>NC_142475.1:44349242-44652272 GCF_049115385.1 Moschus berezovskii
TAATCTTACTCTGGAAAATCTTAAGTCTACATCCTCATTTAGCTGGCCAATCCCCAGTTGACTGTGCCACGTTGGAACTATTTCCAGCTGGATGCAGGTGAGGAAGGCTGGAGTTAGGTCTGGCTCTAGTCAGCCTACTTCTTGCCATACTGTTCAAATTTGTGTGTGTGTGGAATCAGAAGTCTTTATTTCAAGGTCTCTCACCCTGGTGTCTTTTTCTCATTTATTTTTAATTTTATATTGGAGTATAGTTGATTAACGATGTGTTAGTTCCAAGTGCACACCTAAGTGATTCAGTTATACATACACATATGTCTGTTCTTTTTCAAATTCTTTTCCCATGTAGGTTATTACAGAATATTGAGCAGAGTTCCCTGTGCTCCACAGTAGTTCCTTGTTGGTTATCTATTTTAAATATAGCCATGTGTACATGTTCATCCCAAACTTGCCATGCTTTTAAATGCCAGCTCTGGGTACATTAGAGTTACCTGGAGCATTTATTAAACCTCAAGATTTCTAGGCTTCAGTTAATACTTACTAAATTCTCTTGGAATCGCACCTCACATGCCTCTGCTAGGCAGCTCATGGGGAACACTGCTTTGAAGTACGTTTATTCTCTCATCCAGCCAATTTTTAATGGGTAATAAAGCTGGGAGGTTTTTTTTTTTAATCTGAAAGGTGGTGCTAGTAATTTCTCTGAGCTCAACAGATTCTGAGTATCATCAGAAGCCCCGTAGATAAAACTAAATGAATATACCTGAAAACCATGTCTGAGAAGATGGGCACAAGTAAAAAATGCCTTTCTGAAGACATTTAAGATAAGCAATGCATGAGAGGTCTACAGATCTAAAGGAGTTGGCTAGACTGGTATTTAAGGGTTCATAAACATAGAAAATACATTCAGTGGAATCCAGAATATAGCTTTGTAAGGCTATTAATACAGAATCCTCCAGGGGCCAGATCAGTCTCAGCTTGGCCTATTCAAAATGGCATAAATTAAGAGGTAGGGGGAGATCTATTTACTCTTTACAAAGAGCATTTGAAACTAGGCTTTGTATTCAGGTATTATAGGTCTTTGTTCTTTTCCCGGATAACTAAAGCATATCACTTTTATAAAAAATTCTTTTTCCGGGATCCTCTATCCCTGAATTGACTGAGTTTCCTCCCAAATAAACCACCTCTTGCCGCTGTTAGCATTTCAGCAGTCTTGTCCTTGGCTGGCAGCTGTCGCGTTGCTGGGACCTGTCAAAGCATTTCCCATTTCAGCTTCCCATCTGCTTCCCACAGTAGACACAGGTGAGACCAGCGGCTACCCAGATAAACCCTAGAGTCTTAAGCGTCACCGTTCTAGCCTCACATTTTCAAATCGAAGCACGCGGGCTTTGTGACAGCCTTATTTCCTGTGGTTCAGTGAGTCTCTTCTTCCAACTTTAAGAATGTATAACTAGCCATGTCTGCCAGAGTCTATTTTGTTCCTGTTCTTTTCGGTGTGTATATTTAAGTCAGACATTAGCTTTTCATATGCCTTAATCTTCAGATAGAGAGTCTGCAAAAATAAATTTTGCACTTACCCCTTAGATTGAAGACATTGAAAGTACTTTGTAATTTGTGTTTCAGAGTTAGGTGACTTTAAGGGGAAAATCCATTGGCTTTAAAAGAGTCTTGACTATTAATTACCTTTGCATGGAACACTTACTACCATGCCTAGATGGGTATTTCAGTCATGCTCTAAAATTGGACCAAAGTGAAGCACAAGTGAAACCAAAGTCTGATGAAATGTGGCGTTGAAGGGTGGGAGAAAATATGCCATCAGCATACTGTGGAGGGGGTGTTGTGTAAAAATAAGTCTGCAGCAGATGAGGGACTTCTCCATGAAAAACCAGGATAAATTCTCTTCGTGGGTTTTTGAAAGTCCGGGCAAACATCTCCTTCCAGGGCTGCTGCTAATGCTTCTTTCTCTTGGTGGTAATGGTCTAGTCAGAGCCCCACGGAAGGAGCTAGAAAGAAAAACGGCACCTTTTGAATAATTGCAGTTGCCTCTTTTTCTTCGGGCTCCCCTGATAGCTCAGCTGGTAGAGAATCCACCTGCAGTGCAGAAGACTCCGGTTCAATTCCTGGGTTGGGAAGATTCGCCTGGAGAGGGGATAGGATAGCCAAGCGAGATAACTTTCTCTGTGCCAAGAATTCATACTGCCATATTTAGTGGATTTAAAAGAAAATTGCCAATTTTTGTAAAGAGGGTGCTTAAGGTTAAGTTTAGAAAGGAAATTTCGATAGTTGGCATGCGATCTTGATCTGTTTGGGAAGTTTGAACACTGAGTGGTGGCTTTATCTTCTGCAGGATGGACTGTAAGATTGAACTCTTATGTTTTTGTCCCTTACTGCAACCTATAAATGTGGGCCCTTGGGAATCCTCATTTCTGGGCTTAATATATTACATGTTGCATGATATTTTATCTTAAGGATCCACATGAGCTGTGTGGCTTTGGGTTTTTCAGCTACTGCAGCTGTTTCCGTATCAGTAAAATCAGGATGATGCCCACTTTCTAGGATTTTGGTGAGGCTTAACACTTTGGAACGGAGAAGGCAATGGCAAGCCACTCCAGTACTCTTGCCTGGAAAATCCCATGGATGGAGGAGCCTGGTAGGCTGCAGTCCGTGGGGTCGCGAAGGATCGGACACGACTGAGCGACTTCACTTTCACTTTTCACTTTCACACATTGGAGAAGGAAATGGCAACCCACTCCAGTGTTCTTGCCTGGAGAATCACAGGGAAGGGGGAGCCTGGTGGGCTTCCATCTATGGGGTCACACAGAGTCAGACACAACTGAAGTGACTTAGCAGCAGCAGCAGCAACACTTTGGAAAACACCTTGTATAATAAATGGCCATCTCACAATAAATAATTATTCAGATCGTCCCAGGAAGAGCAGTGATTAGTTGGTAATGTTTTTTAATTTATTTTTATACAATTTTTAAAGGTTATTTCCCATTTACAGTTATTCCAGGATATTATCTATGTTCTCCTTGTCGTACAGTACATCCTTGAACCTGTCTAACCACCTGTAGTGTGTATCTCCCACTCCCCCACCCCTACACTGCCTGTCCCTCCTTCCCCACTGGTAACAAGACTGTTCTCTATACCTGTGAGTCTGCTAGTTTCACATATTCATGATGCTAAATGAAACAAGTCAGAGAAAGACAAATGCTATCCCTTATATGTCAAATTATTTTATTCCACATATAAGGGATAACATATGGTATTTGTCTCTCTCTGACTTATTTTACTTAGCATCATGCCCTCCAAGTCCGTCCATGTGGCCATAAATGGCAAAATTTCATTCTTTTGTCTGTCAGTTTTGTGTGTCTAAACCTCTCCTTTATCCTTTCATCTGTTGATGGAAGTAGTATGCATTTTTAACAATGAAGGATAATTGTCTTTCAGCCCCGCCTGGGGTGAGGGCTGGGCGTGGAGGCAGGAAGGGAAGTTAATAGAGGCAATGCTCTGGAGTTGACAAGAGCTGGTCAGTTCCCATAAGCAAGTTGGTGGGTGAGTTCTCCCTTGGATACTCCAGAGATGATAGTCAGCTACCTCCCTTTTGCAGAGAAGAGGGCCAGTTGGACTGGGTGAGCTTGATTTGATTTCCTTTGATGAGAAATGGTGGCTGGGTGAAGCAGTGGCCAAAGGCTGTCCAGGGGAGGCTGCTGGGGAAGGGCAGAGTGCCTGGGCAGAAGGGCGCTGCCTTGGAGCACATCTGAGGTCTGCAGAGACTGCCTTCTCTGGATGCTGGCCTCCTGAAGCGCTCACAGCTGGTGGGACAAGTTCTCCTTCAGTTCAGTTCAGTCGCTCAGTCGTGACCGACTCTTTGCGACCCCATGAATCACAGCACGCCAGGCCTCCCTGTCCATCACCAACTCCCAGAGTTCACTCAAACTCATGTCCATCGAGTCGGTAATGTCATCCAGCCATCTCATTCTCTGTCGTCCCCTTCTCCTCCCGCCCCCAATCCTTCCCAGCATCAGAGTCTTTTCCAGTGAATCAACTCTTCGCATGAGGTGGCCAAAGTTACTCTCCCCCAAACCTGCCCATTAAATAACAGTGCACCAGGGTCCCTTTTTAAAAACAGGATTCTTTTTTATAAAAATGACATGTGAGTGCTCGCTTCAGCAGCACATATACTAAAAAAAAAAAAAGACATGTGATTGTTAAACAATTCTAAAGTACTAAGAAAAAAAGTCTTGAGACTGCAGAGCCAAAGACAGCTGGCTTGTCTTAACTCTGATGCCTGCACAAATGCAGCCAATGCAAAGCCAGACTCTGAAGGGCCTCTGAGTAAGTTATCCTGTGAAGTGTAACCTACGCTTCGGTGTTTGTTTCTTACTGGGCGGTTTAAACGCTTCTTTAAT
Organism: Moschus berezovskii; assembly: GCF_049115385.1. Lineage (NCBI taxonomy): Eukaryota > Metazoa > Chordata > Mammalia > Artiodactyla > Moschidae > Moschus > Moschus berezovskii. The sequence goes on from NC_142475.1 coordinate 44,353,649, forward strand.
GAAGGGTCATTAAAAAATAGGTTGTTTGCATGTTCTCCTCCTCCAATGTAGATGATTTATTAAACATTCTTTTAATATATTTAAGTGTTCTAATATATTAAATATTAAGCATATGAGTCAGTTTAGTTTTGTGTATGAGCATATACTTTGTTTAGTTATACCATGTAATTTGAACATGCAGATTAATTATGGGGCTGTCAGCAGTGCTCCATCCACATGAATTCTGCCTCCCTGTTCTGCCAACAGGAGGGAACAGTACAATTACATGGGAAATCAGGACTGTTTCACTTTTATGGCTATCAAAATAGTGTAAATTAATGGTACATACGTGCGTGTGCATGTTAAGTAGTATCCGAATCTGTGCGACCCTATGGACCGTAGCCTGCCAGGCTCCTCTGTCCATGGGATTCTCCAGGCAAGTACATAATCACCTTAATCTTTCTCCCAGGGCATGAAACATCCTTGTGCTTAGTCAAAGCCTTATAAATACATTTTAGAGAAAAAGAGGAAAGGCTCAGTTGATTTAGCAAATATTTCTATGTTTGCAGCCATGAGAGGAATAAGCCTTTATGCCTTATTTTCATTGTGTCACCTCCCCTTCTGTTGTCCACTTTCTCCCCAGGCCCAGATTATATCAAACAGAGATTTCAGGAAGGTATAGATGGTAAAGAAAATCCCGAAGACAAGGTCCCGGAAAAGCCCCCCACACCAAAGGAATCGCCTCACTTCTACCGCAAAGGCACCACACCCCCAGAGTCTCCTGAGCCAAGTCCCAGACAAGGCCGCTCTCCCTCCCCAAAGCCCACAAGGAAGCAGAACCCCAGTTCAGGGGCGAGACTCAACCAGGACAAACGCAGCGCGGCCGAGGAGAAGGTGACGGCTGCTGTCAACAAGCCCTTGACCTCCAAGGCCCCCCCAAAGGAGGTGGGGGTGGCCATGCCCTCCTCCAAGTACTCTGGCCGCCACCACATCCCCAGCCCCAGTAACGGGGAGCTGCACTCTCAGTACCACGGCTACTACGTGAAACTGAACGCCCCCCAGCACCCTCCGGAGGACACGGAGGAGGAGGGGTCGAGCCAGTCTCCCTCGGCACTGGCGCACAAGCCGTCACCCAACAGGTGGAGTCCCCCTAAGTCTGTGACAAAGCCAGTTGCCAAAGAAAGCAAAGCTGAGCCAAAAGCTAAGAAGTCTGAACTTGCTATACCAAAGAACCCAGCGAGCAGTGATGCGCGCCCTGCTTTGGAAAAAGAAGCCAATTCAGTAAGTTGTACGAGATGTGGTTCCCTGTCCCTCTGCTCCTCTGGGTTCTTCTGGGTGGTATCAGGGGAGATCGACGCCTTGATGATGACAAGGAGCCCAGGGCTATGAAGGGTAGCATTTATTAGCACCAGTAGCCTAGCCACCAGGGGCTCTCTGGGCAGCATTCGCGACCTCCCTCAGGCTTCCTTCTGGTGGGCTCATGTGACCACCTCGTCGAGCTCCACTTTCACTAGCCTTTATCAGCACGTGGCGGTAAGCTTCATGGGAGCTGTCTTATCAGCTCCAGCTGTGGTAACAAAAAACTATACCTTAAACTGGGTGGTTTAAAAAACAAACACTTATTTCTCACAGTTCTGGAGGCTGAGTGGTCCCAAGATCAAGGCACGAGCAGATCTGAGGTCTGGTGAGAACCCACTGCCTGGTCCATGGACCACAGGCCACCTTCTCCCTGAGTCCTCGCAGGGCTAAGAAAGGGGAAACTAATACCGTCAAAGGGCTCCAACCTCATGACCTGATCACCTCCCAAAGGTCCATCCTCCAGGGTTTAGGGCTTCATTGTGTGAATTTTGGGGCAGGGGACACAAACAGGCAGCCTGTAACAACAGCTGACTGCTGGGGCTGGGAAGGAATCATGGACCTTGGCCCAGAGGCCGGACGTTGTGCTCTAACCAGAAGGAGAGTTCCACTGCCATTTGCTAAGTTCTTAACTTGCCTTTAGACTCCACCCCCACAACAGTCAGCATCTTTCGACAAAACGTCTTTTCTGGCTATTGTGAATTATTCTCATAAATGTTTAGTTTGAATTTTATTTAATAACCAGGCTTTTCAGAACTACTACTTTCCTGTATAAGTAATGAAATTTTTCAATTGGTTAAGAAAGTTACTTTGGTTTCCTAATTCCTCAGAGTGTAAATCCTAAAATTTCAGTTTTCTCATAGATGATAGTTTTATTATGAGTCTTCACCATTTACTGTTTTTATTATTCAACCAGAAAGCTCTCATTGATAGATATCTTTATTCAGTAAGATTTAAAATTCTATTAAATTGTTGACCTGGTCATATGGCTTTGGAAAAGATTGTAATTTAGGGAAGAAGCCACAGTTGACCTAATATTGACTAGTAATTTCTGAGACATATTTGCATAAAGGTGTAGGTTAATATTTTGGCCAACAAGAATATAACCATCAGTTTACGTTTGTCTGTTCAGTCTGCTCATAGGGTTAACATTGAAATTCATTTTTCAACTAACTTTGAAATTTCTTAGGTTTATTTTGCTAATGTCTATTAACATGCGTTCCCACCTTCTTTAAATTCTCACCTTTTAAAATATCTAAATATAAATTAATCAAATTAACATGATTAACTTTACAAGAGTCAAGCTTTTATATAGATGCGTGGTTTTCAGAACAGTAACTTTGAGACTCACTGTTCAGTAAGCATTTTTTTTAATATTGATATATCAGTATCCTGATATACTAAATATGTGTTAATGTTATCACTACTGAATTTGTTAAATGTGACAACTTCTCTTTTGGCTTTCATCATTTATCCATAGGGTTAGTCAAGCTTCCCACATAAATTGGTATTAGTTTGCTTGATTTACAAGAGGAAAATTCAGACAATACAAAACTGTATCGTTTATACCTTTTGGGTACCCATTAGTGGGGTTCAGTTGATTTTCAGAACTCCCTAAGGGAAAGTATATGCCCCAGTGTCCCTCTCATTAGGTGAGTTACCTAGTTCTTACCTGTAATAAACTGTTACTGATTGGTATGTTTGGTGAATTAGCGCCTTCTTGTTTAGAAACAGCATCTGTTTCATGGATGTGCAGAACATTAGGATTCTGGGAGTCAGCCAAGCATCGTGCAGCTCTGCAGGCTGGTCTCTAGGGTTCCCTTGGACACCCCAGGATAGGAGGCGGCCAGCAGCTCTATACCTCTGGTAGGAGCTGGAAGTCAGGGCTGAATTGGCGCCTGCTTGTGAAGAGTTTAACAATTAACCTTCCCTTCCTTGATAACAGAAAGCTGCCTTTCACACCCCTGATAACTTTTCTTCGCAAGGAGTTAGGAAAGTGACAGAATCATCCTAAAAGGTAGTCAGTGAATGACCTTTTCAAACAAAAGAGCACTACGTACAACTTTGAAATTAAGACAGTGTATAAGTTAGATACTTACAAATAACAACTTGGAAACTCGTAGAAACATTCACACTAAAGCAGACATTAGAGGGGAAACCAGACTGAGTTCCTCTTTGTGAGACAGTGTGAGAGGTCCACTTTGAGTCAGAATCCCCAAACAATTTGCAGAATTGTAGTCAGCCAACTTACTGAGAATGTAGGCTATTAGCTAAGGATGTGGCCTCTTAAGCCAGACACCATAGGTTCAAATCCCAGCTTTGTTACTTACCAGCTCTTTGACTTTTTGGCAGGTTTCTTAACCTGCTGTGTGACTTAGTTTCTTCGTCTGTATCTATATCAAGGGTTGTGAAGATTAATATCAGTGGTTGTGAGTTTATACTTGTGAAGGCCTTAGTTCCTCACATAGTATAGGTATTCAGAAAGCACTGACTATTATTAAGTTCACCTCAACACTAGTTGGAGCATACACAGTTCATAAATATTTTCCAGTAGATTTTGATCCATTCTCAGGATCACCCTGGGTATTGATTCCTAGAAATAGAATCTTGGGGACACAGGCTAACACTTGGGAGGAGGGGAGCCACAGCAAGGGTTACTTTACAGCCTTCCTCCAGTCTGTGGCTCCTGTGGGCAGTGGGTGCACGTGGCCTCATGTCCCAGGAAAGTACATTCTGTGTGATGCTAAGATTTTTGTAGGACTTTTGCAATATGGCAACTTGGGTAGAAAGCAGTAAGGAGATATCTTGAGAACATTATGATCAAAGAGACTAGTGAGGGGTCTTCTCGTTAGGAGACTCAACTCCTGAAAACAACCCACACTTTTCTCTTAGCAGTTACACTGATAAGCTTCCAAGTTAGAGATTTACCCAGCCTTTCTTCTGAATTGTTATAAAACCTAAGGCAGCCGTGTTAGATCAGGTCTGAATCACACACACACACACACACACACACAGAGTAAACACATATAATTAACTTTTGCTCTTTTCAAGTTTTTGGAGAAGCTTGAAGTTTAGCAGACTCTTCAGAAAATTCTTCATAATTTTAAATGAGTGATAGTCTCTTGAAGAAAAAAATTCTTGAGTTAGAAGTTCCTTCCATAGTCTGACTCCCTGCACTGCCTGAAAGTTTCTCCTAATCAAGACTTGTACTCTGCCCTGCCACAGCTTCTTGTATGTCACCTGTCTCAGTCAGTCTTCAGAAGCAAGACTGACTTTTTTTCTCTTTGCTATTTTAAGCTACAACTGGCCACCGCAGTCATATTTATGAGACTTCACCTTAAAGCTTTCCACTCTGTACCCAGCCCAGGTGTCTGACGAGCACAGAGGTCATGTCTTGATATCCACCTGTTAAACATAGCGTCCCAGAATTTTTTTTTAACCTGGCTGTTTGAGCCTTTTATTGCCACTTTACTCTTATCTAAACTGAGTCATCTTTAAAAATAGCTTTATAAGTGGAGCTCTACTGGTAGGATAAATATATGTGTATATAAGAATATATATGGGAGAAATACTTATTCAATAGAAATTATGTTTCTATAAATATACACAAACCCAACATACTAACCAATTCAAAAAGTTAGATAAATCCATGGAACCTTTTAAGGACTCATAGAGTGGGAGTGAAAGGTCCAGGCATACCTTTACTGAAGGTACTTTCTCTATCATTCTGCTTTCTCAGGGTCCCCTGTAAATCACTAGACTTTGCATCATATTGGTTTGATGTTACTTTCCCTTGTCTTCTTTCCTTATCACTCACTGTCTTGAGGAATTATGCAATGAAATCCACTAATCCAAAAGAGTTGAAAGGATCCCAGAATTCTTAACACATTCCTAAGAAAATCTAAACACATTCAGTGAGCAAAGTCTATTCAGTATGTATATTAATAGCATTTCCGTAATCTCCAGCCTGAGTAATAATGTTGAAAGATCATCAATTATTTTCTGAATTCTAAGAGTTTCCCAACATTATTTATGTGTTCTAAGTTAACCATAATTGAGGAGTTACATAGGTTAGTACTCTCCTATTAATTTAGAACACAACTCTTCTAAAAGACCCATTGGTCATTACCAAGAACTGATGTTTTTCTGATACTACAGGATGTTGATGAAAATCCCATTTCAAAGAAGTTGATGGTAAATTATTTTTAAACTAAGGCCTGTGACTTTAATAGAGATGAAGAGCATGTAGTTCTGAAGTGAACAGACCAAAGTTGTTTAATCTCAGTTCTAATTTATTCAAACTGGCTGAGTAACATTGGGCAAGACACTTACCTTTTCGGAGGTTTGTAAAATGGAACTAATAATCACTGTGAAGAATTATTTTCCTCCCCTTTACTTGGAGTTTAGGAACTAGGCTTTTTCTTCTAAGAGTCTCTCTATAACACCCATTTTTATTCCTTCTCTCTGTCACCCTGATTTTATGAATCACCCTGTTCTTCATTTAATACAGTGAATATATCTGTTCAGCCACCACATCTGTAGTACTTGGAAGAGCGGAAGGCGGGTTCTCATTAAATACTGGTTGTCTGGATGAACTGGACAGCCCTTATGTGTGGGTACACAGTGGAGAACAAGGAGGAGCCCTGTGGGACTCAGTCTAGGGGAAAAGACGGCAGTTAACAAGGAAGGACAGTAAAGTGTAGGACACGGAAAGAGGAGGCACTCTGACCTCAACCAGGGAGGATGTGGCCTCATCCAGAAAGGAGGCCTCCTTGAAGGACGTGGGACTCAAGTCCTGGACCCCGTGAGATGAGCACTAACCAGTGGCAGTTCCAGCCTCCCTTTCTCACTCACCACCGTCCGCAAATCACATCATTATAGCATCTGAAGACTGACACAGTTTCACTGTAAGATAATCAACTATAGTAAAACTGTTTCCTCATCCGTAAAATGAGAATAAAACAACCTACCCCACCTCCCTTATAAGGCAAGTTTTAGAGCACTTTTAATGCTACTTAAGAGTTAGACACTATTTTAATAGTTAATACCAAGAATGCCTCTTTATAATAAAGATAGCCAAGCACAACCAGATCTAAACAGATAGGTCATACAACAGTTTTGTTTTGTATTTAAAAAAAAAAAAAAAAGTAAATTTGGGGCACTTTAGACTGTGTGGTATTTGTTATAGTGGTACTTACCAAAATAGGATTCTGTGATTTGTTAAAATATAACTTGATTTCTGAAATGCTGTAGCTGTGAGCAGAGAAATTAAAAATTAGATCTTGCACAGTAATTTACAAAAGGGTTCAATTTCCCACTTGTAGTTTTTACCTTAAGGAAGGGATGGTATCCAAAAAGAAGATCAGGAAAAACAAGAGTCAAACAACTTCTTCTTGAGTTTTTCCTCAACTTTGCCAGAGCCTCACCATCCTTCAGATTTCACTCTCCTGTTTCCAGCTAACTTGATAAGGAAATGATTTCTTCCTAGTCCAAATTACACCCTACCTAACAAAAATACATCTTTAATTCCCGTCAGTTTTAAACCCATTATGGTGAGCTGTATCTCACCCAGACTGTTTCCCAGTGTTTTAAGGTGAAGTCAGTTATTTTTTAAGTCATTTTTTAGGTTTAATCAATACTAGATTCATTTTTCTATGAAAGTTCAGAGATGACTCCATCTAAATACAGCATAGCTATTTTTAGTTTATACCTTTTAGAACTGTTGTCATTATTCGTGCTCTATTACTGCAACTGTATTGTTGTTGTTCACACACTAAGTTATGTCCAGTTCTTTGCAACTCCTTTGGATGGCAGCACGCCAGGCTTCCTTCTCCTTCGCTGTCCACTGGAGTTTGCTCAGACTCATGTCCATTGAGTTAGTGATGCTATCTAACCATCTCATCCTCTCCCAGCCTCTTTTCCTCCTGCCCTCAATCTTTCCCAACACGAGGGCCTTTTCTAATGAGTCAGCTCTTCACATCAGGTGGCCAAAGTATTGAAACTTCAACATCAGTCCTTCCAATGAATTTTGAGGGCTGATTTCCTTTAGGATTGACTGGTTTGATCTCCTTGATGTCCAAGGGACTCTCAAGAGTCTTCTCCAGCACCACCATTTGAAAGCATCAATTCTTAGGCACTCAGCCTTCTTTATGGTCCAGCTCACACCTGTACATGACTATTAGAAAAACCGTAACTTTGACTATATGGACCTGCAACTGTGTTGTGTCTTTTTAAGTATTTTTGGTAACTGGTTTTGTGAGCTAACTTAACTATTCCTGTTAACATGGGAAGGTTACACTTAGAATTTTCTATTTTGTTCTGTTTCATTTCCAGGGCCCTAATTCAATCATGATCATCCTCGTCATGCTGTTGAATATCGGGTTGGCCATTCTTTTTGTTCACTTTCTAACTTGATTGGAATTAGGAAAGGTAAGAATAGCCTTAATTTCTATATAAAATCACAGTCTATCACATTCTTTTCCCCTATTCAGATTTACATTTTTTTTTTAACAACCGTGCATTGTCCTTCAATTTAATTTTGGCTGCGCCTGAATGTGATTCAACATAGTTACTTAATGATATCACTGTTTTGACCCTTCGGTGAAGTCATGACAACTAGTGGTGTGAGCCCACGGTCCTCTGCAGTGGTGTCATCAGCCCTTTAAATGGCACACTCCAGGCAGACTCAGACACAGGGAAGGAGGCTTGGAATTAGGATGGGCTCATGAGAGTGAGAGAGAAAGATGGAAAATTCAACCGGAGGACCTTTCCTGTCCCCCTGGGAAGGCGTTGTGGCTGTGGGGTCCTCTGGGAGCTGAAGCAGGCAGCCATGTTGGAGAGCAAAACTTAATAATCATTCTTTCTTAACATCTGCTGAAGCAGCCCCATCCGGCGAAGTTCTTGGCATTGGCTACTCCATCTGTCCTAGCAGAGTGTGACTAAACTGGAGATGTATGGAGCTGCTTTTTTTTTTTTTTCTGATGGAAGTCAACAGCTGCCTTACTATTTTACCATCTGACGTTGCTAGTAGGGAGCTGGGGAAACAAACGACCGCCCTAGGAATGCGGTCGGAGGATTGTGTTGCTGCAGCCATGGTTCCAACATTCACTCCTGTCTCAGTAGAGGAAGTAGGCAGCAGCATCACTCACCAGTCTTATGCCACGACCTGCTGCTTTCTCATCTCCTGGAACGTCCCGGGAGAGAAGGTTTTGTCGGCTTGTGCACGGTTCTGTTCATTTCTGCTGTTTACTTAAATCTGATGTGTGGTCACCTACAGCGTGCGGTCCTGGCCGGAGGAGGCACACGTGTCACATCTCGAGGAAAAGAAAACAACAGAATTCTAGAGAAAATGTGTTTATTTTTATAGCAATACATCATTCTTCATGTCATTTTTAGTCTTCCTAAACCTGTAAAAGGCTATTTAAAATTTAGCAATTTGAAGGCATTATACCTAAGAAATCACTTAAACATTTTTAAAGCTACTGAGATGAATTTATTTATGCACTTCGGAGGTGCTAAATTTTAAATGCTGAAAGACAACAGAATTCTAAGAAGTATAGTCAAAATGTTGCATGGGTTGCAGTAATCAGTGTTTAAAGGATTCAGTTTCATTGCTGACGTACTTTACCAACCAAATAAAATCTTGTCAGTGGCTATGTTAATTCCCATGAAAGTTAAGCAAGATGCTATTAATAACTGCTCTTCTCTTCCCCCCCCACAACTTACAATTTTTCTTTGAATACATTCAGGTAGAGCATAAAGCTTTCTTCAATCAGTGCTTCTCGATTTTATGCCTTTCGTGTTTTTCAAAGTCCTTTTGTAATTTTATTTCACACTTTAAAGGCATAGACAATTTTTAAGTATCTGTCTTTTGCAGTCCTTTGTTACTCTGACATAAACTGATTTTTTTTGCTGTTTTATAATTTATTCTTTATTACTCAGAAGCATGCTTATTTAGAGAAACTATGTGGGCTTTATATAATTATTTAAAAAGAAAATCAGGGGAGGAAAGTTATCCATTCAATCTTGGTAAAACATTGAGGAGAGGGAGCTATTCCTAACTATTTTCATGATCTGCATGGTTTAATCAGATTCTTCTTACCTTATTTGCTACTGTTTCAATGCAGAAGAGAGAAGTCATACGTTAGCACAGATGTGGACTGAATGTCACCTGCAGGGTAGTAACCCAGTGGTGTTTTTTGCAGAAGTACAATATGTTGAAACTCCTGGGTGTGACCAATATGGAATAAAGAAGAAAGCAGAAAGAGAGCAAATGAAAATTACAACTTGTATATTTATTTTTTACATTTTGCTTTGACTTTTAAATCTAGGAAGTGCATTTTTACCCAAGAAACGTTTCAGTTCCTGTGTCGGTCTCCATACTCTCACTGCTCCTTCCTAACCCCATAGCTCTTGATGCTGGGAAAGCTGATTTTTTTTTTTTTAATGAAATAAAATATTTAATCTTAAGTGTTTATCTCAAATGTGTAATGCTTTGGAAATAATGGGTAACAGATAATAAAGGAAATGTTTATAAAGTGAGCATGTTGGTTCCATTTATAAATATATGTATGATTTATAAGCTTTTTTAAAACAAAGCTCAAATTGTTGGTATTTTTCTAAAATGTGCACAGCTGTATTTTACATGAAAGGCTCTTTCTAATGGGTTGTTATACTGTACTCTACATTTTGGACAGCACATGAAGTCTGCCAATGTACTTAATAAAACATGACTTTGTTTATTTAAAGTTTCTTGCTGTGAAAAAGAACTCCCTACCTGCGAGTTCCGTTATTTATAATCCTTGAAACCAAAATGTATAATGTACAGTTTTCACAACTGTATCTGCTCTAATAAAAAAGTTGGTTATTAATAAAGTTGCAGGTGTGTTTCCTTTAAGAGTAAATAACTGTCTTGAGTTATGTGGAATTTTTTGATGGTGATGGTGTTGAAAGAAAGATCTGCTGAAAAATTAGAAATGGCGGGGCGCAGCACAGTGCGCAAAGAATCTGCCTGGCAGACGGTCACAGCGCTGCACCGTTATTTTTTTATGTTTCTCTCACCTTGGGCCTTTCAAGTAATTTTGCAAAATAAGATTCTTGGCTCTGCTCATTGCCTTCATTGTGTATGCACTCAGTCATGTCCAACTCTTCGCAACCCCATGGACTGTAGCCCGCCAGGCTCCTCTGTCCATGGGATTTGCCAGGCAGGAATACTGGAATGGGTTGCCATTTCCTTCTCCAGGGGATCTTCCCGACTCAGGGATTGAACCCATATCTCTTGCACTGGCAGGCCGACTCTATCACCTGAGCCACCAGCCAGAGTCATTAACTGTATTAGTGCCTTATCCCAGGTTTTAAGTCCATTCCTGTTTTCAAGGAAAACGTCAAGTTGAAGTAAATCTCCTTCATGGGCACTTTGCAGTTAGTTTTTGACCATTGTGGGCCAGAGAAATCGATGTTACTCTAGCCCCTGCTGCTTAGGTACAGCAGCTTGAATAAACTTGCTGCAAATAGAACTTGCAGCCTTTGGAGCCATACTGGCTGCTGGCCTCACTGGCTTGATGCATCGGCAAGCAGCATATGAGGAATAATAAAAAGGGCTTCTCTAGAAGAGCTTCCCAGGAAGCTGCCACAGCGCCTTTAAATCCCAAATTGGTCACTCCTATCGCGAGCTAAGTATCAAAGACTCCCACAAACATAACGCACAGAGTTATTGGCTCTAGGTATTAACAGATTTATCAACTCAGATGATTCCTCTCCTAGCAAATCCTCCAGGAACAGAACACAGAACAGACTACTTTGAAGCAGGCAGGAGAAGCACAGGGTGCTAGAACAATTACCGACTCCAGATTCATGTCCAAACCACAGATTTCGGTGGCTGAAGCCAAAAGCTAGGGTGAAGACTGTGTGGTTGGGAAATCTGGAAAATATTCAATGTGCCCTTTTCATGCAGTAACTATTTCAAGAGTCATTAGCAGCTCCCTGGGCTTCTGCTTACACGCACAGCCCCCACCCACCCACCCCGGACGTTGGAAAAACGTGTAGACTCGTGTCTTCAGTATCACAAGCACTGTGGATGTGGCATATCCGCCAGGACAGTGTAACAATTCATCAGGTTATGTTCGATCATCCCAGGTTTACGAATTATCTGTGTCCAACATTTCCTTCTTTCCCCAAATACTGGAGAAGTACTTAGGAGTCTCTCATAGGAGTCTGATATATGGGAGTAGGGACTAACATTCTCTCGATAGGGGTCTGATACGTGGGAGTAAGAGAAAAAATCAAAATGCATAGAATGCAGTGAATACTGATTAACACAATAATATGAATGAAATTTTGGCTGTGATTGTGACTGATTGTGGATTCTTCACTAATCCGTGCTCCCTATAAAATGCGCAGAATCTTAGCACTGTCCTCACAGGGTGGATCTGAGGAGGAAATGAATTTATTTACATTAAGTGCTTAGGATAGTATCGTGGAATAGAGAAACTGCTTTGGCCATGTTCAGTTCAGTTCAGTTCAGTCGCTCAGTCGTGTCCAACTCTGTTAGCTTTTACTAATTGGAGGAACTGGGAAAGAATTTAATTCGTGTGTCTCAAATTTTAAAAATACAGTAAGATCCCACTAAAGGCCTCTTTATAAAGGTTAATCATGCCATAGGTCATAGGATGTTCTTCAGTGGTAATCATTGAGTCTCTCTCTCTCTCAAAATCAAAGACTATACTTACAGACCTCCTTCTCTACCCTGAAATGTGATTTTTTGTAGAGAACGTGACATTTGCTTTACAAAGAACTTCCTTATCTCATTAGAGTCTTTTAAGGCCCCTGTGAAAGACTTCCTGTAGGTAGACTTGCCTAAGGTTATGTAGCTGAAAAGTTGTAAATATTTGTAACAGAGTCCCAGGTATGACTCTGCATACTATGCTTTTTCATTTCAGTATATTGACTAGCATTATTCCACACTGTCGTACTTAGCAGCCATGAAAAGGCAGACAATATGATGAATTTCAAGGTAACAGTGTGGGTTCCATGAGCCTATTTCCATATGTTCCTGAGTCCTTCTCAGTTTATGTAACTATAGAAGCCTATCAGAAGTTCTGAATAATGTACTTAAAATCCTAAATGTTAAATGTATTTAAAAGTCACATAACTTTTAGTATGTATATATATATATATATATTTTTGACCATTAAAAATACTAAATGTTATTTATTTATTTATACCATATTCTTGAATTGGGAGAATCAATATTGTGAAAAGACTCCACACTACCCAAAGCAGTCTACAGATTCAATGCAATTCCTATCAAATTACCAATGGCATCCTTCATAAGAATTAGAACAAAAATTTTACCATTTGCATGGAAACACAAAAAACCCCAAATAGCCAAAAGGATCTTGAGAAAGAAAAACTGAGCTGGAGGAAATCGGGCACCCCAACTTCAAACTATACTACAAAGCTACAGTAATCAAGACAGTGTAACTAGCACAAAAACAGAAATATAGATCAATGGTACAGGATGGAAAGCCCAGAGATAAGCCCACGGCACCTATGACAAAGGAGGCAAGAATATACAATGGACAAAAGACAGCCTCTTCAATAAGTGGTGCTGGGGAAGCTGGAGAGCTACATGTAAAAGGATGAAATTAGAACACTACCTAACACTATACACAAAATAAACTCAAAATGGATTAAAGACCTAAATGTAAGACTGGACACTATAAAACTCTTAGAGGAAAACATAGGAAAAACACTCTGACATAAACCACAGCAAGATCTTTTTCAACTCACCTCCTAGAGTGATGAAAATAAAAACAAAAATAAATGGGATCTTATTAAAAAAGATTTTTCCACAGCAAAGGAAACCATAAACAAGATGAAAAAAACAACCTTCAGAATGGGAGAAAATATTTGCAAACAAAGCAATGGAGAAAGAATTAATCTCCAAAATATATATAAACAGCTCATGCAGGTCAATATCAAAAAAACAACCCACTCAAAAAACAACAGGTGGAAGACCTAAATAGATATCTCTCCAAAGAAGACATACAAATGGCCAAGAGGCACATGAAAAGATGCTCAATATCCCTAATTATTAGAAAAATGCAAATCAAAACTACGAGGTGTCACCTCTTCCCAGTCAGAATGACGATCATCAAAAAATCTACAAACAAATGCTGGAGAGGGGTGTGGAGAAAAGGGAGCCCTCATGCACTGTTGGTGGGAATGTAAATTGATACGGTGGAAATATAAATTGATACGGTGGAAATATAAATTGATACTGTGGAAAACAGTATGGGGGTTCCTTAAAAAAACTAAAAATAGAACTACGACATAACCCAGCAATCCCATATATACCCTGAGAAAACCATGATTCAAAAGGACACGTATACCTCACGGTTCATTTGTAGCCAGACTTAAAACAGCCAGGATATGGAAACAGCCTAAATGTTCAACAACAGATGAATTGATAAAGAAGATGTGGGTGGGTGATGGAATATTACTCAACCATAAAAAGGAATGAAATAAGGTCATTTATAGAGATGTGGATAGACCTAGAGTCTGTCATACAAAATTAAGTAAGAAAGAGAAACAAATATATTAATGCATGTATGTGGAATCTAGAAAATGTTGCACCTGTTTCCAGGGCAGGAATAGAGACACAGATACAGAGAATGGATTTGTGGACACAGATCGGGTAAGGAGAGGATGGTACAAATTTAGAGATTGGGATTGACTACCACGTGTAAAATATAGCTAGTGCAGGGAGCTCAGCTCAGTGCTATGTGATGATCCAGAGGGCTGAGATTGGGGGTTGAGGGAGAGGTCTTAAGAGGGAGGGGATTTATGTATCTATACAGTTGATTCACTTCACTGTACAGCAGAAACTAATACAACATTGTAAAGCAACTATACTTCCAATTTTTTAAAAAAAGTTCTGGAAATTGTACTTAAAATCCTAAATGTTAAATGTATGTAAAAGTTTCATAACTTTTAGTGAGGTATTTACATATTTATTTTTGAATCTTAAAAAATACTAAATTATAAATGTTTAGCTCTTAAATGCAAAGTTGCTTGGTATTTTGGAGTAAGAGGCACATTATAAATGAAGTTGGTGTGGGTGTTTGTTTGAACCTGATCTCTAGGATTAACCCAGAAATCGCAAATAGAAGCCTAAAAGATTTAGATATAAATCATCACGTTTTTTTGACACTTGATCTCAGTATCCCATAAAATTGCCTTTCTATTCTCTTGAATCCCAAGTCACATTTAGGTCAACTATTAGTAGAATTAACACAAAAAGTGAGGGGCTGAGATTTGGTCAGCCAGTAATTGATAAAGCTGTTCACTTACTGTGGTGAAGCGTGAGAAGAATTTGAGAGAAGGCAGAGATGAATTCAGTGGACGATAACTACAGTGGTGATGTATTGGGTTGGCCAAAAAGATCATTCAGGTTTTTCCATTATATAGCATACAGAATAAAAAACCCAAGTGAATTTTTTGGCCAACCCAATACAAGGCTTTTCTTACCCCAAGCAAATTCATTCATGAAATATCAAGAACAATACTGAAGATTCAATGGAACTCATGATGTTATCTGGTTACAGAAAAGCAATGAAGGGCTTTAGTTCAGTCCTGCCAAGTATCATGACCCTAGTGCTGGAAAAGTGGAAAATTAGAAGCAAAGGTGAGAAGAAGCCAAAAGTTTAGTTTTCTCATGTTCTGTTGTTCAGTTGTGTCTGACTCTTTGCAACCCCATGGACTGAAGCACCCCCACGCTTCCCTGTCTTTCACCATCTACCAGAGCTTGCTCAGATTCATGTCCATTGATTCGGTGATGCTATCCAACCATCTCATCTTCTGTCTTATGTTCTAGGCACATCTTAACACTCGCTTCTGACCACTGGAACAAATGCCTAGAGATCAGGTAGCTGCTTATGAGGTGATGAAAGCCAAGATGTTCAAACAGCATCATTGTGGAGCTAACAGATGGTTAGCCCCATTACCTGAGAACTAGATGTGACACTTGAAAAGCAGTTTTACATCAGATAATTGGGCCAAATATAAGTTAGCATAGTTTAACTAAGATCCCACATGCTGCCCAGTGAGGCCTTAAAAAAAAATTCTTTGGGAATTCCCTGGTGGTCCAGTGGTTGAGAATCCACTGAAGGGAATGCAGGTTTGATCCCTGGTCAGGGAACTGGACTCCTACAGGCCTCAGGGTAACTGACCCACAACTATAGAGCCCGCATGCTCCGGAACCCACACACCACAGCTACAGAGAAGCCTGCCACAG
The DNA here is from genome assembly GCF_049115385.1 of Moschus berezovskii. Taxonomy (NCBI): domain Eukaryota; kingdom Metazoa; phylum Chordata; class Mammalia; order Artiodactyla; family Moschidae; genus Moschus; species Moschus berezovskii. The sequence continues at coordinate 44,369,280 of NC_142475.1, forward strand.
TGAAGATCCTGCGTGCCGCAACTAAGGCCAACACAGTCAAAATTAAACAATTTTTTAAAAGTTAGGAGAGCTTCAGTTCAGTTCAGTTCAGTTGTTTCCGACTCTTTGTGACCCCATGAATCACAGCACTCCAGGCCTCCCTGTCCATCACCAACTCCCGGAGTACACTCAAACTCATGTCCATCGAGTCGGTGATGCCATACAGCCATCTCATCCTCTGTCGTCCCCTTCTCCTCCCCACACAATCCTTCCTAGCATCAGAATCTTTTCCAGTGAGTCAACTCATCACATGAGGTGGCCAAAGTATTGGAGTTTCAGCTTTAGCATCAGTCCTTCCAGTGAACACCCAGGATTGATCTCCTTTAGAATGGACTGGTTGGATCTCCTTTCAGTCCGAGGGACTCTCAAGAGTCTTCTCCAGCACCACAGTTCAAAAGCATCAATTCTTCGGCACTCAGCTTTCTTCACAGTCCAACTCTCACATCCATACATGACCACTGGAAAAACCATAGCCTTGACTAGACGGACCTTGGTTGGCAAAGTAATGTCTGCTTTTTAATATGCTATCTAGGTTGCGCATAACTTTCCTTCCAAGGAGTAAGCGTCTTTTAATTTCATGGCTGCAATCAACATCTGCAGTGATTTTGGAGCCCCCAAAAATGAAGTCTGACACTGTTTCCACTGTTTTCCCATCTATTTCCCATGAAGTGATGGGACCAGATGCCATGATCTTAGTTTTCTGGATGTTGAGCTTTAAGCCAACGTTTTCACTCTCCTCTTTCACTTTCATCAAGAGGCTTTTGGTACCTCTTCACTTTCTGCCATAAGGGTGGTGTCATCTGCATATCTGAGGTTATTGATATTTCTCCTGGCAATCTTGATTCCAGCTTGCACTTCTTCTAGCCCAGCATTCCTCATGATGTACCCTGCATATAAATTAAATAAGCAGGGTGACAATATACAGCCTTGACGTACTCCTTTTCCTATTTGGAACCAGTCTGTTGTTCCATATCCAGTTCTAACTGTTGCTTCCTGACCTGCATACAGATTTCTCAGGAGGCAGGTCAGGTGGTCTGGTATTCCCATCTCTTTCAGAATTTTCCAGTTTATTGTGATCCACACAGTCAAAGGCTTTGGAGAGCTTCAGTTCAGTTCAGTTCAGTCGCTCAGTCGTGTCCTACTCTCCGCGACCCCATGAATCACAGCACGCCAGGCCTCCCTGTCCATCACCAACTCCCAGAGTTCACTCAAACTCATGTCCACAGAGTCGGTGATGCCATCCAGCCCTCTCATTCTCTGTCATCCCCTTCTCCTCCCGCCCCCAACCTTTCCCAGCATCAGAGTCTTTTCCAGTGAGTCAACTCGTCACATGAGGTGGCCAAAGTATTGGAGTTTCAGCTTTAGCATCAGTCCTTCCAATGAACACCCAGGATTGATCTCCTTTAGAATGGACTGGTTGGATCTCCTTGCAGTACAAGGGACTCTCAAGAGTCTTCTCCAACACCACAGTTCAAAAGCTTAGACACCTACATTCCACACATTATTCAAAAGGAAAAACACACGTATCACACTTCCGTCTATCATCACTCATAGATCTACTGACACCAAACAAGAATTCGGGAAATAATCTCAACACAGGAAAGCACCAAAGAATTGCTCTTCAAATAAAAGTTTTGGTGGTGTTTTGTTTTAGTTGCTCAGTTGTGTCCAGCTCTTTGTGGCACTGTGGACTATAGTTCACAGGTTCCTCTGTCCATAGGATCCTCCAGGCAAGAATACTGGAGTAGGTTGTCATTCCCTTCTCCAGGGGACTCTTCCTGACCCAGGTGTTAACTACACCAAATTGGTTTTTTTCAGGATACAAGTAATATGAGGAATTCAGATTCATGTCAATGTATGGCAAAACCAACCAATATAATATTGTAAAATAATTAGCCTCCAATAAAAATTTAAAAAACAATAAAGAAAAAAAACAAGTAATATGAGGAATTCATAATTTTTTTATTTCTCAGTATGCACTATGAACATTTCCCAATATTTCCTTACTTTTACAATTTGACTTTCTTCCATTGAAAGTGAAAGTGTTAGTCATTCAGTCATGTCCAACTCTGCGACCCCATGGACCACATTCTACCAAGCTCTTCTGTCCATGGGATTCTCCAGGCAAGAATACTACTGGAGTGGGTAGCCATTCCCTTCTCCAGGGAATCTTCCTGACCCAGGGATCGAACCAGGTCTTCTGCTTTGCAGGCAGATTCTTTACCATCTGAGCCACCACGGCTTTGAATATTTCTAAGATCATTCCATTTTTTCCCCTAATAATCATGTCCATTTTTTTCCTTCACAAAAGGGGTAGTACTAACCAGAAAAGATCTTAGCAGACGGTATTTTTAAGTCTTCATTGCTTCACTCAAACTAGTAATCCATATTTGTGTTGACTTCCAAAGACTACCTCAATAAATCATAAAGGAAACACTCAAAACTATTAATATTTGCTCTTCTACTCTAAGCTCTCAGGAGTTTTCCTGCTGCCGATGCGTTCAGGACACTGCCCAGTGCCTTGTGCCCTGGGAAATCCCAGCTCTCCTTTTCACCTCATCGCAGCAGGGTTTCCTATCTGTCTCCCCATACCAGGGCCAAGCTTAGACACACACAGTGCACCAGTGCGGTGTGACAAACAGGTCAGCTTAACAGGATTTGAAGTCAGAAGGAGAAACTTATGAAGGCTTTACATCAGGCCCACCATTTTCTCAGGTGTGGTTTTATGAAATCAGCCACACACTTCCTTTTGAGTCATCCCTATATTCTTTGGCTATGCCAGCACCAAATATCATATGTCCATTTGGGACCCTCAAGGACAGTTTTGGTGTCCGTAAAATGGGAACAATAAAATCTGCCTCATAGTGTTTTTCTACAAATCAAAGTAGGTGATTTCAGTCAGCTCCCTAGCACCTACTAGACTTAGTGTATGGTAGGTAATATTAATAGTCTCACCTTTGTTAGCAATTTGCACTTAATCCATCGATAAACTTCTTAGCCCAAGATGGAGCCCCTCCTGCCAGGAATACCAACTCAGGAAACCAAAACCAGATACTTTCTGGTCCCTGCAAATGCTCCATTTGACTAGAAATCCAATATATACTCATCCCAGGACTTCCTTGGTGACTCAGTGGATAAGAATCTGCCTGCCAATGCAGGGGACACAGGTTTGATCCCTAGTTTGGGAAGATTCCACATGCCACAGAGCAACTAAGCCCATGTGCCACAACTATTGAGCCTGTGCTCTAGAGCCCAGGAGCCACACTACTGAGCCCTTGTGCCATAACTACTGAAGCCCACTCTGCAGTGAGAAGCCTGCACATTGCAACTAGAGAAGAGCCTCCATTCCCTGCAACTAGAGAAAAGCCTACACATCAGCAAAGACCCAGCACAGCAAAAGATAATAAATTAAAAATAAATATACACATTCAGTCCACCAACCATCAAGCCAACCTGGGTCTTCTCACCCCCAAACAAGGGTGACTCTGGCCCCAGCCAATTAGATATTTTCTATTTTTCTGTTCCTTGTTTTTTATTCTTTATCTGACAAAAGATTCCTCCCTTCTGTCCCATTTTGCAATTCTCTAAAAAGGAAACTATCTACTTCTTCAAGTGTAAAATGAAGTTTGTTTCCATCCCTTAAATTGTTTTATTCTTAATGATCATTGATGTTTAATTGTGTTGAAATTCTTTGATCCTTAAGTATCAGGTCCTGCTCTAAGGAATGTATTTCGCATATAGAATCAGTTGTACTTTACACAATTAAATGAGTTTCTTCCCAAAAGCAAAAGGCACTCAAAAATCAAAGCTCCTAATGACCATCAGATGGTACAGTGATGAGTACTGACTCATTTCTCATAAGAAGTTTAGGAATATTTAATAACACGAAACACTCATTATATACAGTAGGTGCAATTATTCATTAATGTCTGCTATTGTATAATAAAAAGGTACAATTAAGATGTATGAGAAAGAAGCTTGAAAAAGGCTGGCCACAACGATTACACTCTTGGTTGTAGGAGTGAGCTTCCTGGTGCATGTAGAGTATCAAGATTTTCACTGATACCCAGAAGTATGTTAATGTGCCTATTATGTTTAATCATTGTGGTTATGAACACAGGCAAATGGCTGTGCCTTTAAATTAAAATATATTTAATCAGAAATAATAGCATGGCAAAATACCATGTCGCATCTCCCAGAGCTGAGTAGTTCGTGTAGCAACCATTAGTTTACAAGTTCTGTCATTAATATTTATATGAAAAAGAATAGAAAAGAGGGCAAGAAGTTATCTGTTCCAGTTAAGTGATCATCCAAGTCCAGAGAGTTTATCTCAAATCCTGCATTAAGCTAAACCTGGATGCTTTCCTCCAAAGGGTAACAGGAAACAGCGCTCCTGCTTGTAACATTTTATTCACTATTTTAAAGATAATCTGACATTAGATGAAAGTCATCTTCTGGGACTTTAAATAGCTTTTATATTATTAAAACACACTATTTTTTCCCTTTCCCCAAATCTCATACTATAATGACCATGGCAGGCAGGAGACTTTCAGTGGTTCTCCAATTTTAACGAGCGTTAGTCAAACACTGCTGAGCCCACAACAGTTTCTGGTGGAGTAGGGCCAGGATTTTGCATGTCTAACAAGTGATAGGATGTTGCTGGCCAGGGGACTATACTTTGAGAACAACTGCTGTATGGAATCAAGCAGAACACAAGTATCAAGCACCAACCACCGCCAAAGCCCTTTGCTTGACTGTGTGTATGGTGTCCTCAAGAGAAGAAAGGAGTAAAAAAGGATACTTGCATATTTAACGTGTAACGCAATCATGTTTCTCATGCTCAGTCACTCAGTCATTTCCGACTCTTTGAGACCCTATGGCTCCTCTGTCCATGGGATTCTCCAAGCAAGAATACTGGAGTGGGTTGCCATCCCTTTCTCCAAGGGATCGTCCTGATCCAGGGATCGAACCCACATCTCCTACACTGGCAGGTGGATTCTTTACCACTAAGCCACCTGCGAAGCCCCAGCAATCATGTTATTTGATCCTTAAACTACCTCTACAACCTACAAAGCACTCTCCACATTTTGCACATAAGAAAACCAAGGTCCAGAGGGTTGAAGAGAATTGTTTAACAAAACACAGCTGATAAAGAGCAGAGCCAAGACTCCCACCCAAGTGCCTCTGACTACAAATCCTGGACATTCCTTCCCCTACATGTCAGGAGCGTTGCCCTCTGGCCATCAAGAACTGAGAGCACCAACACAGTCCTTCATCAGGCAAGAAGACCACAGGATGGTTGAGTCCTCAGGGTTAACTGGGATGAAACACTGACTTCTGATGTTGAAGGCAGTGCACTTTCTAATACATGAATGAGAGCATTCTAAAAACCCATACAGTACTTTTTCTATAGATATTTCTCGCAAACCAGATATAAAATTGGACCTCATTTTCTAAGACTTGCACACTCAAAAACTTGCATTTTGTCAGACAGCGCTCACATTTGCAAGCCTGCACATAACTCCCTCTGCCTATCTGTGTAGACCTTCTCCCCTCGTTTTGACAGAAGCAGAAGCTGTGCAGTTAAAGATGACAGTGTCTGCACAAACAGATTCAATCGTGTCCAGCTGACCTTCTTCAGCAGCCACCAGGCTGGAAGAGGAAACCTAGTTATATACTGGCAGGAAGAGGCGAGGGGGATGGTTAGGAAAACATCCTGATCCTAATTTTTGTCAGGAGATGAGTGTAGGACTTACAAAATCCATCCTACAATCAGCATCAGACAAGTAAGTCCCCGATCTGTCACAGAGTTTATTTTCAACATTAAAATTTCTCACAAATGGTAAAAATAGATAATACATAGAAAATACACATCGTCAATAAACATAAAAACGTGCTCAACCTGACTGACAACCAGGGAAATACAAATTAAAATTAGATTTTTTAAAACCCAGTGCCTGCCACATTGATTACATTCTTAGCTGAAATGGAAAAAGGGATTGATTTGCAGGCAGTTCTGGATCTCAAATCTAGATCTTCTTTACGTTCCAGTTCTGGGAAGCCTTCCCAGGCTCCAAGACTGTCCCTTCTCAGTGTCTCCAGACCACCTTGCTTGATTCTTAGCACTTCACTGCCTAAATCATCTGATTTTCAAATCTGTCTCCACTACAAGGGTATTTGTCCCATGCCTCTACCCCAATGATGCCTGGTATACACGTATGTTCAGTAAGATTAATGAGTGAATTAATAAAACTGAAATAACCTTGCCCACTTGGGCAAATCACTTACTAATATAAGGTAACCATCTTCTACAACTTGCCATGAGGATATGACCTCCCCCAATTTTTTTTTGTCTTACTTTTTTTTGTGTTAATATTACTATGCTAAATTAGGGGTGTGAACATTTTGTGAAAGAGTAAGAAGTCTTCAATAGTTTCAGAAGCTTAGATAGCAGTCATTTTCATTTGGCAAAAATCAGGGCTGAGTGCCTTTGTAAAAATTGCCACACAATTTGATGATGGATCCAAGAAAGCCAATAGATCATCTATCTTGGTTAAGAAAACGATTTCTAATCAACAGGTATGAAGTTTCAGTAAAACAAGACCTTCTAGGTACCGATGAAGCTATTGGCAGGGCAGCAGTGGAGATGCAGACATTCAGAATAGACTGCTTAAGAATGGATGCAGGAGAGGAAGCAAAGGGCGGGACAAATGGAGAGCAGCATGGAAACATACACACTACCGTACATAAAATGGATAGCTAGTGGAAATTTGCTGGGTGACTCAGGGGACTCAAACCACGACTCTGACAATCTAGAGGGGTGGAGTAGAGTGGGAAGTGGGAGGGAGGTTCGAGAGGGAGGGCACATATGAAATGTATACCTGTGGCTGATGAATGTTGATGTATGGCAGAAACCAAGACAATATTGTAAAGCAATTATCCTTCCATTAAAAATAAATTATTCTTTTAAAAAATACAATACTATCGCACACACAAACAAGATGTTCTAGACAATCTGCTGTACAACATTTTGCCTGGAGATAACAATACTCTGTTTTACACTTAAAATCTATTAAGAGGGAAGATCTTAAGTGGTCTTACCACAACAAAACAATTTGTATCTTAACATATTGAATGTTTTCCAGACATTTAGGATAAGTGATGGCAGAATGAATGCTAGGAGCTCCTTAGAAGAGAAGAGTTCCTGATTCCTTATATACCTTAGAGTGGCAACTGTGGAGGTGAAGAGAACTGGACAGATCAGAGTAACACCGAGGAGACAGAATTAACTAGAAGTGGTGTTTGATTGGGTGTGGAGGGTAAGGGAAAAGTTGGATTCAGGAATAACCCCAATATACACCAGTGTCCAAACTCATCAAATTATGTACCTTAAGTATGTGAATTAAAAAACATTAAAATGATATAAAACTGAGAAAAAATAGTGGTATAGTAGGATAGAAATGGACAAAGTGGAATTATGTTCTTAATAAATATTCCCTTAGCAAATTTCTACCAAAAAAAACAAACAAGAATGACACCCAGGTTTCATGATTGAGCAACGGGGTACTTGTTAGGGGCCTTAACTAAAACAGAGAAGGTGGGAGGAGGAACAGATGTACACAGGTGAAGTGAAGACACTGAATTTGGTTTGAGACCTGAGGTGTTGGTAAGATGGGCCCAATGGAGAGGATGGTATTGGGAATACAGGTCCAAAGTGCAAGAGAGCACTTTGTAATCAAGTTACACAGTGAGTGTAAAGAGAAGATACCCACTGATACGCAACTATTTGCTCTTCTCTTTACAGATTATTCAGGGCCTCCCTGGTGGCTCAGACGGTAAACAATCTGCCCACTATGCAAGAGATGCAGGTTTGATTCCTGGGTCAGAAGATCCCCTGGAGAAGGGAATGACTACCCACTCCAGTATTCTTGCCTGGAGAATTTCATGGACAGAAGAGCCTGGTGGATTACAGTCCATGGGATCACAAGGAGTTGCACACGACTGAGTGACTAACACACATACACTTACAAATTATTCTACCTATCCCTCAACAAAACTACATTGAGATTTTTTATTACAGCAAAATATGTATATAAATTTACCATTTTAGCCATTTTTAAGTATACAATTTAGTAGCATTAAGTACATTCACACAGTACATCTATCCCCACTATCCATCTTCAGAATTTTTGAGATATGTGAAATTTTCCTTTCTTCAAAAAAATAGCTATTTTGTCATTTCACCAATTGGTTTTTTTTTTATACAGAGGTGTGTGAAATTACTCTAATACCTTGTTTTATCACTGAGTCTGAGGTCCCTGAATAGCACATCAAATGCACAATTTCTAAATTCATTTTATAACAAGGAACTTGATAAACTACTGTCACTATCTCTGAATGCTTGTCTTCCGTGAAGGGTCAAGAAAGGTTTTCTTTACAAGGAGGAGCCTAGGCTTTGCCATCAGGCCTGAAGGCAGTAAAGGGCAGCTGCTAACCACTACTGCACAAGCCCCTTCCTGCACGAGGTGGAATCGGCTTCTTTGTCCTTCGTGTTGTTCCAGCTTCCTGTGCAACTGAGCCCGCTGCTGCACTCAGATAAATTTAAAAAGCAACAACAGAGTCTAATATTGAGGTCCACCAGTCATTTTTAGTCATTACCTAGAGAGATCTACTATTTATTGAAATTTGTTTTAAAAAATGAAAAGAAAGGGAATTAAAGCTTCTGTAGGCCCTAGGAAACCAAAAAGGCAAAAATTATCTTTCATTTCTCTCATGCCCTAGAAAACAGGGAGACTACCTACTTAACCATGATACTATCTACGGATCTACATTTAAATGATAGCTCACTGGATAAACCAGAATTTTTAGTTGCCAAAAATCTTATTCCAAAATCTCAGCTGCTTAAAAATCTCCCCACTAGTGTAGGGAGTGAATATCAGGCAATCTTGCTCCTCTTTGTCAAATTTTTGCTTTTCTGGTCTTTTTTTAATCCTTGGAGGTGACCATGTGATCTAATTCTGGCCAATGAAACTCTGCTGAATTTTCTGGAAAATGCTTGCTTCCCTGACTTAAAAAAAAAAAAAGATACAAAGCACAGAACCCAGTGGTGCTACAACATGCCCTTTTGTTCAGTCTTGAATGTAAGATGTGATGCTTTATGCTATGACAACCATATTATAAACATGAAGCAACAAGTTTAAGAACAAAAACCCAACAATTTCTTGGATCTGTAATAATATGGTTGAACTTTCTAGTTAAGTAAACAATAAGTTTTCATTATTATTTAATTCCCATTAAAAAATCTCAGTTACTATTAAATGGTAACAAAAAATAATTTCAACCCGACATATATGAAAAGATAAAGTTGACGAAGCTTTAGCTAGACTCACCAAGAAAGAGGACTTAAAATCAGAAATGAAAGAAGAGATTGGATGATACCACAGAAATACAAAGGATGAAATTTATGTGCCAACTATGAAATCACACACCAACAAATTTGACACCCTAGAAGAAATGGATAAATTCCTAGAAAATACAACCTACCAAGACTGAATCATGTACAGTTCAAAAATTTGATTACACTGATTATTAGTAATGAGATTGAATCTGTAATGAAAAACTTTTCAACAAACAAAAATCCAGGAACAGACAGCTTCACAAGGGAATTCTATCACACATTCAGAGAAAGATTAATATCAATCTTTCTCAAAGTTTTCCAAAGAATAGAGGAGTGAAGAGTGGGCAAAATGAGGGAAGGGGGTCAAAAAGCACAAATTTCCAGTTATGAAGTAAATAAGTCATGGGGACTATTATGTACAACATGGTGACTATAGTTAAGAATACTGTCTCATATATTTGAAAGTCGTGAGGAGTAAATCTTAACCACCATCAGTTCAGTTCAGTTCAGTTCAGTCGCTCAGTCGTGTCCGACTCTCCGCGACCCCATAAATTACAGCACGCCAGGCCTCCCTGTCCATCACCAACTCCCGGAGTACACTCAAACTCATGTCCACAGAGTCGGTGATGCTGATCCAACAATTCTACTTCTAGGTATTTATTCAAAGAAAACAAAAACACTAATTCAAGAAGATATATGTATCCTTAAGTTAAGCACCGGAGAAGGCAATGGCAAGCCACTCCAGTACTCTTGCCTGGAAAATCCCATGGACGGAGAAGCCTGGTAGGCTGCAGTCCAAGGGGTCGCTACGAGTCAGACATGACTGAGCGACTTCACTTTCACTTTTCACTTTCACACACTGGAGAAGGAAATGGCAACCCACTCCAGTGTTCTTGCCTGGAGAATCGCAGGGACAGGGCAGCCTGGTGGGCTGCCGTCTATGAGGTCACACAGAGTTGGACACGACTGAAGTGACTTAGCAGCAGCAGCAGCAAGTTAAGCACAGCATTGTTTACAATAGCCAAGACATGGAAATTGTCTACCAACGGATGAATGGATAAAGAAATGTGGTATCCAAATACATATACACACAGTAGAATATTATTCATCCATAGAAAAGAATGAAATCTCACTATTTGCAACCACATGGATAGACCTTGAGGGCATCATGCTCAGTGAAATAAGTCAAAGACAAATACCAAATGCTCTCACTTATATGTGGAATCTTAAAGACAAAAACAAAAAGCCTCATAGAAATAGACCAGATAGGTGGTTGCCAGATATCGGGGGCAGAGGGAAGAGTGGGCAAAATGAGTGAAGAGGGTAAAAAAGCACAAATTTCCAGTTATAAAGTAAGTAAGTCATAGGGACTATTATGTACAGCATGGTAAACACAGTTAAGAAATTTACTTTCATAAGGAGTAAATCTTAAAAGTTCTCAAAAGAAAAAAGATGGTAACTATGAATGGTGATGAATGCTAACTAGACACACTGTGGTGATGATTACACAGTTCAGATAAATATCAAATCATGACAGTGTACACCTGAAACTGTGATACCTCAATAAAGAGCTGAATGAAAATCTCTGCTGTTCTTTTTTTTTTTTCTGCTGTTCTTATAATGGTAATAAAATAACTGCAACCTTATGTAAGTAAGGAAAGTTATGACCAACCTAGACAGCATATTAAAAAGCAGAGACATTACTTTGTCAACAAAGGTCCATCTAGTCAAGGCTATGGTTTTTCCAGTGGTCATATATGGATGTGAGAGTTGGACTATAAATAAAACTGAGCGCAGAAGAATTGATGCTTTTGAACTGTGGTGTTGGAGAAGACTCTTGAGAGTCCCTTGGACTGCAAGGAGATCAAACCAGTCCATCCTAAAGGCAGTTCAGTCCTGGGTGTTCATTGGAAGGACTGATGCTGAAGTTGAAACTCCAGTACTTTGGCCAACTGATGTGAAGAGCTGACTCATTTGGAAAGACCCTGATGCTGGGAAAGATTGAGGGCAGGAGGAGAACAGGATGACAGAGGATGAGATGGTTGGATGGCATCACCAACTCAATGGACATGGGTTTGGGTGGACTCCAGGAGTTGGTGATGAACAGGGAGGCCTGGTGTGTTCATGGGGTCACAGAGTAGGACACAACTGAGCGACTGAACTGAACTATGTAAGTATGCAAGAGATTGTCAACAGTGTTCATGCTTGCAATTTGTATCGACTCTGCAAAATAAGAGACGGTTTCCTAAATCAGTTCATCTCTGTGCTTGGAAAAGTTGAAGGCCTGAAGAAACCCCCGTGTAAACCTTTGAGTCCTTCCTGAGTCATCCCTCCCCTGAGCAGCTCAACTAAAACTGTCCTCTGAAAGATGTCTCCCCACTACAACCTCATCAATTGTGTTAATCAGACCCTATCTAGTCAGTCCCATCCGAGTGTGATGTGTGCTGACCTACTGTAAATGCTTCCTGATATTTTCTCACTCAATGTATTCTTTGCAAAAAAAATTTTAAAACTCTATGAAGTTATTATTGTTATCCTAGGTTTTACAATTAAAAAACAACAACAGGGACTTCCCTGGTGGTCCAGTGGCTAAGACTCCAAGCTCCCAATGCAGGGGGCCCAGGTTCCATCCCCAGTCAGAGAACGAGATCCCACATGCCACAGTTAAAAGATCCCATATGCTACAATGAAGATCAAAGATCCCACGTGTTGCAGCTAAGACCTGGCACAGTTAGCTAGCTAGCTAAATAAGTAAATACATGTTTTTGAAAGAAACCATTCCTTTACTAAAAAACAAATCAGTCTCTCCACGAGGTGACTTGTCTATGCAATGGCTCCCACACGGCTAGTATTATAACAACAGAGCTAGAATTTGAAACCAGATCTATTTTTGAAGCCTGTCTCATAGGTTTGTGAGAACTGATTTCCTAGTTCCTTTTCGTGGCTTTATCAGCCATCCTTCCCCCAGGGCTGACACCGGACTTCTGTCTGCTGGCTCCACTACTACTGCCCACACACCCTGCCTCCCGTGTGTCTCAGATGATCCCCTCTTTCCCAGTCCCACTGCCACCAGCTCGGCTCCTCGTGACCACTGGTTGGTCAGATGGATCACAGAGTATCCAAACCGGTCTCTCTGCCCACATCCTGCCCTGTCTATTGCCGCTGCTAGGACTTGCTGGAGACACGAAGCCAATGCTTTCTCAGACTTAGCTTTGAGCCTGTGACCTCCTTAAAGAATGTACACCAGCTCCTTTGCTGCCTTAAAGACTAGAAGAAACAGGGAAATAGGCCCTTATGCGTTCATGGGGCCAAGTCAGACCCTTTCAGATTCAAGGTTCTCAGGTCAGAAGCATTGTCAGAGGAGGGTACAGCCCCCCTGGTGGGAGCCAGTTCCCTTCTGGGTCTTGATCTTCCAACTGGACAATTCCATGAGAACTCGACTAGAGAGCCCCCAGAAAACTCACTGGAGACTGAGTGTGTGTACATGGGTGTGTGTACGGCTATAGACAAGCCAGGTGTGTGTGTGTGTACATGTGTGTGTGTACAGTCACAGGCAAATGAGGCAGCCCAGAGATTTGGTCAGGTGCGCCCCTGCCTGTCACTGGTGTGCACGATGGGAGCTGCCAAACAGATGTTCCAGGTTTGCATCGACACAGCCTCAGGCCACCGTGCTCAGTGCTAAGGCAGCCCTTCCAGTGGGGAGTCTTAGTTTTACAAATTAGAATTTTGTATGCACAAAGCTGCTTTCATCACCCTAACTACAGAAAATCAATCCTAATGGAACTCCCCTGCTTGGAGATTTGCAGGCATTGGGCTCTGTGTCCTGCACACACATAAGTGATCCTTTTGAACAAGGTATCTTTACGTCCATCAAAAGTGGGCGCAGGTGAGAAACACTGAGACTACTTAAGTGTCCCTTCCAGACTTAAATCCCCTTCCCACTCAGTGGTGGACCTCGTTCTCAGCTAGTCCCTCCCAACGTGCCTCTCCACGCTCTGCTTCTCTCTCCAGGCAGCCACAAAGGCATTTAGAAGACGGTGCTTCCTCCACCCCTTTGGGCACCACTGCCAGCCACTGCCCCACCACACCCCCATACAAGTACACATACACACTCAGCTCTGACCCAACCTGCATTAAAGAACATGTTCCTCCCAGACAAGAATTTTAAGGGGGTAGTTACAAGGTGGTGGCGGGGGACAGACCCAAGTCCTGTAAGAGCATACACTGGTGGACTCGTGTGTGTGCTTAGTCACTTCAGTCATGTCTGACTCTTTGCAACCCTATGGACTGTAACCCATCAGGCTCCTCTGTCCATGGGATTCTCCAGACAAGAATACTGGGGTGGGTTGCCATGCCCTCCTCCAGGGGATCTTCCCAACCCAGGGATCGAACCTGTGTCTCTTATATTTCTTACATTGGCAGGCAGGTTCTTTACTACTAGTACCGCCAGGGACTACTAACTAATCCATCCCCATTCCACACTGATCTGCCCTCTCACCACACAACATCCAGGGAATGGTCTGAATCGTGTAGACTCAGCTGCAGTCAGAGCTATGAGTTATCATCTGAAACCAGATGTCACAGGTGAGGTTCTCCAGGAAGCAAATGGAGGCAAATCACTTGCAGAAGGACGAGGAGAAGGGAAGCAGGAGAGAGAAAGACTGAGCTCTGCTGTAGCCCCAAGGAGGAGCTCAGCCAACCCTACAGAGAACTTGAGGGCTCAACTAACCTTCTGAGTTGTCCCAAGTTGGGGAAAATGACCAGGCCTATCACTCAGCCGTGGTCAGTCACTGGGCCTGGACTTCCCCTGGAAGGAGACAGGCCGTGAGTGACACAGTCCTCTTCAGCTGAGGCAATCGCTAGCGGGCGTCAACCGAGGGCTATCTTCATATAGCACACCCAACAGTTGAGAGAGTAAGTCCCTCATTCCTAAAAAGGGTTCCAGGCATCACGTCACAGCACCCACCACCCTGGAATTCCCTCTCTTCAGCCAAGCCCACAGTGAGATCAGCTTCCTCCAAGAAGGCCCCCATCACCACAGCCGCTCTCTCAGGGTTGGCTCCTCCCCGGCCCCCTAGCACCACAGCCCTGAGGCAGCTTGTGCTTCAAAGGCCGACTTCCCATGCTAAAGCAGCCAGATGGTAAACTCCTTGAAGGCAGCGACACAGGCTGGGTTATACAAACCCGCTGCACTGGCCTTTCTATGGAGCAGAGCTGTTCAAGGTGAACAATATGGGCTCTGGGCTCAAATCTGGACTGGAATTCTGCCTGGCTCAGTTTCGATAAGCTACTTTCAGCCTCAACGACATTATCTACAACCTGGCTCTGTAATACCCCAGCCTCTCCGGGGTCATTTACTCAGGCAACAGACCTATACCAAAAGGCCGTGCTCTGTTGCCCAGTGTGTCTCTTTGCAGCCTCATGAACTGTAGCCCACCAGGCTCCTCCATCCATGGGATTTCTCAGGCAAGAATACTGGAGTGGGTTGCCATTTCCTCCTCCAGGGGATAGTCCCAACCCAGGGATGAACCCACCTCTCCTGCATTGGCAGGTGGATTCTTTACACTGAGCCTCCTGGGAAGCCCCTCAGGCTCCTGGGCAACTATACAATATCAGCGTTCATCCCAGGCCCAAAGGTAAGGCGGGCTCTCCCCTCACCAGCTGGTCCCTCAGTCCTCCCTAGACACCAAGGAGAAGGCAGTCCTGTGTCCACTCTCTCTAGAGTTCCTGGGAAAGTGGTCACCCAATGGCCTGTTCCAAGCCCCACAAGCTCACCTGGGGGTGAGCCGGAAAAGAGGTGGTCAGTTACTCTCCCAGAAGACACTTGGGTGAATGACATGAACTACCTCTTCTCCTGAAAGAATGCTGCCAAGTGCTGCGGAAAATACAAAATTAAATTTCCCTCCCCTGGCCTCAGACAGCTTGCATGAGACTGACATGCACTGACTCTCCTGCTGCCCTGGGTTTCTTGGGCCTGAGGATGAAGCCCAGGGGCCTGTAATCTTGCCATTGAAAACTGGGGTCACAGAAAGCAAAAACAGCAGCAAAAACCTCCATCATCACCCTGACAGCCCCACCGAGTCAATTGTCAGATGACATATGCAATTAGACTGTTTTTAGCCATCAGCTCTTACAGCTCTGATCAATGTGTTTCTAGTTCCCAAAGAACAGACTCTGCGTGCTGGGAGCCACAGCTGCACTGCGGAAGAGCTGCGCTCTGTGAAGGCTTGTTTTCAGGGCAGCGTTGGCAGATGAAGGAAGCATGCCAATTATCCGTATTTCCTATTCGAACAACAGCGTTTCCTCCTTATGAGGCATCTGCTTGTTCCATGCGGTGCTCTAACCAGGGGAACCAGCAGGAAAGCAAATTCCTTTGTATCCACTGGGATCTGGTGAGCTAGCCAACAAACAGAGGAACCACAACCCAGGGAGCAAAAAAGCAGTGCTGGGAAGTTCTGCCTTTTTTCTTTCCTTCCCCATTGCAATAGCACAAATTTGATGCTTCTGAACTGTGGTGCTAGAGAAGACTCTTGGGAGTCCCTTGGACTACAAGGAGATCAAACCAGTCAATCCTAAAGGAAATCAACCCTGAATATTCATTGGAAAGATTGATGCTAAAGCTGAAGCTTCAATACTTGGGCCACCTGATGCAAAGGGCTGACAAACTGGAAAAGACCCAGATGGTGGGAAAGACTGAGGGCAGGAGGAGAAGGGGACAACAGAGAATGAGATGGCTGGATGACATCATTGACTCAATGGACATGGGTTTGAGCAAACTCCAGAAGATAGTGAAGAACAGGGAAGCCCGGTGTGTTGCAGTCCATGGGGTTGCAAAGAGTCAGCAGGACTTAGCAACTGAACAACAACAAACTGAAGGGAATTAGAGAAAGGCGGAGGGAGGGAGGAAAGGAAAGGAACACACACAAGTGTGATCCAGCAACGTGTTAGCATAAGAAATAGTATAAGAAACTCCTTATTCAAGAGCTCAAATGGAAAAAATTGAATAGGGCTTTGTAGGAAGAGTAGAACACATAAGCCTCTTTGAAGCCTTCTGAAAGTTTTGAACATGATCCAAGTTTACTTCAAAATGTAGTACATGCATGTTAAGTTGCTGGAGTCGTGTCCAACTCTGCAGCCCTATGGACTGTAGCCCGCTAGGCTCCTCTGTCCATGGGATTTTCCAGGCAAGAATATTGGAGTGGGTTGCCATTCCCTTCTCCAGGGGATCTTTCTGAATCCACATCTCATAGGTCTCTTGCAGTGGCAGGCAGATTCTTTACCACTAGCACCTCCGGGGACGCTCAAAAATGTAGATGTTTACAAACCATATTTAGGTCCCTAACTAAATTCATCATTTCAGTGAATTAACTACACCCTGTACATCCCCCAGGTTCCCCAAAGCTATAATCCTGGACCCCTCTTCCTTTTCATTGATTGGCCAAACCTCATCCACCATCAACTCTCATTAACATTCTGAAATATTCCTTGAATCTACCTCTTGCTTCATATCCATCGTCTCTGATTTAGCTGAGCCGCTCATAACTGTATAATAGCAAAGGTCTCCATGAACAAGGTCTACTCACCTTTGTTTTTTTGCTGCCAGAATTGTAACACAGACCCCTAATATAGTATTTCACATAATAATGACCTCATGTTCATGCCTGCACACGTGCCACAGCTCCTCAGGGGCACCATGACTTGCTTTGCATGCTCTTTGACTCCACCTGGAATGCCATCTCTCTGCCTCAGCAGTTGTCCACCTGACAAACTTGACCTCATTCTTCAATGCTCAAGTCAGCCATTATTTCTTCAAAGAAACATCCCCTGAACCTTCTCAAGATGAATTAAGTGCCCCTTCTGTTGCCATCGCATCCACTAACTGTTGGTTGCCTCGTCTGTGTTCCTTCTCCACTGTTGGTTCATTGGAGATAGAGACTAGTCCTTATTCCCCTTTGCATTCTTCTATACTGGGGCCTGACACAAAGCAGTTGCTCAATAAATATTACTTGAAAATGTGAATGAAGAACTCTCTATTGAAAGAAGATGAGCTAAAACTAAGAGAGGATATATACCATTTACGTGTAATGAAAAATTTCTTGTTTTATAAAAATGGTTTTTTAAAATGTTTTACCCCAGCCTCACATCATATATAAAAATTTACTCAAAATGAATTAGAGACTTAATATAAGACCAAAAACTATAAATTTCTGGAATAAAACATAATAAATTTTAATGATCTTAGATGAAGCAGTCAATGGTTTCTTAAATGTGATAGCACAAGCAACAAAAGAAAAAATAACTTGGACTTCATCAAAACTTAAAACTTTAATTCTGGGTTCAAGATGGGGAACACATGTACACTTGGGGCAGATTCATGTCAATGTATGGCAAAACCAATACAATAATGTAAAGTAATTAGCCTCCAATGAAAAAAAAAAAGACTTTAATTCTTCAAGGACACCAATTGAGACAGAAAAAAACAGAATGGGAGAAAATATTTGCAAATCATACAGCGTGCAAATGACTTCTGTCTACAAAGATAAAGAACAGTTACAACTCAACAGTTAAAACACAAATAACCCAATTTAAAAATGTGCAACAGATCTGAACACTTCTTTAAAGAAGATACACAAGCGACCAATAAGCACATGAAAAGATACTCAAATCACTAAGTCATTAGGAAAATACACACCTCAATTCACACCTCTACTTACTAGAATGGCTGTAATTTTTTAATGGAAAATAACAAACGTTGGTGAGAATGTGGAGAGGTTAAAACCTTTGTGAACTGCTTATGGGAATATAAAATGGTGTGGCCACTGTGGAAAACAGTTTGTGGTGTCTAAGAAAGTAAAGCATAGACCTACCTTATAACTCCACTCCTAGGTATAGATCTGAAAGAATTGAAAGCAGGAACTCAAACAGACATTTTTAAACCAATGTTCATAACAGCACTATTCACAACAGCCAAAAGGTGAAACAATCCCAGTGTCTAACAACAGATTCATGGACAAACAAACTGTGTTATATACACACAAGGGATACTATTCAGCCACAGAAAGGAAAAGAATTTTGATATATGCTGCAAAAGCATGAACTTGGGGCGTGGGAGGGAGGTTCAAGAAGGAGGGGACATATGTATACCTATGGCTGATTCATGTTGATGTATGGCAGAAACCAACACAATATTGTAAAGCAATTAACTTTTAATTAAAAATAAATAAATTTTAAAAAGAAGGATGAACTTTGAAAAATCATGCTTAGTGAAATAGAAAAGGACAACCACAGCATGATTCTATTTATATGGGGTACCTAAAATAAGCAATTCACAGAGACAGAAGTAGAACAGAGGTTACCAGCCACTGGGGGAGGTAAAAAATAGGAGTTACTGTTTAATGGCTACAGAACTGACATTGGGGATGATGAACAAGTTTAGGGTATAGATAGTGGTGAATGCATTAAATATGCTATGAATGTATTTAATGCCACAATTTTACATGTACAAATGATTAAAATGATAAGTATTATGTATATTTTACAAAAAATAAAATAAAGCATGAAGCATACTCCATCATGGGTGAACTTTGAAAGCATTTATGCCTGGTGAAAGCATCAAGTCACAAAAGCCCACATACTGTATTATTCCACTTATACCAAGTGTCCAGAATAGACAAATGGACCAATCTACAGAAACAGAAAATAGATGAGTGACTGTGGGTGGTAAGGAGTGAGGAGTGACTGTTAAGGGGTCCAGGGTTCCTTTTTTAAATTTTTGATGGAGTATAGTTGCTTCACAATGTTGTGTTTGTTTCTGCTGAACAGCAAGGTGAATCAGCTATAGGTATATACACATTCCCTCGTTTTTGAATTTCCTTCCCATTTAGGTCACCACAGAGCACTGAGTTCCTTGTGCTAGACAGTAGGTTCTCATGAGTTATTTATTTTATACATAGTATCAATAGTGTGTATATGCCAATCCCAATTTCCCAATTTATCCCACCTCCCCTTTCTCCCTTAGTATCCATAAGGGTCCAGGGTTTCTTTTGGGGATGGAAAAAATCTGATATTAGATCATAGAGGTGGCTGCGCCATTCTGTGACTATACTAAAATCCACTAAATTGTACACTTTAAAGGAGTGAATTTTGTCATATATGAATTATATATCAATAAAGCTATTTTTTTAACATTTAAAATTTTTAATCCACTAGAATGGATTGCAAATTGAAAATGTAAATCTTTGTTTTTTGAAAATGTAAATCTTTCTTTCTGAATCTTAAGAGTTATACAAATACCCATTCATGGTATTTATGATCTAAACTACTTGAGGACAAGGAAGTAGGTAGAAATGACCATTTACACTATCACTTAAAAAGTTAATGTGACAATGAGTAAAATTTAAATTGATAGGATACCATTTTTACATCAAGTTGGAGGAAGTCATAAAGGTTAATGATACACAGTGTTATCTGTATTATTTTCACAGTGCTTATCTGAAAGGCAATAAGCACTCGCACACTGTTGGGTAGAAGGTAAATTAATACCAACACTTTAGAAAGCTATGTGACAATATATGGTAAAATGTAAAATACAGTTACCGTTTTAACTCAGCCATTGCTCATTTGTAAATCTATCCTGGGGACATAGATTCAAATAATGAGTAAATACATATGTATACATACAAATGTTAACTGCAGCACTGTTTATAATAGCTAAAATATGGGAAGTAACTTAAATATCTAGCCACGGAAGACATGTTACATAAATTTTAGTATTTCCACACAATAGAATGCAATATAGCTATTCAAATCAATGAAGGAAACTTACAAGATGCAATAAATTTTTGCATGCAAGGTGTTGAATTTGTGTAAAATGAAGCTTCCAGATGTCTACCCAGTACTCACTCTTTCCTTCATTCTTACTAAATGAAACGTGATTTTATTCCCGGCTGCAGGGTTCCCACCAAAAGGCCTTATTTCTCAGCCTCCACTGCAGCTAAGTTTGGCCAATGAGATAAGTAGACACCGTAAGGCAGGGCCTCTGAGAAAACTGCTTAAATGAGATTCACTCTATTAGGAGAGCACATCTTTTTGTTCTTTCTTTTTTCCTTTTGGCCTGGAAACGGTGGGAGCTCCAGTAACTATTTTGAAAATGTAAAGCAACTCTGAGGACAGAAGCCATGCTAAACACAATGGGACTGAGTGCTCACTAGGAAGCCACTGCTCCTCTGCCTTCCTCCTACCTTCTCAGCTTCCTCTGATGTTTATAAGACAAAGAACAACAAACCTCTATCTCCCTTAAGCCACGTATTTGGAAGGTTTGCTATAAGCAGCAAAATCTTATTCTGATACAATCTCATCAACACAGCTGAAGGCTGTGCACACAGGATGTTGTGGCAAACTACAGTGACTTGAAGGTCTGCAATGGAAGGGAAACTTATTTATTGCGTCCTCTTTAGTATTGCTTTGGTGTTTACCGTGTCTGCATTGACACATCGTAGGGGCTGTCTGGAATCCTCCAGCTTTATCTCTCTCCCAGATCTCTGGTGCTTGCCCCACTCACCTGCTGCCCTTGTGACACATGGTTTCCCCAGGTGAAGTAAAGGGCCAGCATCACTGGCTCCTCTCACCACTTCCGATGAAGTACCGCACCCTGGGGTCTCACTTCTCTGCAACTGCTAAGGGGTCAGAGGGAAGCAACCTGGGAATGAGGAGAAATAATGTCCTGAAGGTGAACTTCACGATGGGGAAGGACAGGAAAAGGGAAAGAGTCAACAAATACATTTATTCCTCAGTCATCCCCCGAGGGACTGCTCCAGGTTGTGATGCTTCTGTGCATCTCGTCCAGAGCTACCACTTGGGGCTAAGAAACTGGCTAGAGCCGTCTGTGAAGCAGTAGCCACCTTCTGTGTCTATGAGTAGTAACACACTGCCTTATATCTGCTCCCCATTCTTCCCAGGCTCCACAATCTGATTCCCTCATTCCGGCCACCTTGGCATTGTACCTCCCAACAAACCAGAGGCACTTAGGCTTTTCTTTAAGCTCTTGTTTCCTAGGTTAAGGCAATATGCACATATTTCTTTTGCAACTAAAAAGGAGAGGGGTGGGGTGGGGACTTTCCTTGTGGTCCAGTGTTTAAGAATCCGTTTTCCAATGCAGGGGGATGTGGGTTTGAACCCTGGTTGGGGAACTAAGATCCCATATGCCACAAGGCAACTAAGCCTGCACGCCACAACTAGAGAGACGCCCATGCTGCAAGTAAGACCAGATGCGGCCAAATAAATTTCAAAAAAAGAGAGAGAAATATGAGAGAGGCAACTGGGGGGGGGCAATGTAGGAGTAAGGGATTAAGGGGTACAAACCATTAGGTACAAAATAAGCTACAAGGACATATTGTACAACATGGAGAATATAACCAATATTTTATAATAACTATAAAAGGAGTATAACCTTTAAAAATTGTGAATCACCATATTGTACTCCTGTTAACTTACATAATATTGTACATAAACTATAATTCTGAAAAGAAAAAGAGCTAATTAATTTTTTAGAAACCCAGCAAGCAAAACAAAACTGCAGCCCAGGCACTGGGTTTGGAGCTATAATGTTCCATAAACTCTTGTATTTCTACAGTTAACCAAAAAAATGAAAATTAAGTCCTTTTTTTCCTAATAGGCCAACATCCTTATTTTTTTTTAGTGTATCTTATTAGGCCTTTTACACAGTCTAACAAGCAATAAATACAGTTTACAACCACGACACATAAAAGGATCTGAATTTTTACTGAATGACTGAAACCCAAAGAGACAGATCCCAAAACCAAGGTCATACAAGAACACCTGCTTGTTCTGTCCTCAGCTGACTCTGTCTGAGACTCAGAGACGTTTAAAATCCCATCATCCCGGAATCTGATCTCACAGACACCAGGATCAACACGAGAGACTCCAGGGCTGTACACTGCTTTCTCTGTTGACATGGATTAGAGAATTCGCTGGCAGCTGGTATAAAACCTGCAGGCCTGGGGAGTTGTGTCTTTGGAGCTCTGTGACCTAAGTGAGAATCCTCCTGATGCTATTTATCAGAAACCAGAGTAATGGCCGCCTTCCCCAGGCATTCTTCTGCTGTCACACGGCTTCAGGGTCATCAGTTTCTGCTTCTACACCAGCGAGCCAACCACCAAAGGATTATCAACCAAACACATGCAGCACTTACTGTTCCAGGATACGGAAGGCCGACCTCGAACTCAGACACCAACCTCTGACTCTTCAGTAAATCGAGCCCCCTGCCCACTTCACCCATTCCGCCAAGATCAGTTTGGACATGTCACACCCCAGAAGGGACAGGGAGAGATTCACTTGCACCAACACATTTTGTGCCCATCCACGCTAATGTCACCCTCCCTGTGTTTTCTCTATCCCTCAGAGTCCCTCCATACAAAGTGAGGAGATGGCCGCACACTGTGAACATTCTCAGAGTGACACATGTGAGATGTTGTGTCTAGGCATCCATAAGACTCTGTCAATATCCCAAGCAAGCCTCCAACAAAAACACTGGAGCCAGTCCCAGTGCTGTCCCACCCCAGAGAAACATGGGTGTCCACTCCAGATGTGAAGTCCAAGTTGTTGCTTTAACATCAAATTAAGGGACTTCCCTGGTGGTCCAGTGGTTAAGAATCCATGTGCCAATACAGGGGACACAGGTTCAATCCCTGATCTGGGAAGATGTCATATGACTGCACAGCAGCAACCACTGAAGCCCTCGAACCTAGAGCCTGAGATCCCCAACAAGAGGAGCCACCACAATGAGAAGCCTGCTCTCCATGACTAAAGAAAGCCCACAAGCAGCAACGAACACCCAGCACAGCCAAAAAAAAAAAACAACATCAAATTAAGTCTTGCACACCCATGTTCACAGCAGTATTATTCACAACAGCCAAACTGGTCCACTTGTGGGGAAGCAACCAAAGCATACATCAGTGGAGAAACACAACGAGGCATCTACATGCAATAGAATATTACTCAGCTTTAAAAAGGAATGAGATTCTGATATGTGCTATATCACTGATGAACTTTGAGATAACTATGCTGAGTGAAATAAACTAGACACAAAAGGACAAATGCTGCATGACCCCTCTTGCATGGGGTACCTAGAATAGGCAATATCATAGAGACAGAAAGTAGAGTAGTTCCCCAGGGGCTTGGAGGAGGGGAGAAATGAGGCATGATTGTTCAGTGGGCATTTAGTTTCTATTTAGAATGGTGGAGAAATTCTGGAAATGGATAGTGGTGATGGTTACACAGTGTGAATGGATTTAAAGCCACTGAACTGTACACTTAAAATGATAAAAAATGGTCAATTTTGTTATGTATATTAACAGTAAAAAATTTTTAAATCAAGATAAAATGTCACTCTGTGGATAAAAGTATTCCCACTTAAAGATAAGTTACGTCTTCAACACATTAATTAAGTACCTGTTATGTGCTCAGTTTTGAACTAGGTCCCCAACCTCCGGGAACTAATGCCTAATAATTTGAGGTGAAGCTGATGTAATAATAATAAATGTAATGTGCACACTAAATTTAATGCATTTGAATCATCCCAAAACCACTTCCCACCCCACCCTGGTCCATGGAAAAATTATCTTCCACAAAACTGGTTTGTGGTGCCAAAAAGGTTGGGGACTGCTGCTTGGGGGGATTCAAAGCCTCAGAGAGGATCAAGCAAGGCCCATAAGTAGCTAAAGTAAACAAGAAATTAGAGCAGGAAAAATAAAATAATAATGCTTATAGACGTATAATCTGTATCATGTTTACTTAAGATGCTGAAGCTGAAACTCCAATACTTTGGCCACCTCATGCAAAGAGTTGACTCACTGGAAAAGACTCTGATGCTGGAAGGGATTGGGGGCAAGAGGAGAAGGGGACGACAGAGAATGAGATGGCTGGATGGCATCACCGACTCAATGGACACGAGTTTGAGTGAACTCCAGGAGTTGGTGATGGACAGGGAGGCCTGGCGTGCTGTGATTCATGGGGTCGCAAAGAGTCGGACACAACTGAGCAACTGAACTGAACTGAACTGAACTGAAGACCTCTCAGCTTTACGTAATCCAGACAATGTGAACCAAGCTATGGGCTCAATTTAAAACGTGAGAAAGTGATACCATTATGTCTATTATTATTTTTACTGATGAGGAAACAGATACAGAGGTTTACAACATTCCAAAAAATTATCACAAGGCAATGCCAAAGTAGCCTTTCAATGTCAGCATCTGAGCTTATTCCATGAAATTACAACAACCTCATCAAGTGGTTCCCATGGTGTATGGAGGTGTCTGTCTTTACCAGGGCACAAAATACCCTTTCTGACTGGATTAAGAGATAGTTACTATAGCAAATGCTAAAATAACAGAGGCTTAAACAAATTAGGACATATTCCTCCCTCGTGTGACAGGGTATGGGTAAGTACTTCATTACTAATTACATTGGCCCTATGGTGTTGGGAGCACTGGCTCTTTTGATCTTCTGCCATTCTCCGCAGGCAGTTTCTGTCTTACAGTCCAAGTTCCCACTGTTACTCCAGCTAAGATGTCAACCTTCCAGCCTACAGAAAGGGGAGGAGACTAAGTAAAGACCTCGTCCCTTTAAGGGCACAACCCGGAAGCTGCACCCTTCATCACTTCTGCTCACATCTCAGAACTCATTTGCACAGCTATCACCTAAGTGTAACAGAGCTTGACGGTCATGTGCTCAGCTCAGACCAAGCACTCTCTGAATAATGGAAGAAGTGAGGTTGCTATGAGTGGCCAATGGCCCGTCTCTGCCACACTCACCCCTTACACCTGGGTGGAGGTAGTTAAGGTTCCCTGCTCCTATTCTGCCCCAAGCCAGGCCACCCGAGGGGCATCTCCCAGTCAGCAGCCCACACCAGCATCCGCTCAGGTTGTGCTTCTCTACTGAGCCCTCAGTTCAGTTCAGTTCAATCACTCAGCCACAACCACAAGGGCATCAAGAAAATAGCAATTTACAGGCCAGGCATGTGTCCTCTTTCTTATATTCCCAGCAACTAGGACGGCATAATGTCCAACAAGGTAACAAACATTTGTCTGGCACTTTGCTATTTACAAAGTGTTTACATAAATAATATCTAATCTTGACCAAAACCCCAGGAAGTTGTTTATTGTGCCCATTTTAGAGGTAATGAAAGTACAGGACAGTGGGCTGAAGGAATCAGCCCCCAAGAACACACAATCAGGGCAGGTGAGAGCTAGCACGAGGGTAACTTAGGAAGCTGAAAGTAGAAAATTCCCTATTGTGGCCAAGTCTTTTTCTGAAAAGACCAGTGTTTAGCTTGAACTTTAAAACCCAATCCTGATCATACTTATGTAACAATTGACTATTCCTTCTTCATTGCTGTGTTGTTGTTGTTCAGTCACTAGGTTTTGTCTGACTCTTTGCGACCCCGTGGACTACAGCACGTCAGCTTCCCTGTCTCACTCTTTCCTGGAGTTCACTCAAACTCACATCCATTGAGTCGGTGATGCCATCCAACTGTCTCATCCTCTGGTGCCCCTTCTCCTTTTGCCTTCAATCTTTCCCAGCGTCAAGGTCTTTTCCAGTGCGTCAGTTCTTCGTATCAGGTGGCCAAAATACTGGTGCTTCAGCTTCAGCATCAGTCCTTCCAGTGAATATTCAGGGTTGATTTCCCTTGGGATTGACTGGTTTGACCTCCTTGCAGTCCAAGGGACTCTCAAGAGTCTTTAACCAGCACCACAGTTCAAACTATTATGCCTGTCACTGAGTGTCAGATTTTCTTACAAGAAATCCTGTTTCCACTTGCTCAGAGTTCCGACCTGGGCTCTCCTTCCCCCTTGATGCTCTGACTCACTGGTACCAGCACGGAATAAGCTGCAGGGACAGGCACTGAAAACAGGATGGATCTAAGAGTCTTGTAGCCAATCCTGATGGGATTTCCCTCCACTTCTACCTTCTGGCTCCCTCCAGTGCCACCCACCTGGCAGTCCCTGATGACTGCAGGCACAGGGGTGGAGTTAGAAACAGATGTAATGATGGGGCGAGGGCCGCAAGATGGAGCAGGGTCAGCTGTGCTGATGACAAAGAGCACTGAATGTGGAGTCCAGTCTAACGGGTCTAATCCTGACTCTGACACTAATTTGCTAAGTGACTTTAAGCAGGTAACTCCACTTCTCTGGCTTCAGTTTCCTCATATATAAATCAAGGACAATATCAGATTTGCAGAGAAATAAACGAGAAAATGAACTCCAATGAGACACCACGAAGGCACCCAGCACATAGTCAGCAGCAGGAGCAGTGTCAGTCGCTCGGTTGTGTCCAACTCTTTGTGACTCCACGAACTGTAGCCCGCCAGGCTCCTCTGTCCATGGGGATTCTCCAGGCAAGAATGCTGGAGTGGATTGCCATTCCCTTATTCAGAGGATCTTCCTGACCCAGGGATCGAACCCAGGTCTCCTGCATTGCAGGCAGATTCTTTCCCATCTGAGCTACAGGGAAGATCCACACATGGTCAGATCCACAGTAAATGTATCCATAGAATCCTACAGCTGTAGGCCATTGTTCCAACACTTCTGTTTCATAAAAGAGGAAGCTGGGGCTCAGAGAGGTGAAGTATAGTTCCCAAGGTGACCCAGCTGGGACATACAGAGCACAGGATGGATACCAGCTCTTCTCATGCCTGACCTCATGCTTGTCCCAAACACCATGCTGTTCTGATATATGGAAGGTAAGGTTGCAGAAATCCAGATGAGAATGCATGTTTCAGGTACAGATTCAGAGAGCTGCAAATATCAGGATTGGATATGTACACAGACATGCATGTGCGTACACACACACAGATACAACCTGGCATGCTCCTTAAGGGGGAACTTTACCATGTCATCCACCGCTATATTCAAAGGGCCTAGAACACTGTTTCAAAGTTAGTAGATCTCAGACAATAATTTTGGCTTCCCTGGTGGCTCAGACAGTAAACAATCTGCCTGCAATGCAGGAGACTTGCGTTTGATTCCTGGATCAGGAAGAAAAATCCCCTTCTGCAAACCAGAGCTCTCATTTGAACTCTACTTCCTCATCCAATAGAGACAGTCAGCCCTAGATTTAAGACAGACTCCTTGTGCCTTTGAATTTCCTATCATTTGATAAAATCCTCTGCCCAGACCTCAGTGTCTTCAACTTTAAAGCTTTTGGGCTCCAAACACTTTCTCTGCACCAGTGTTAGCCTTCCCTCATCATATTGCTTCTGGGACCTGAGCCCTAAACAATCTACATGGCAACAAGTGGGATTTGGTTAATTAAATAAACAAGAATTTTTCAAAATCTTCGTTCATCTAGATAGTATAAGGTAGTGAGATGTAGCAAAAAGTCAATGGTAAGTTGGCCATGGAACTTTCTAAGAGAATTTAAAAACAGACTTATGTCACCAGTGTTTCCCCTGATACCCAGAAAGCAACACTAAGGGAACCTTGCTCTAAATTCCATCTGCTGTGTTCTTTTTCCTTGAGGCTCTTGACAATTACACATTGTTACAAAAGCAGGCTGGTCCCCACTCTTGAGAACAAACATTTGAGGAATGTCTCTATAAACCCTGGCTTGTTAACCACCAGGATGTAGGATTCTTAGGATAGACAATGGAATTCAAGGAAGCCAGAAAGGAAGAGATTTCGTAGGACAGAATGGAAAGTGTCCAAAGGTTGATAAATAGAAAAGGAAGTGAAAGAGACAGTTATAATCTAAAAGAGGAAGTAGGCTTCATCCATTCCTTCATTGATCAATTTATTTACTCAACTAGTACCTGCTGAATACTGACCATCTACAAGTCCTGTGCTTGGCACACAGAAACCTTATGAGCAAACAAAAACTCAGGTCCTTCCAAAAAGAGATTATGCTCCAATGGAAGAGACATATTGTGATCACGCAATCACATGTCTAAGTTTAACTTGGGCAAGTTCTATGAAGAGGAGGATTGGTACCCCCACCAAGACCTCTGGGATGCCTTTACTTGTTGGGCTAGGTGAGCCCATCCCTAAAGTCTTCACCTAAAGCCTCAGCATGCAACCTTCTCAAGAGTTTTGTCTATCGATATCTCTGGAAGGAAATGCTTGGATGTTCACCCACGCTGAAGCCCACAACCAGTCATTGCCGTACAGGAGTAGGGAATACAGGAGCCCCCTTCCACATCTTCCTAAAGACAGGACAGACTCTGCAGTTCAGTCCGCCCTTCAGAGCTCCTCTCTAGACCAGGCTGAAGTCAGAACACAATGCCACCTTCCTGTGCAGCAACTTCTCCATCTCTGTCTTGCTTCCTTCCTTCCCTCAATAAATCACAAGTCCCCACATCCCTGCCTCAGGCTCTGCTTTTCGAGAACCTCAACTAAGATAACAATATTCTGAAAGTCTGTAACTAGGAGATTTGACCAAGTCAGAGGGGCTTTCCTAAGAAAATGACTGAGCTGAAAGAGAAGGAAGAGTCAAAATTTGCAACATGGATTGGAAGAAAGGTGAAAGTCTTCCAGGCAGAGGACGTGGCAAGAGCAAAGGACCTGTGGCAGCAGACAGGTTTGCCACCTGAATCAGAATGTTTCTGATTCCCTCAAAGAAAGTTGGTGAGTCAAGAGACCATAGAGTGAGGGGACTTGGTATGAAATGATGAGGAGACAGATTCATGAACAGAGAAATCCCATCTAACTTCAAGGGGTGGAAATAGAAGTTACAGAGCTGCAAATTTCCATTCACTAATTCAGCCACAATAAATAGGTTTCAACAGAGGAATTCTTAGACCACTCCTCTAAGAGGGTCTTCTGGAATGTTCTGAGTGCTCTGGGTTATTTAAGGACTCTGCATTATTTCCTCACAACATTCACAAAGGAACAGTGGTCTGAGGAGCAGTGAGTTCCTATGAATGAGAATGTACAAGTAGAGAGAGAGTCGGTATCTATCAGGGAACTTATGTATGGCATTGGGCAGGATGCTGGGATAGAAGACCCTTAATGTATCTGATTTTAAACTTCTGGGGAAGTTATTTGAAGTGAGAGAGGCTTTGGCATCAATCAAAGAGAACCACATGTGTGAGCACCATTTTCTTGGGTGACTTGAAGCTCAAACCACCAGTGGTTCTGCTTCTGAGACTCCGGGAAGCAGTCAGGCCATCACAATGTAGAAATAGGAGAGAAGAAGCCCTGTCACTCATGCAGCTATTGGGAAGGGGCTGCATGGAGTAGAGGCTTCCCTGGTGGCTCAGATGGTAAAGAATCTGCTTGCAATGCAGGAGACCCAGGTTTGATCCCTGGGTCTCGAAGATCCCCTGGAGAAGGAAATGGCTACCACTCCAATATTCTTGCCTGAAGAATTCCATGGACAGAAGAGCCTGGTGTGATCCAGTCCATGGTGTTGCAAGGAGTTGGACACAACTGAGTGACTAACACTCACCGAGTGGAGTGGGGACCAGGCCAGGCTTCCTCGCACACCCAAACCCAGGCAGCCTCTGTCCCTGATCCCTGCAGCGCTCAGTGGCGTTCAGCCACTAAGGACAGGACCGCACTTCTTTGGGGGCATTCCTCTTCTACAGACCATGCTGATGTTAAACCCCTTTCTGTACCTCTTCCACTGCAAACACAAGCATTTCTTTTTCATCTTTGCATCCCCAGAACTCGACAGAGGGCCTGACACATGGCAGTTGCTCACAAAGTCTTTTCCAACTGATTGGTTTATCCCCAGACAGGCTCCATCCCTGCTCTGGTCTCCAGCCCCACCCCATTCATTCCTGTAGCTGTTACACCAGACAGATTCTGGGACCTGCTCTATGTGCTTTAGTCATATCTGACTCTGTGACCCCATAGACTGTAGCCCACTAGGTTCCTTGGTCCATGGGATTTCTCATACCCATCGCATGGAATGGGTTGCCATGCCCTCCTCCAGGGGATCTTCCCAACCCAGGGAGCGAACCCACATCTCTTGTGTCTCCTGCATTGGCAGGTGGATTCTTTACCACTGAGCCACCTAGAAGCCCATGTTTGGAGCATACTTTGGGGGCTTCCAAGATTTCTAAATCTCAGCAGAGACATCTTCATCTGTGACTGTCAATGGTCTCAGTAGAGGACATTAGCAGAATGTTCCAGCACAGAGTTCATGAAGACCCAGTGCAGCCCAGTCTTCATGGCTCCACCCCAGAAAATTCCATCTCAGCCTGTCCAGGTTTCAAAAGAGGGATTCTTAAACCACTCCTCTCAGAGAGTCTTCTGGAATGTTCTGAACGCTCTGGGTTATTTCAGGACACTGCATTATTTTCTCACGACTTCACTCACAATTTTTGATACAGTCTCTCTGGATTCAAAATAGCAAGACCAGGCAGCCATGTGACAAGTGTCCGTCTTTATTTTAAGATGGTATAAAATGCAGAAATATGCAGTGTAACAACCCTAAAGAAATTGCCTTGCATTTGAGGTTTTCAGTACTTGGTGAATTTTCACAAATATGTAGAAGAATATTCTTCATTTTACAGAAGACTGAAGCTCAAGGCTATGTGACTTGTGCGAGTTGCCTGGTGACAGAGTTGGGGCAAGACTCTGGGGCACCCAGTTTCTGTTCCTGCTGGATATGATTGTAACACCAGAGTCTAAGAGGAACTTATAGATGAACAAGTCCAATGTACACCCCTCCAGTGTGACTCAGGAGAAAAACTGAACTAGTTCTTAAGAAAGCAATAACTGAAGCTACCTGCTGGCTCAGATGGTAAAGAATCCTCCTGCAATGTAGGAGACCCAGGTTTGATCCCTGGGATGGGAAGATCCCCTGGAGAAGGCAATGACAACCCACTCCAGTATTCTTGCCTGGAGAATCTCATGGACAGAGGAGCATGGTGAGCTACAGTCCATGGGGTCACAAAGAGTCAGACACAACTGAGTGACTTTCACTTCACTTCACAAAGCAAGTCTAGAGTCAATTCACATGAAATAGATAGTAGGGAGACAGGGGTGGAAAAAGGCAGAGTCAAATTTATCAGCCACTTCAGTGCCCTAAAGAACAAGTGAGTGTGTACAAATGTCAAACCTTTATGTAGCTTACCTGAAACTAACATAACATTGTAGAATGACTATATTTCAATTTTAAAACTAAATAAATTTAGATAGGTGAATATTTAGATAGATAAAGGATGGGCCAGTGTATTGCACTAACCCAACCTTTATTTTTTAACTTTTTATTTTGTATTAAAATATAGCCAATTAATAATGTTGTGATAGTTTCAGGTGGACCGCAAAGGGACTCAGCCATATATATACATGCATCCGTTCTCCCCCAAACTCCCCTCCCATCCAGGCTGCCATGTAACTGTGTGTGTGCTCAGTCACTTCAGTTGTGTCTGACTCTTTGCAACCCCATGGACTGTAGGTCTGCCAGGCAGAGTCCTCTGTCCACAGAATTCTCCAGGCTAGAATACTGGAGCGGTTTGCCATGCTCTCTTCCAGGGGATCTTCCCAACTCAGGGATCAAACTCAGGTCTCCTGCATTGCAGGTGGATTGAGCAGAGTCAACTATTATTTACTGAGGGTCAGGCAATCTGCTAAATGCTGGGGAATCAGAGGTGAAAACCTCAGCAACATTCCTGAGTATAAGAAGGCATGAGAAAAATCAGTGGGTTATAGTGGAGAGTGGATAAGTCTTACAAGAAGGGTATTCTCAGGTAGGGGAAGGACTAAGGTCAACACGGCTTCAAAGAGGAGGTAACTATCATACCTGGTACTGCAAGGCTAATTGGAGTTTGTCAAATTGACGAGGGGAAGATGAGGATGTTCTAGGCAAAGGGAAGAGTTTGGGCAAAGGCAGGGAGGCTTGTTGTAACATACTGCGCTGGGACAACTGCAAGTGTAGCTGAGAATGCCTGATTCATGAAGATTCATCTATTGTGCCAAAGAGTTTTGCACTTTGACCTGAAGATAACAGGTAATGGTCCAAGGATTTTGCTTTTAACTGGATGTAACATGATTGCACTCCCATTGTAGAAAGTTCACACTGGAGGATTGTTTAGAAAAGAGTACTCTGAAGAGGGAAGCCAGGTGAAAACAAAAGCAGGTGAGAAATGATTAGAGTTGGAATTAAGGGAGCAGCAGGGAGAGTGAAAGTGTTTAAGGGGTATTTAGAAACTAGAAATCACTGCTCCAACAACCCTACTCCTGGGCATGTATCTGGAGAAAACTTTAATTTGAAGATATATGTGTACCCCAGAGTTCACGACAGCACTATTCTTAATAGCCAAGACATGAAAGCAACTTAAATGTCCATTGACAGGTAAATGGATATGAATGATGTGGTATACATATCTGTTTTTCATACAACCAAATACTACTCAGCCATAAAAAAGAACGAAATAATGCCATTTGCAGTCACATGGATGGAACTAGAGATTATCATACTAAGTGAAGTAAATCAGACAAAGACAAATATATAATATTGCTTATATGTGAAATCTAAAAAATAAATGATAGAAATGAACTTATTTCCAAAACAGACTCACAAAAAACAAACTTATGGTTAACAAAGGGGAAACAAGTTGGGGGGAGGGATCAAATTAGTAATTTGGGATTAGTAGGTCCATCCTACTATATATGAAAGAGATAAACAAGGGGTTACTGTGGAGCACAGGGAAATATACTCAGTATCTTGTAATAAACCAGAATGGAAAAGAATATGAAAACAAAAACATGTATATCTATGTATAACTGAATCATTTTGCTGTGCATCAGAAAGTAACACAACATGGTAAATCAACTGGACTTCAATCAAACATAAACAAAAAAGAAAAAAGGAATTATTAGTCTTAATGATATGGAACACAGGAGAGAGAAAAGTGACTCAAATTTCCAATGAGCAGCTTAGAAGAAAATACTATTCTATAAGACAGAGGAGGAGCTGTTGGGGGAGTAGAGAAGTTCGTTAGCTGAGCTAAAATATGTTGAGCTGGAGATACCAGCTGGCCATCTGGGTGGAGTGGTCAGAAGGCAGCAGGAAATAGGAGTTTGGAGCCCAGGAAGGAGAACTGGGAGGGGCCTGAGGGTTTTCAAATCATTGATAGGGACTTCCCTGGTGGTCCAGTGGCTAAGACTCCAAGTGTTGGGAGCCTGGGTTCAATCCCTGGTCAGGGAACTAGATCCCACGTGACACAACTCTTAGTTGCATATGAAGATCCTGAGTGCCAAAACTAAGACCTGGCACAGCCAAATAAATAATAAAATCAATACGCAGGTGGCAGCTGGGATCAGATGTGTGAATGAGATAATCCAGGGGACACACAGTAGCGAAAAAAGAGAACAAGGCCACAGACAGCCTTGAGGAGCAACAGCAGTTCTAGGAGTGGAGAGAAGGATGAAGATAAGTGTTCAGTTCAGTTCAGTCGCTCAGTCGTGTCCGACTCTCCGCAACCCCATGAATCACAGCACGCCAAGCCTCCCTGTCCATTACCAACTCCCGGAGTTCACTCAAACTCATGTCCACAGAGTCGGTGATGCCATCCAGCCATCTCATTCTCTGTCATCCCCTTCTCCTCCCGCCCCAACCTTTCCCAGCATCAGAGTCTTTTCCAGTGAGTCAACTCGTCACATGAGGTGGCCAAAGTATTGCAGTTTCAGCTTTAGCATCAGTCCTTCCAATGAACACCCAGGATTGATCTCCCTTAGAATGGACTGGTTAGATCTCCTTGCAGTCCAAGGGACTCTCAAGAGTCTTCTCCAGCACCACAATTCTTCGGCGATCAGCTTTCTTCACAGTCCAACTCTCACATCCGTTACATGACCACGGGAAAAACCATAGTCTTGACTAGACGGATCAAGTGTGCAAGGGACACAAAGATTTGACTAGAGATGAGCAGAAGGAAGAGAGTGGAGTGACAGGGATGGGAAGAAAGCAATGGAGGCAACATGTAAGAGCGCTGGTGAGTCC
The DNA here is from genome assembly GCF_049115385.1 of Moschus berezovskii. NCBI lineage: Eukaryota > Metazoa > Chordata > Mammalia > Artiodactyla > Moschidae > Moschus > Moschus berezovskii. Next base: position 44,403,679 of record NC_142475.1, read on the forward strand.
CCAGCTAGGACCAGGAATCTCACATATGTTCTCTCACTTAATCCTCCTGGAAAAATCCCACGAGTGAGGTATTAGTATCCCAGCTTAACTACGATGGAAATTGTGGCCCAGAGAAGTGAAAGGACCTGCCCAGGATTACATAGCTACCAAGCAGTGAAATGGAATCAGTGCCAAACCTGTCTGGCTCCAAAGTCCATAATACTCTTTTCATAGTGCAAACTGCTTCAAAAAGTCAAACAGGGCTGAAAAGAGCTGCATAAATGTGAGAAGTCATCATCCAGCCAAGGGTGTGGCTCCACTGTGGTGAGCTGATTGAAAAGGGTTAGGTAGACAGAGACAGTGAAGCGACAGTTCTTTTTTGAGAAAACTGCCCTCACCCATTCAACAAACATTCCAAAATTATTTGATAGTCCTTCTAATGTGCCACATACTCTTCTAGACTCTGGGAATACCATGTAACTGTTTTCAAGGAGTTTGTATTTGGGTGATCAGGGGAGAGAGACACTTAGCTATTATATCAAATGCACAACACAGGGATTTTCCTGTGGTCCACTGGCTGAGACTCTGTGCCCCCAATGCATAGGACCCAGACTCATCCCTGGTCAGGGAACTAGATCCCACATGCCACACTAAGAGCCTGAATGCCACAGCTAAGATCCAGCACAGCCAAAAAACAAACAACAAAAACACATGTCAGACAGTAAGAAGAGCTAGAAGAGGAGTCAGGAAGGGGTACCGAGTAAGAGGCAAGGCAGGGAGATGGGAGGTAGTCTTTCAGGTAAGGTGGCCTCTGATAAGACCTTGGAGAAGATGGTTGAATGAAGCCCTTGAATCAGCAAGGCCTTCCAACAACCCAAGGCAGAAGGAACAGCGAACACAAATGCCTCAAGGCGGGATGACTCCTATATCCACCCAGGATCCATGGCTGACAAAGGAGCCAGGTTGGCTGCCCTGGAGTAAGCAACAGAAGTGAAAGAGGTGAGATTCTCAGGGTCTGAGGTGCACAGGACTCTGGAGACCGTAGCAAGAGATCTGGGCTTTATTCTGAGCTGGGAACCCTCTGGAGTAAGAGGGGCTATCCTTCATCATCCATCCCTAAGGGAAGGGTTACTGGGTCAGGGTTCCCAGGAAAATGGTGCTCCCATCCTCACCTGCTTCCTGACTGGAGTGCCCGGGAGAGGGCCTGGAGTGGAAGCACACCCGTGATGAGCAGAATGTCTGGAGGACGAGGGCAATCTCAGAGTTGGATGCTAAGAGGCCTTCCCAGCCTCAATCATCAAGGCCACTGGCCTTGGTAGAGTGGAGCATTCATCAAAACCAGCACATGCAGAATAACCCTGGGGGAAGTCTGTATCTCAGCCCATCCCTGCCACTCGGAACTCTCTCCTATGCATGCATGCTAAATCACTTCAGTCATGTCCATCTCTTTGTGACCCCATGGACTGTAGCCCACCAGGCTCCTCTGTCCATGGGATTCTCCAGGCAAGTATACTGGAGTGGGTTGCCATGCCCTCCTCCAGGGGATCTTTCCAACCCAGGGATCAAACCCAAGTCTCTTGTGTCTCCTGCATTGACAGGTGGGTTCTTTACCACTAGCATCACTTGGGAAGCGCCCCCCCCCCAAGTCACCCAGAACTCTTTCCCAAGCAGATGTAATTAGACCACAAGAACCAAAACAGAAATGGAACTATTTAAATAGTCACTACCATGAACAACCTCAGAGAGATGCTACATCCCAAGATACCTTCAGAGAATTAAAGCCTGATCCTCTGATCAGAGGGTTTTCTGGGTGTATGAACTCCATCCCTGCCCCCAAAGGCTCCTAAGGCAAGGAGGTAACACCACACTGTGCAGCTGACACGCTCTGCCCAGTGCAGGGATGACCAAGGGCATCCTGCCACCAGGCCCTGAAGTTGACCACACTCAGCCTTCTCACACACCAGAAGGTCTCACGTGAGGGAAGCAACAGACTTGGGGACGGCCTCAGCCCAGGGGTGTGTTGTTGTTTTTGTTCAGTTGCGAAGTTGTGTCCCACTCTTTGCAACCCCATGGACTGCATGCAGCATGCCAGGTTCCCCTGTCCTCCACTATCTCCTGGAGTTTGCTCAAACTCATGTCCATGGAATACTACTCAGCCATAAAAAGGAACGTATTTGAGTCAGTTCTAATGAGGTGGATGAACGTAGAGCTTATTTATACAGTGAAATTAGAAAGAGAAAAACAAATATCGTATACTAATGCAAATATATGGAATCTAGAAAGATGGGGCTGATGAACCGATTTGCAGGATAAGAATGGAGATGCAGAAAGAGAGCACAGACTTGAGGATACAGGGGTCGGGGGAAGGAGAAGGTGGGACAACTAGAAAGAACAGCATGGAAACATACATATTACCATATGTAAAACAGATAACCAGTGGGAATTGGCCATATAACTCAGGGAGCTCAAACAAGGGCTCTGTGACAACCTAGAGCTGTCAGAGGGGGTGGGAAGGAAGTTCAAGAGGGAGAGGAATATGTATACCTGTGGCTGACTCATACAGATGTATGGCGGAAACCAACACAATACTGTAAATCAACTATCCTTCAATTAAAAATAAATAAATAAATACACTTTAAAAAAAATTTAATGGAGATGATGAATCAACGCACTGAATGGAAGAATATGCGTCACACACAGGCATGGGGTCCATCCACAGAGAGACTTAATTGGAATATGTGGCTCTTATGCTTGGAATTTCAGGAATGAGGCAAGTGAGAAGCTCTGGGCCCTCATATATTCTGGAAAGGCAGCTGCTTCTTTGGCTCCGCCTAGGTGAGCCCTAAAAATACTGGTTCTCTTTTTCTATCCTTCTCCTCACTCCCTCTTTAATGAGGCCTTAAATTGAGCCCCTGGTTTCTGCCTTACCCCAATCCGTGGGCTTGAGACGTTTTCTCCACACAGAGATTCTGTGTCATCATTCACTTTTCTATTCTGGGCTTCAGGCTTGCTACACGTGATGTGCAGTTTGGAAGAACATCATTAAGTGCACAGACCTCCAAGGCCAAAATCGTCCGTAATACAGTGATCTGGAGCCTGATATGATTTTTATCAAAACTCTTCAAATCATTTAAGTTCCAAGTGGCTGCATAATTCGCTTATATAGAAAGTCCTGTTTTTTCCACTCACTCAAAATGACATAGAATCTACCTGAGTCAGTTACAAATTTTGTTTCCTTTCATCGTCTACATTTTTTTTTCCCCCAAGAGAAACATTCTCTCACTTTTTTAGCTACCTGGTAGAGTCATGCTGGAAAGTGAGATGAATCATCAAGTTTCCACGGCAGCTATAGGGAACCTGAGCCAGGCAACCCGACACTTGTGTATAGAAGGCTGGTAACACCCATTCTACCCAGATGGAGCTCGCTTGTTTTCCATAGCATTTTAAAACTGGGCCTGGCACCATTATTCACCCTATTTATAGTTTCACATGCAACATAATATTGACTCCAGGCTCCAATAGGAATGCTTCTTTTAAATGTCAGTGGATTATTTACTATGGTAAACTAATTAGTTCCATAAAGGCTTCCCTTTTCAGGATGGGTGAGGAGGAGACTGTTAATGCTTCTTGGATTAGCATAGTACTACTGTCGTTTGAAGTTCTTCTACATTTAAGAGAGTTATTACAGGGCTGCCCGACTTTGCAATGCGTTGTACATCTGTTGCTGAAGTGACTGGAAGCTTTTTTATTTTAACCGGAATGAGGGAAATACAACAAGAGAAGAGGAAAGCCACACATCCTGAATTAGAAGAGAATTAGGAGCAAATCATTGCAGTTTGATCACAGAAAAAAGTTAGCATTCTGCGTTCCTGACTGGAGGTTTTAGTTTACACTACTTTTATCACAATTAGATCAACATGCAAAATGGATGTAAATGAAAGCAGCATTGAAGGTCCAATGGTCCCTTAGAAATTATTACAGTGGTTGAAGGCAATTTTCTTCTTGGACTTCTTAGGAATTCAGTTCCGTGATGAGAGCAAATAGCAAATGAGATCCATGCTTGGGGAACTGTCATATACAAGTATGCTTCATCTTGGGGAGTGGGAAGACATGGTTTTCTCAGTCCTGATCACAAAGAGATTATCGATGTGAAAATATAGGTAATGAAAATATAGGTAACTTAAAATACAGTAAAAGAGAAATTTTTTTTCAAAAAAAAGAAAACAGACGTGTATTTGTGTTTAATACTTTTCACCCAGTGTCTTATTTTTTCATAACAAGATTTTAAGTAGGAGGGCATTTCTGACTGAGGAAGTAACATAAACTTAAATCCTTAATATGAATATCACAGATTGAAAATAGTTGGAATCAACTTCTGTATTTAAAAACCATACCGGGATTTCCCTGGTGGTCCAGAGGCTGAGACTCTGTACTCCTGATACAAGGGGCCAGGGTTCAACCCCTGGTCAGGGGACTAGGTCCCATATGCTGCAACTAAGAGTTCTCATGCCGAATCTAAAGATCCCTCATTCTACAACTAAAGATCCCACATGATGCAACTAAGACCCAGCACAGCCAAATGAATAAATATTTTTTAAAGTAAATAAAATAAAAATCTTACTAGTGACTCTCAAGTTTTCTCTGTACAGGCCTGGCTCTAAATACATCACATGAATTGTGACTGGATCATCACGGCAACCCAGGGAGATAATTACTGATATTCCCTCCATTTTAAAGATGAGGAAATTCAGGCCAAAAACCTGAAATGACTTGCCCAGCACAATGGTGTGATGAGGCTGGAATATGATAAGAGCAGACTCATGGAGAAGACCCTGATGCTGGGGAAGATTGAAAGCAGGAAAAGGGGACAACAGAGGATGAGATGGTTGGATGGTATCACTGACTCAATGGACATGAGTTTGAGCAAACTCAGGGAGATGGTGAAGGGAAGGGTGGTATGTTGCAGTCCATGGGGTCGCAAAGAGTCGGACTCGACTGAGCAACTGGACAATGATAAGGGAAAGGCTCTCAAACTGTGATCTGGGGACCCCTGCAGGTACCTGTGACCTTTTGAGGGGGTTCATGAGGTCAAAACTATTTTTATAATGAAGTGATAGTGAAAGTGAAGTGAAAGTGTTATTTGCTCAGTCGCTACTGACTCTCTGCGACCCTATAGACTGTAACCCACCAGGCTCCACTGTCCATGGGATTTCCCAGGCAAGAATACTGGAGTGGGTTGCCATTCCTTCTCCAGGAGACCTTCCCAGCCCAGGGATCGAACCCAGGTCTCTTGCATTGCAGGCAGATTCTTTACCATCAGAGCCCTCAAGGAAGCCCAATTTTTATAATAATGTTATTATTTGCCTTTTTAACTCTCACTCTTTCACAGGTACACAATGAAGTTTTCCAGATGCCACACGATGTGTGACATCTCAACAGATATTTCCAGATATGAGAATCCAGCTGGCTTCTATCAAGCCAGACATCCAGGAGATATGTAAACATGAAGCAATGCCACTCCTCACTGAATTTTAGTTTTGCTTTGAAAAATATACTTATTTTCATAAAAATTATGTCATTTATGTTAATATATAATGGGCTTATTATTCTTATTTTTAAACGAATTAATAAATAAATGTTTACATTTTTCTGGATTTAATTTGTAATGTAGTAAATATCCATATATGAACAAAAAGTTCCTTGGGGTCCTCAATAATTTATAAGAATTTAAAAGAGTCCTAAGAGCAAAGAGCTTGAAAGCAACTAAAGTACAGTCTTTCATATCCTATAAAATGAGTATCAATATAACATACATTTTTTTAGAAATCACACACATCGATGACAGAAGAGGTTGTGATAACATATCAGGATCTGTATGTTGTCCAAAAATCTTGATGGAGAAACAAAAATACAAATAAAAATCAACCTAAGGTCCAAACAGGGGCTCTATGACAGGCTGAAGGGTGGGATGGGAAGGGAGGTTTGGGAGGGAGGGGACATGGGTGTATCTATGCCTGATTCTTGTTGATGTATGACAGAAAACCACAAAATTCTATAAAGCAATTATCCTTCAATTAAAAATTTAAAAAAAATTTTTTTTTAATCAACCTAAGGTCCAAAAGTTTTCAGCATCTAAATATTTTGACTTTGGAGTTGAGATTTAAAATTTTAATCTAAATGTGTCTTTGGTTTTTTGGGGGTTTTTTTCTTTTGTGGCACCTACACTTAGAAACCTTGGAAGAAGCCTCTTTATGAAAAATAGTAAAAAATTATGAATATTTGGTATGAATGTTTTTCCAGTAGTCATGTATGGATGTGAGAGCTGGACTAAGAAGGCTTAGTGCCAAAGAATTGATGCTTTCAAACTGTGGTGCTGGAGAAGACACTTGAGAGTCCCTTGGACTGCAAGGAAATCAAACCAGTCAATCCTAAAGTAAATCAACCCTGGATATTCATTGGAAGGACTGATGCTGAAGCTCTAATACTTTGGCCACCTAATGCAAAGAGCTGACTCATTGGAAAAGACCCTGATGCTGGGAAAGATTGAGGGTAGGAGGAAAAGGGGACGACGGAGGATGAAATGGTTGGATGGCATCACTGACTCAGTGGACATGAGTTTGAGCAAACTCAGGGAGATGGTGAAGGACTGGGAAGGGTGGCATACTGCAGTCCATGAGATTGTAAAGAGTCCAGCATGACTGAGTGACTGAACAACATGAATGTTAGAGGAAGCACTCTGACTGAAACCCCCCACCCTGGCCAGGCACCATAGTAACCATTTACATGAGTTAGTTTATAACAGGAGGTCCTGGTAAGAAACATGGAACTAATAAGCCATCACCAATTGGAAGAGTTAGGAAAAGTCAAAGAGATGCCACATGTCCTACCACCTCCCAGAATCCTTCTCCTTGGCATGCATCTTGGCCTGAGCAATGCGTGCACCATCAGGAAGGATTCAGAGTCAGAATGATTGGCCAGAGAAAACTCAGAAACTAATCCCATCACCATAAAACCCGAGGCAGAGCAGTTCTCCTTGGTTCCCTGGCCCTACACCTCTCTACCCAGGTGCCCTTTCCCAGTAAAGTCTCTTGCTTTGTCAGCACATATATCTCCTTAGACAATTCATTTCCAAGTGTTAGACAAGAGCGAACTCTTGGGCCCTGGAAGGGGTCCCTCTTGCCGCAACATTAAGCAAGAGTAAGCAAGTTGCATCACACACAATCAGAGAAATGCAAATCAAAACCACAATGAGGTACCATCTCACGCCAGTCAGAATGGCTGCTATCCAAAAGTCTACAAACAATAAATGCTGGAGAGGGTGTGGAGAAAAGGGAACCCTCTTGCACTGTTGGTGGGAATGCAAACTAGTACAGCCACTATGGAGAACAGTGTGGAGATTCCTTAAAAAACTGGAAATAGAACTGCCATATGACCCAGCAATCGCACTGCTGGGCATACACACCGAGGAAACCAGAATTGAAAGAGACACGTATACCCCAATGTTCATCGCAGCACTGTTTATAATAGCCGGGACATGGAAGCAACCTAGATGTCCATCTGCAGACAAATGGATAAGGAAGCTGTGGTACATATACACAATGGAATATCACTCAACCATTAAAAAGAATGCATTTGAATCAGTTCTAATGAGGTGGATGAAACTGGAACCTATTAAACAGAGTGAAGTAAGTCAGAAAGAAAAATACCAATACAGTATATTAACACATATATATGGAATTTAGAAAGATGGTAACGATAACTCTATATGTGAGACAGCAAAAGAGACACAGATGTAAAGAACAGACTTTTGGACTCTGTGGGAGAAGGCGAGGGTGGGATGATCTGAGAGAACAGTAGTGAAACATGTATATTATCATATGTGAAACAGATCGCCAGTCCAGGTTTGATGCATGAGACAGGGTGCTCAGGGCTGGTGCACTGGGAAGACCCTGAGGGATGGGATGGGGAGGGAAGGTCAGGATGGGGAACACATGTTCACCCATAACTGATTCATGTGAGTGTATGGCAAAAACCACCACAATATTGTAAAATAATTAGCCTCCAATTAAAATAAACTTTAAAAATATAAAAAAATAAAGGTGTTACCAAGAAAAAAAAAGGATTTTTAGAAGTATGAAAAATTGTACTGATATGACGCACTGACATGATTATGAGATAGAACATAAGGTTATGGATCTTGACTGGAGTCAAGAATAGTACTTACTGTGAAAAATTATAATTGACATATATTCAAATTTAATTAAAAAGAGAAGAAATTATATCATATGTAACGAACTGCAGGAAAATTAGGTATTTTATCTGAAAAGAAAACAGAGCATGATGTATTACAATCCAGATGATGTATTATAGCCAAGGAATTAATTCTCTATAAGAATTAAAATAAAGATATAATCTCCAAAAAAAAAGAATAAGCAAGTTGCAATTTTTAGAAAGCTAATAAATACCACAAATATCAGAAAATTTTTAAAAATGAATATTTTCATTAATTAATGCCTAACCCATCTCTATAATATTCTTCACAAGGTTTTGGTTACATGTTCTCCTGTAACTAATATTTTCTATGCAAAAGAATGGAAATAATTTATTACTTTCTTTTGCACAGTTGATCAAAAGTTTTTTTACTGATAATTTAGGGAGAAAGATTTTGGTTTCATTTTCAGGACTGTGGTCAAATTTAGGAAAATCTTTATCAAGTTTCTTATTTGCATGGTGAGATTTGGAGGACTTTCAATTTCCTTTTGCAGGAATTGATCTATATTATATAATCTTTGAAGTTTGTAGGTGGGTGTGTGGGCTACCTTGGGTCCATGTCACACCTGTGAGTCCACTTATTTCTTCCTGCTGTTGCTATGAGTTAACTGAGGGCACGGTCATTGTGTATTGCTTGCTTTCTGTCTGGGTTTCTCTGCCTCAGTTGGGTCTCCTGAAAGAACTTGTTCGAACACCTGCCTCACACCTAACCCTGAAACGCTTTGTTGCAGGAAAAAGTCAATCCTTACTCCACGGTGGAACGGTTTCTTTGACTTGCTTTCCCTTGCCTTTGTTATTATAATCAATCATGCAGAATGGCCTGCCTCAGAGAATCCTGCCCTTCTGCCTAGTAAGCTAAGGTGCCTTTGTTCAGAACCGTGTCCACTGGTAGATGGTAGGAAGGAAGAAATGAACACATCCCCATGCCTGAGGCTTGCAATGGCAAGCCACTCCAGTACTCTTGCCTAGAAAATCCCATGGATGGAGCAGCCTGGTAGACTGCAGTCCGTGGGGTCGCTAAGGGTCAGACACGACTGAGCGACTTCACTTTCACTTTTCACTTTCACACATTGGAGAAAGAAATGGCAACCCACTCCAGTGTTCTTGCTTGGAGAATCCCAGGGACGGGGGGAGCCTAATGGGCTTCCATCTATGGGGTCACACAGAGTCGGACACGACTGAAGTGACTTAGCAGCAGCAGCAGCATGCCTGAGGCTTGCCATTCTAGGTAATATTTGCAAGTTTAATGGTCTTTTTACTTTGTTTCCTTACCTTCCCCCACCTCTGATCTATAAAAGTTGACATACATAAGTCAGTCAAGCAGCTATTCAGTTCAGTTCAGTCGTTCAGTCGCGTCCGACCCTCCACGACCCCATGAATCACAGCACGCCAGGCCTCCCTGTCCATCACCAACTCCCAGAGTTCACTCAAACTCATGTCCACAGAGTCGGCGATGCCATCCAGCCATCTCATCCTCTGTCATCCCCTTCTCCTCCCACCCCCAACCTTTTCCAGCATCAGAGTGTTTCCAGTGAGTCAACTCGTCGCATGAGGTGGCCAAAGCAGCTATTAACCACACTAATACTGCTGCTGCTAAGTCGCTTCAGTCATGTCCGACTCTGTGCGACCCCACAGACGGCAGCCCACCAGGCTCCCCCGTCCCTGGGATTCCCAGGCAAGAATACTGGAGTGGGTTGCCATTTCCTTCTCCAATGCATGAAAGTGAAAAGTGAAAGTGAGGTCGCTCAGTCGTGTCCGACTCTTAGCGACCCCATGGACGGCAGCCTACCAGGCTCCTCCACCCATGTGATTTCCCACACAAATACTATCAACTAAACTCATCAACACGAATCTCTAATTCAACTTCCCCTTAGCCAGATCCCAATACTGCACACAACCCCTCCAAAGTCACGTGACTGTGGGGGACTTGAGATCCAGAGCCAGAGTAAGAAGACAGTATCATTATGAATTGCACTTAAAATACCTTATTTTTTGCAAATTTTACAACATATGACCACATAAGTACATCCCTCAGGGCCCTCCCAGGGTCTCAGAGGAGCAGAACCGGGTCCTTGAAGCTTAAGCTTCAACAGCTTCATGGCAAATCTACCTCTAGGCAAGGGTTGCCTCCATAATCAAACACTCCCACAGTCTGGAGCCACACTGCCCTAGGAGAGCATCCTAGCTTCACAGCTTAATAGCTGTAAGATCTTGGGCAAAGTTTTTAACCTCTGCAATTCCCTTCACTCACCGGTAAAATGGAGAACACAAGAGTACCTACCTCATAGTATTATGAGGATTCAGTGATTGGCACACTAAGTATTCAGTCAATATCAGCTGTTGTCTCTGTTTAACGGTGGGGAGAAAAGGCACCAGCTTACCTTTCAATATGGAGGGACTCTGCTTCCTTGCCCCAACCCACCTAGCAGATAAACTCCAAATGCTCTAGAGAAAGAAATGGCAACCTACTCCAGTCTTCTTGCCTCAGAAATCCCATGGACAGAGGAACCCCGAGGGCTACAGTCCATGGGGTTGCAAATAGCAACTCCAAATGCTCAGTTTGCATATGGATGGGACTCTTCAACCCCCTCATCTTGCTGCTGAAATCAGTGATCTCATTACAATGACATCTCCAGAGAACAGTCACTCAAGAAGTTTTCAAAGATCCAGGCTCCCCACATCAGCTGTTTTTCTCTCCAGGTACCGCAAAAAGAAAGGTTCTCTGTGCCCTCCTGAGGGGGAAGACGCAGCTTAATGAGCCAGTGGTTGGCAGATTACACATGGCAAATTCACTCCAGACTTCCTAGCTCTTTAAATTCTTTCCTCTACCAGCTTACAAAAGATTTTTAGCTGATCAGTTTCATTTGATAGGAGCTGCTATTGAAAATAGCTTTTTTTTTTTTTGGTCAAGTAATCAAGCTAACAAATTGCCAACAGCCACTTGATCGTAGAGAAAACAAGGGAATTCCAGAAAACTATGATGTTGGGAAAGACTGAGGGCAGGAAGAGAAGAGGGTGACACAGGATGAGATGGTTGGATGGCCTCATTGACTTAATAGACATGAGTTTGAGGAAACTCAAGGAGATAGTGAAGGACAGGGAAGCCTGGTGTGCTGCAGTTCACAGGGTCGCAAAGAGTCGGACAGTACTTAGCAATTGAATAACAAGAAGCCACCCTATTGCCCACCCTGTAGCATCCTACCCAATCACCTAATGCCACTCTTCCAGTAGCATTTTTCTCTGTCTTGTAGCTATAAAAATTGGATACTAGCCTTGGAAAAGGTCCAGCTCTCCCTTGAGACGGCACACTACTTCTAACAGCGTATCCCACTCTAATAAATTTTATTCTCCCCTTATTTGGCCTCATGTCTGGACGTTCTTTTCCCACCTGTGCATGAACCACAACACCTTCCCCCATGGCACACGTGCTGGGCTGCTTTGACTGGCAAGGGAGGCTCACTGCATATCTGGGATTCCAGCTACCTCCTCAGTCCTTCAGTCCTCCTCCACTTCCTCCTTCTAATTCTTCCTGTAACACAATGTTGTTCAATTTGGTTGGTGGCAAGCAGAACTTATTAAATAGAACAAAAACAGCAGACACTTTGCATACGATAAAATATTGTTTCGTGATATCTTCGTTTCAGTCATTTTGAGAGGGGTGGGTGTGGGTATGTATGTGTGTGTGTGTTCTGGATCATGATATAAAGTATATTTCTTATAAGGGCTATGGCCGAAAACTTTAGAAAGCCACTTGTGCAAAAGACGTGCTAAAGCTGTAGCTTCAACCAAAGTAATTCAGCAACTTACACCAACTATGACTTTTGTTCTGTGTCTACAGTAATGGGGTTCCCCAAATCTTGCCTTCAGTGAGAGCTTCATTACAGGTGACAATGGACAATAATTCAAAGAGTATTTGCCACTTCAGATCCAAGGGTTGTCAGAATCCCATGACTAATACAAATGGAATTTTCACTGCCCTACGCCCAGCTTCAGTTTTTCCCATCTCTCTAAGGATCTGTTATCTGCATCACACTCATTACCAGTTTATCAATTGATTTCAAGCAAAAATAAAAAACCAAAAAACATTAAAAAAAAAAAAAACTCTGAATACCTTGAGAATACTGCTAGTCAGGTGACACTGTGATAAAGAATCCACCTGCGATTCAGGAGACCTGGATTTAATCCCTGGATCAGGAAGATCCCCTGGAGGAGGGCATGGCAACCCATCCAGTATTCTTGCCTAGAGATTCCCATGGACAGAGGAGCCTGTCGGGCTACAATCCATGGGGTTGCAAAGAGTTGGACACAACTGAGCAACTAACGCTTTCACTTTAGATATACCAGAATTTGGTTCACTGATAATGAGAACCTTTCCTGTGACTCATCTCTCGGTTCTAGATGTTTCTGTGAGGTGGATAATATGAATGCACTTATTTCAAAGACAGGGAGGGATGTGAGATACTGAGAAGGCAGCCTGACCAGGTCACACTGCAAACCCCTGGGGCTTCCAAGTTTAGAACTGAGGCCGTGGCTGCTAATTCCTGGTTTGCTGATGAAGACACATGAATGATCACTTTTTATAGATTTTATGACTCCTTTGTAAGTACCAGTCATTTTAAATTCAAAGAAACTTTCTAATTCCAGCCATCAACTGGAGCCTTGGACATTCTTGCTGGAACATTAGTATGAGTGGATGGCCTTCACATCACACTATAACATCTATTAATAGTTGTTTGTGGATCTTTCCCTGGACAGAAGCAGGTAAATGTTCCAGGTTTAATTTGCAATACTCAGAGATGGGTGCTTGTTCTTCTGGAAACGAAAGTATTTTCTGTATTTTATGTCTCACATTTTCACCCAAATAAGACAATTTTTAGTAACTTCAGGGACCCCCTCCTTCTTAGCCTTTAAGTTTCATTACAATTTTCTTGAGTCTGGAGAAGAGGCCCTAAATAAGGCAGATGGCTACAGATTGATATTAGAGTATGAGTTAACATCAAGTATGTTTTGACTTGCAATAGGATTTGCTGGTTATCATGCTGTGGAAGAAACTTCAAAACTTCAGAGGATCAGATCTTGTCTTGAAGAGGAGTGGCTTAAATCAGTGTTTATAGTGTTTCTTCATGTGTGTGAATTTGATCTTCTGAACCACCAATATTTTCTAGCTAGGTTCCCCTTGTGATTATGTTATGGGCTTGATATTATTTTATATTATTGGAATTTCCCAGACCCACCTGAAACACACCTCCTCTCCCAATTAGATTACAAACTCCTAAAGGAAAAGCCTATAACTTAAACTTTTTATTTCTCTAAAATATCTTGTCCAATGTACACACTGCTATATTGAAAATGGATTAACCAACAAATACCTACTGTATAGCACATGGAATTCTGCTCAATGTCATATGGCAGCCTCAATGGGAGGGGAGTTAGGGGGAGAAGGGATATATAAATATGTATGTCTGAGTCCCTTCACTGTTCATCTGAAACAATCACAACACTGTTAATCAGTTATGTGTGTGTATATGTGTTCGATCGTTCAGTCATGTCTGACTCCTTGCGACCCCATGTACAATAACCTGCCAGGCTCTTCTGTCCATGGAATTTTCCAGGCAAGAATTCTGGAGCGGGTTGCCATTCCCTTTCTCCAGGGGATCTTCCCAACCCAGGGATTGAATCCATTTCTCCTGCATTGCAGGCAGATTCTTTACCACTGAGCCACCAGGATTCCCTGTTAATCAGTTATACTCCAATGTAAAACAAAAAGTTTTAATAAAAAATAAAATATCTGATCCAGTATGGCATTACTGACTCTATGGACATGAGTTTGAGTGAACTCCGAGAGTTGGTGATGGACAGGGAGGCCTGGCGTGCTGTGATTCATGGGGTCGCGGAGAGTCGGACACGACTGAGCAACTGAACTGAACTGAACCTTGCATTAAGTGGGTGCTCAATAAATATCAATCATTGATCGAACCTGCAGAACCTGGAAATGTGGAGGAGATGCCAAGCAATGGGAGAAGTAAGCAGAGACATGAGCAGAGCACCCACAAGTTTCCAGCACATCAGTCACAAGCCATCAGTCACCCCACTGAGGGTGACCGTTGCTCCTCACTTGAAGAGAATGACTCGGTCTTTGCTGTCTGGGCTTCACCTCCCACCCCTTCTAATTTCATCTGAGATATCTGATTGGCCACTCCACTGTTTGTTCTGCTCACCCCTCCTCCTGCCTCTTCTGTCTCACTCCCGGACTAACAGGGTGGAAAAGTCACCTAAAGGAAATACACAACATGCTGTAGCTACTGAGCCCAGGCTCCACAATAAGAGAAACCACTGCAATAAGAAGTCCGCAAACTGCAACTAGAGTAGCCCCCACTTGCTGCAACTAGAGAAAGCCTGAAGGCAGCAAAGACAACTGAGTATAGTCAAAAATAAATAAATAAATAAATAATTTTTAAACGTTACCTATTTTAAAAAAGGAAATACACAAACATGGTTGTCACACACCACTCAGAAAAGGCGGGCCAGGTCCCAAGGGGCACTACCTACAGTCCCCAGTCACTAATGCTCCTTTCTAAACTGGAGCGTGGACAAGAAAAACCTCAGCCCAGTCCTTCAAGGATGTCTGTGATACTGTGATTCATAATAAGAAATATAAACATGGTCTTCATCCCCATTTCTGGCACAGAACTCCTAAAATCCTTGGAAATGGTCTTTTGTGACATCAGTGAGGTGACTTTTAGAAAGCCCCTAAGGCTGGGGGCATTGACAGTGAGCCAATCATATGATTCAAGGATTGGAACTTCCAGTCCCATCCCTCCGACCTCCAGGGAGAGGAAAGAGGCTAGAGACTGAGCTTAATGGCCAGTGATGTAATCAACCATGCCATAAAAATCTGAAAGGATGGGGTTCTTCTGGCCTGGCGAACATGTGAAGATCTGGAAAGAGGTGGGCTCAGAGAGGGCATGGAAGCTCCACACCCTCTCCCCATGCCCTGCCCTGTGCATCTCTTCCATCTGGCTGTTTCTAAGTTACATTTCTTTATACTAGACCAGTAATCTAGTAAGATGTTTCTCTTACTTCCGTGAGTTGCTCTAGGAAATTAACCGAACCCAAGGAGGAGGTCATGGAAACCTCCAATCTGCAGCAAGTAGGTCAGAAGCACAGGCGACAAACTGTACGTATGATTTTTTTCTAAAGGGGCTGGTGTAGGGAGGGGTCTATTTCAGGACTGAGCTCTTAACTGTGTGTGGAATCTGATGCTGTCTCCAAGTATATAGTTTCAGGATTGAGTTGACTAGTAGGATTCCCAGCTAGTATGAAAGGCTTGCTTGGATGTATGGGGAACCCTCCTCACCCCTTATCGCCACGTTGGCATAAGGGGCAAATGGCTAATGTTCTAAAAGGTAAAAGGCTGGTCGTGTATTTGGCCTGATTTAGAAAAGATCTGAAGAACAAATTATGTTTGAGACCAACCCTAGATTTAATTCCAATACACAGATGGACCAGTGAACCTCAGTTCAGTTCAGTTGCTCAGTCCTGTCTGACTCTTTGCAACCCCACAGACTGCAGCACACCAGGCTTCCGTGTCCATCATCAACTTCCGGAGCTTACTCAAACTCATGTCCATCGAGTCGGTGATGCCATCCAACCATCTCAACCTCTGTCGTCTCCTTCTCCTGCCTTCAATCTTCCCCAGCATCAGGGTCTTTTCCAATGAGTAAGGTCTTCGCATCAGGTGGCCAAAGGATTGGAGTTTCAGCTTCAGCATCAGTCCTTCCAATGAATGTTCAGGACTGATTTCCTTTATGATTGACTAGTTGGATCTCCTTGCACTCCAAGGGACTCTCAAGAGTCTTCTCCAACACCGCAGTTCAAAAGCATCAATTCTTCAGTCCTCGGCTTTCTTTACAGTCCAACTCTCACATCCATACACGACTACTGGAAAAACTATAGCTTTGACCAGACAGACCTCTGTTGGCAAAGTAATATCTCTGCTTTTTAATATGCTGTCTAGATTGGTTATAGCTTTTCTTCCAAGGAGCAAGCGTCTTTTAATTTCATGGCTGTAATCACCATCTGCAGTGATTTTGGAGCCCAAAAACATAAAGTCTCTCACTGTTTCCATTGTTTCCACTATTTGCCATGAAGTGATGGGACCAGATGACATGATCTTCATTTTTTGAATGTCAAGTTTTAAGCCAACTTTTTCACTCTCCTCTTTCACTTTCATCAAGAAGCTCTTTAGTTCTTCTTCACTTTCTTCCATAAGGGTGGTATCACCTGCATATCTGAGGTTATTGATACTTCTCCAGGCAATCTTGATCCCAGGTTGTGCTTCATCCAGCCCAGCATTTCACATGGTGTACTCTGCATATAAGTTAAATAAGCAGGGTGATAATATACAGCCTTGATGTACTCTTTTCCCGATTTGGAACCAGTCCATTGTTCCATGTCCAGTTCTAACTGTTGCTTCTTGACCTGCATACAGATTGCTCAGGAGGCAGGTAAGGTGGTCTGGTATTTCCACCTCTTGAAGCATTTTCTACAGTTTGTTGTGATCCGCATAGTCAAAGACTTCATCATAGTCAATAAAGCAGAAGTAGATGTTTTTCTGGAACTCTCTTGCTTTTTCGATGATCCAATGGATGTTGGCAATTTAATCTCTGGTTCCTCTGCCTTTTTCTAAATCCAACTTGAACATCTGGAGTTCTTAGTTCGCATACTGTTGAAGCCTTCCTTGGAGAATTCTGAGTATTACTTTGCTAGCATGTGAAATGAGTGCAATTGTGCAGTAGTTTGAACATTTTTTGGCATTGCCCTTCTTTGTGACTGGAATGAAAACTGACCTTTTCCCGTCCTGTGGCCACTGCTGAGATTTTCAAGTTTGCTGGCATATTAAGTGCAGCACTTTCACAGCATCATCTTTTAGGATTTAAAATAGTTCAACTGAAATTCCATCACCTCCACTAACTTTGTTTTGTTCATAGTGATGATTCCTAAGGCCCACTTGACTTTGCATTCCAGGATGTCTGGCTCGAGGTGAGTGATCACACCATCATGGTTATCTGGATCATTTTTGTATAGTTTTTCTATGTATTCTTGCCACCTCTTAATATCTTCTTCTGTTCAGTTCAGTTCAGTTCAGTTCAGTCGCTCAGTCGTGTCCGACTCTCCGCGACCCCATGAATCACAGCACGCCAGGCCTCTCTGTCCTTTATTGTGCCCATCTTTGCATGAAATGTTCCCTTGGTATCTCTAATTTTCTTGAAGAGATCTCTCGTCTTTCCCATTCTATTGTTTTCCTCTATTTCTTTGCATTGATCACTGAGGAAGGCTTTCTTATCTCTCCTTGCTATTCTTTGGAACTCTGTATTCAAATGGATATATCTTTCCTTTTCTCCTTGCCTTTAGCTCCTCTTCTTTTCTCAGCTATTTGTAAGGTCTCCTCAGACAACCGTCTTGCCTTTTTGCATTTCTTTTTCTTGGGGGTGGTCTTGATCACTGCCTCCTGTACAATGACACGAACCCCCCTCCATAGTTCTTCAGGCAGTCTATCAGATCTAATCCCTTAAATCTGTTTGTCACTTCCACTGTATAATCATAACGGATTTGATTTAGGCCATACCTGAATGGTCTAGTGGTTTTCCCTACTTTCTCCAATTTAAATCTGAGTTTTGCAACAACAAGTTCATGACCTGAGCCACAGTCAGCTCCCGGTCTTGTTTTTGCTGACTGTATAGAGCTTCTCTATCTTTGGCTGCAAAGAATATAATCAACTTGATTTCAGTATTGACCATCTGGTAATGTCCCTGTGTAGAGTTTTCTCTTGTGTTGTTGGAAGAGGGTGTTTGCAATGACCAGTGCATTCTCTTGGCGAAACTCTGTTAGACTTTGCCCTGCTTCATTCCATACTCCAAGAGCAAATTTGCCTGTTAGTCCAGGTGTTTCTTGACTTCCTACTTTTGCATTCCAGTCCCCTATGATGAAAAGGACATTTTGGGGGGTGTTAGTCCTAGAAGGCCTTGTAGGTCTTCATAGAACTGTTCAATTTCAGTTTCTTTAGCATTACTGGTTGGGGCATAGACTTGGATTACCATGATATTGAATGGTTTGTCTTAGAAATGAACAGAGATCATTCTGTCATTTTTGAGATTGCATCCAAGTACTGCATTTCAGACTCTTTTGTTGACTATAGGGTTCCTCCATTTCTTCTAAGGGATTCTTGCTCACAGTAGTAGATACAATGGTCACCTGAGTTAAATTCACCCATTCCAGTCCATTTTAGTTCACTGATTCCTAAAATGTTGATGTTCACTCTTGCCATTTCCTATTTGACCACTTCCAATTTACCTTGATTCATGGACCTAACATTTCAAGTTCCTATGCAATATTGTTCCTTATAGCATCAGACTTTACTTCCATCACCAGTGATATCCACAACTGGGTATTGTTTTTGCTTTGGCTCCATCTCTTCATTACTTCTGGAGTTATTTCTCTACTATTCTCCAGTAGCATATTATTGGGCACCTAACAACCTGAGGATTTCATCTTTCAGTTTTCTATCTTTTTGCCTTTTCATAGTGTGAATTAATAGTCCCAGCTGAACTCAGCAGAATTAATCCATTTAAAACATTTGTTCAGAGGCTACACTGCCAAGACAGCAATGAGGTGTATACAAAGATGACAGACAGGCGTGCAGACACAGTACACTGTCTAGAGGAGGAGATTGAAAAAACATACCTGATAAATTGAAAAACCTAAAATGTGGTCAATGTCACAAAAGAGAGATGCAAAGCAAGGCTGTGAGAATTCTGAATGGACAACTAAATAGACAAGTCCCATGTGTTTTCAGGAGAGTGCTGTGGGCCAAGAAAGTTGCAAAATATCCTGAATATCCTGGCTCCTCCCTCACCACTTGGCACAGTCCTGCAGAGCTAACTGAGAGACCATCTCCCAGGCCTAAGTTCTCAGTACTTAGGAGAACTTAACTCCTCAGGTCTCAGTACTCCTCAGAATAAAACATAATTCTCAACTTTTAAGTTGTGCATTTTTTTCAATCAACAGTGTGAAACCAGGGTTTCCTTCTTATTCCATTTATTCCTGCTTAAGCTTTATTTTCGGAGAAGGCAATGGCAAGCCACTCCAGTACTCTTGCCTAGAAAATCTCATGGACAGAGGAGCCTGGTAGGCTGCAGTCCGTGGGGTCACTACGAGTCAGACATGACTGAGCGACTTCACTTTCACTTTTCACCTTCACACATTGGAGAAGGAAATGGCAACCCACTCCAGTGTTCTTGCCTGGAGAATCCCAGGGACGGGGGAGCCTGGTGGGCTGCCGTCTATGGGGTCACACAGAGTTGGACATGACTGAAGTGACTTAGCAGCAGTAGCAGCAGCAAACTTTATTTTAAAAGTATCTACCATCTTTTCCCAGTATTTCTCAAGAAAACATAATTAGGAAGGACATTTTCATCATCTCCAGGTGTCTGTTCCTCCCCTCAGATTTCCAAGCCACTTGAAAAATATGTTGTTTTTCACTCCCCTCACCAAGTAGATGAGAGCCTTCTCCCTCTTCCTTGGCCTCATGTTATTCCTCTCAGATTTTTCAGATACTATGTGATGGTGTTTATTAGTCTTCAGTACTTTTTGATCTTTCTTTCTTTACCACAGATCAACCCTGTTTTTTGTGGGCCAATAGAAACACAAGACTAAGAACTCCAGGAGCCAGCCAGTATCTCTATAGCAATTAAGAGTGACTTCCCTGATAGCCCAGTGGTTAAGATTACACACTTCCACTGCAGGGAGGCACAGATTTGATCCCTGGTCTAGGAACTAGATCTCACATGCTGCACAGTGCAGCCAAAATGTTAAAAAAAAAAGAAAGAAGGAAAAAAAGAGAGCGAGAGAGAAGATATGAATTCTAAATGTGTTTCTTTGTTTTGGTTGCTAATGTTTACCAAGCCACATGAACAAAGCCAGGTGAAAAACAGGTTTGTTTATGGATTTACTGCCTCAAGAAAGCAAGCCTCACTGACACATTGCCCATGGATTCAGTTAGGAGCAGTTCCTATAACCACAGATATTTGTTTTGGGTGCTGAATTTCTACTAATAATTGTCGTCTCATTTCTTGCTTGCCTACCAGGCTCTTTATGGGTGATAAATCTCTAGGACTTCTCCTTGCAGAAATTGTTTGTCTATCTTATCCTCTTTCCTCTTCTCCTGATAAATTATAAGCATAGATGTATATGTAAGTATCTGTTCTCTTCCTATGTGCAGGTAACTCCACATTCAATCACCGTTACCTGTAGATGTGACCCTCTTAACCCCACTCTGCATTTTGGAAACTCCAGCTCCCTGCAAAGCTCCTCTCCCCTGTAACAACTTCTGTGTCTTGGAGTGATGGAGAACACCTCACAGCCATCCCCACCCCCCGCAATCACCTGTCAGGCCACACTGGTGCCCTCTGCTTTTGAGGCATGCATCCCACTCAGACAAGAGAGGAGCCCCTCTGTGCTGTGCCTGCTGGCCTGGCATCAATGCTGATGGGATGGACCTGAAGGGCAGCAGAAAATGCCATCCAAAGTGACTGTAGGAGTTCAGGACATGCCACCCCCAAACACGCTTTTGTATATGAATTTTTTTGCACTATTACTGTTGTTTGGGCTTCCCTTGTGGCTCAGTTGGTAAAGAATCTGTCTGCAATGCGGGAGACCTGGGTTCGATCCCTGGGTTGAGAAGATCCCCTGGAGAAGGGAAAGGCTACCCTCTCCAGTATTCTGGCCTGGAGAATTCCGTGGACTATACAGTCCATGGGGTCGCAAAGAGTCGGACACGACTGACTTTCAATCAATCATTACTGTTGTTTAGTCACTCAGTCATTTCTGATTCTTTGCAACCCCATGGACTGTAGCCCTCCAGGCTCTTCTGTCCATGGAATATTCCAGGCAAGAATACTGGAATGGGTTGCCATTTCCTCCTGCAGGGTATCTTCCCGACCCAAGGATCGAACCTGAGTCTCCTACACAGGTGGATTCTTTACCCCTGAGTTATGAGGGAAGCCTGGCAGGCAATTTAACCAGCTAAACCACTTGAAAACCAGCAAATGCTGGGGAAGACTTTCTCTGAATTCCCTTTATCTTCCTAAAAACAGATCCTCTAAGAGGAACTTGAATGTCATAAACCCCCTCCCCGCCAGGAGTTTCACCAACCAGGAAGCAATGACCTTTATCACTGGGGAGGAGGCTAGAAGTTGACACCACACTCAAACTTTGTCACAAACTGTCACACCTCCCATGTATCCAAGGGCCCACTCATCCTTCCTAAAAAGCATTTACTCCCCTGAGAAGCCTACATTCCTCCTCCCTTTCCCCAGTTAAGATGGTACAGGCATTACGGTAACCATTTCACAATATGTATATATCAAATCATTATGCTGCACCCCTTAAACCTCTGTGTCGTATGTCAATTGTATCTCAATAAAACTGAAAGAAAAAATAAAACAAAAATAACAATAAAATTCAAACAATTCTTCAAGATGGTATTGAATCCTGAATTCTAAACCAGCTCCTAAGTTCCTCATTCTCCCCCCTGAGTATCTCCCTTGCACACATGACATATATGGGTCAACAAAACTCTGTGTGGTTTTCTCCTGTTAATCTCTCTTTTATTACAGCATGTGTCTGACTCTGTGACCCCATGGGCTATACTCTGCCAGGTTCCTCTGTCCATGGGATTCTCCAGGCAGGAATACTGGAATGGGTTGCCATTTCCTACTCCAGCAGATCTTCCCGACCCAGGGATCAAACTGTCTCTTAAGTCTCCAGCACTGGCAGGCGGATTCTAACCACTGCGCCACCTGGGAAGCCCCTTTTATTACAGGAGTCTCAGCTAAGCACTCGGAAGGATAGAGGCAAAATTAGCTTTCCCTCCCTAGACACCAAGGCCAGAAACCAACATAGCTGACACAGGATGCCACTTCCGCCTGCATCTGAGAGCAAGAGCGCTGCTGTCCGAGCCAAGGGCAACATTTCCCATGGTTTCCAAGGCTTTTGATGCGCCTCTTTGCCATTACTGAAGACTTCTCCTCCTCTCCTGGCTCCTCCTGCTGCTGTGGAAGAAATCGGTTGTTCCAGCAGAACTGGAGACCCCACTGGCATGCAGGAGCCACCTAAGTGCCAGAGCTCTGCAGGTGCCCATGCCTCTCTGCCACTTTGTTATTCTGTTTCCCGCTCTCAGAACAATGCTGCCTTGTACTCCCAATGTTTCAAAGAGAGTCTGTGCACAGACAGCTCTTCCTTTGTTATTCCAATAACTCTCCCCACCCCCAGCCAGGAATTAAGGCCTTCCCTTCTCTTCAGCACCTGTGCGTGTGTGCTGTCACTTCAGTCATGTCCAACTTTTTGCCGCCCCTAAGGGCTGTAGCCCATCAGGCTCCTCAGTCCATGGAGATTCTCCAGGCAAGAATACTGGAGCGGATTGCCACATCCTCCTCCAGGGGATCTTCCCCACCCAGGGATCAAATACACATCTCCTGCATTGCAGGCACTTTCTTTATCACTGAGCCACCAGGGAAGCCCTCTACATCTAGCAGTAAGATCAAACTACACCTGTATTCAGAAAAACACAGAGCATTCTCTCATATGCATTTTAATATACTTGGATACATGAGGTTTACTACCAGGAAGGATCTTAGATAAGCAACTATCTGGCCAAAGTTTATCCCAATAGGCAATAGAACACACCCATACAGAGCAGTGGGTGTGTGTGCAAAGTCACCGCAGTTGTGTCTAACTCTTTGCGACCCCAAGGGCTATAGCTGCCAGGCTCCTCCGTCATGGGATTCCCCAGGCAAGAACACTGGAGTGGGTTGCCATGCCCTCCTCAAGGGGATTTTCCAGGATTTCCAGGAATCGAACCCATGTCTCTTATGTCTCCTGCATTGGCAGGTGGGGTTCTTAACCATTACCACCACCTGGGAAGCCCATATCAGCACCTGAAGGGAGCTAACAGACCATAGCCTGCGGCCTGCTGGTATCTCTCCTCCCCAAGATGATTCAAAGAGGTTCGGCTCCTCAGTCTAGCAGACACCTTCCACTGTGCCCCAACATTTCTGAACCCCAAGGAAAGACTCTCCCCATCTCAAGCTGCTCTCCATGCCTCCCAACCCCCTGTATTCACAGGAGGTCCAAGGAGATGACCTGCAAAGTTGTGAGTGCCTATAAGAAGGGACAGTGAGTTTTCATTCTCTGGATGGGTACAGAGGAGCTGAACCATCAGCAGGACCACTAACTACTTTCATCAAGAGAAACCTGATCGACTAGGGGAAGAGCTTCATGAGGTCCATAGCATTGGGAAACACACCTCAATTTGGTCAAGTCATCCTTCATCCAGAGATTTCTGAAGATGAGAGATTTGGAGGTGTTGCAACAACACAATGAGACAGAATCACAGTGAAGTCAGAGAGCCTGGAAAAAAGATGGGGCCCCTACTCCACCCTAGATCCCTGCAGTCTTCAAAGGGCGGGGAAGGAAGAGAGCAGAAGCCATGGAATGTGCCAAGGACATGGATGAAGGGATGGCCCATCTGGAAAGAGACTGAGGACTGTGGACCACTGTCAGGGACCCAAGAGAGGCACAGCGGACCCCTCAGCATTGGAGGGGTCGCTTAGTCATGTCCGACCCTTTGTGGCTCCATGGACTGTAGCCTGCCAGGCTCCTTTATCCATAGGATTTCCCAAACAAGAATACTGGAGCAGGTTGTTATTTCCTTCTCCAACATTGTTGGAGGGGGTTGGGATGCAACTGAACTTGGCAGAGACCACCCAAGTTGACTGAAGCCGCCAGCAGCACACGCAGACAACTGGGCCAGGGTAGGACCAGGGCAGCCTCCCTCTTCACACAGGCTCCTCCCATGGAAGGTGAACCCAGCCATCACCCTATTCCCCCTTCCCAACATATGGGAGTAGCTGGAGCCTGGGACAGAGCAGGGGGAGGGGGAGGCCCTGGAAACAGACCTGTGGTTCACTTATACACACATGTACATACACACACACACACTCCTCCAAGATACAGGATTCAGAGAAAAAATAGAAAGGTAAACCTACACCGCCTCCCCCTCCTCCAAGTCCCCTGAACCAAAGACTGGATGGAGTAGGTAGAGACTCAAATTGCCAATAAGATGTAAATTAAATTAAGTTAAATTAGGCTGTCCTGAGTATAAATATTAATAACTGAAAATGACCGGGAAGCTATCAAATCTGCCCAAGACGTTTTTATGGGTGGGTCAGTAAGATCTCCTGGAGAAGGAACTGACGACCCACCCCAGTATTCTTGCCTGGAAAATTCCATGGACAGAGGAGCCTGGTGGGCTATAGTCCAGGGGGTCACAAAAGAATCTGGACACAATTTAGCAGCTCAACAACAACAGCAACCAAGTAAAGCAGAGATCCAGTGCTGCACAGTGGGGACAGTGGCTAGAGGAAAAAACTGAACCCTGCCCAGTTCACAGAGCTCAATAAACAAGCTACATGTGTGGTACCCTTCTTAAACACACCTCAAATCTAACACCTTTCTTTCCAGGGCTTAAAGTTGTTGTGCAAGGCTGAGATTAGAAGGAAATACAGTAAAAACTTTCAGGAATTATTTTTTACATCCCAAATTGACTTGGCTGCCTTTTATATCCACAAACTACCCCAAGATGGTATTTTGCCCTTGCCTGCATCTCTGTACCTTCTAAGTTGAAGCTGTGGCTGTATTGGGATAAAAACCAAGAATATGGAGAAACTATAAATAGTGTGAAGTATTCTTATTCCTTCTCCCTCCCACTTTAACCACTGCTCCTGCCTCTGCCTAAAAAAGACACTTGGAACATCTAGTCAGCAACGAATAGACCTCTCTTCATTGAAATATTCTCTTGCAGCATGATCAACTTAAGATACAAATGAAATCACATCTTGTTCATTACTCTAATTAATCCCTCAAAGCCATATCTTTCCCTACCCTCAGGAACTCCCTCTTGTCTGAGATTCCCAAAAACCTAGTGATTTTTTAAATCTGAAGGGAATGAGTCTAGGTGATCCACACTGTTCCCATGCTTCTGCCTGCCCCAAGGTGTCACTATTGAACATTGGTGCTGCATAGTCTGGTGCCCACAACGTTTACCACTGCAGTGATGCTCTGACTGAATGGGCTCCCCATAACCTTGCTTTATAATGGCTCTCACATGCAGAGGCACCGTTCTCCAGAGCCAGAATTAAGGTGGCGCTAGCAGTAAAGAACCTGCCTGCTAATGCAGGAGATGTCAGAGACTCGAGTTCAATCCCTGGGTCACGAAGACCCCCTGGAGAAGGAAATGGCAACCCACTCCAATATTCTTGCCTGGGTAATCTCATGGACAAGGAGCCTGGCAGGCTACAGTCTACACGATTGCAAAGAGTCAGACACGACTGAAACAACTGAGCACACAAGCCCCAGCATTTTCCCAAAACCCTGTGGGCCTTTGTGATGAGTCCATGGCACCTAACACCAAACTGGTCCACTCTACTGACAGGAGTTAACTTGTTAAACCAAACAAACAACTTGTTAAGCCAAAAGATTCTGTTGCAGGCTTCAAAAAGGCCTCGCATTAAACATGATAGAGAGTTTCACTCAAATGACTCTTTTCTGAACAAAGATCTACTTCCAAAATTGCTGTAGCCACCTACAAAGTGAACTATTGAAAATTTCTCTTGTTAAAAACAATCTGATCAGGCTCCCTATTTTACATTTCACCTCTCAGTTAATAAATTTGGTACCACTGAGGAACTTCTGGAGGGACACTGAGTTTTAAATCTGAAAAGACAAGCATGTTCTTCCTTCACTGAACAAATGGTAATTTGGTGCCATATTGTTGAGTTGTAACCTATATGCCACTAGATCTACTCTCCCCCTCCTCTGTGCCTGGAAATCGTTTTCCTGAGTTCACAGTTGGGCTTGGCCAATGAGAGGAACCTGTCAGAGGTAAGAAGTGACTACCACACACCCCTTTCTCCGTATGGGTGGTCCTGTCTGTGTAGCTCCCCTTCTCCAGCTTCTTGTGCCATGGCTCCCAGCTCTTGCTACCCCTCAAGGCACCAAACTAGCCCTTGTTGGTTTCCCTAATCCTGCCCATGCCTTGAGAAACATCCCTTTGGCTAGATTATCTTTGCATTTCCAAGTTTGCAGGTGCCATCTGTTTCCTGCTGGAACACAGAGCTATATATCAGGAGTAAGAGGAAAACACAGTCTGTTATTTAAGCATTGAATCAATGCTTCTGATTATTGCAACTCTGTATACCAAATGCTCTCCCATGGCCAGGTTCAAGACCAACCATAACTCTATCCCTAGGCCTGAACTTCAAAGAGACCCCTCTCCTAATACCAACTTTGTTATTGTGGGACATTAGGGTGAATTATTTCTTCTTTTTCTTTAATATTGATCTATTTATTTGGCTGAGTCAGATCTTAGTTGAGGCACGTGGGATCTTTGTGGCGGGGTGAGGGATTCAGAGCATGCAGGCTCAGTAGTTTCGGTTCAAGGACTTAGTTGCCCTGCGGCACGTGGAATCTTAGTTCCCCAACTAGGGATCAAACCCACGCCCCTGCATTGCAAGGCAGATTCTTAACTAATGAACCACCAGGGAAGTCCCAGGGTGAATTATTCCTGCCAAGCAAAACTCAGCAGCTCTTGGCTAATGGCAAGTTGATTTTCAATGAACTGACCTTTCAACATATTGAAAATATTTTGGCAAGTTGGTTTTGGGTGAAGTGACTTACATCCGCACTCACTACTCCCGCACCTTCCATGTACATATCCTAGCTGTCTTGGTTTAAAGACTCTTTCACTACATTGCAGGATTCTCTGAGAGGGAGAATCAGGCGCTACGCTCTTTTTTGTGTTTTCCCCAGACATCTCCTAGGGCCCAGGTACATTGTTTTGCACAAATAGCTAATCAGTAATTGTTTGCAAAAGAAAAATGAATGAAAAAAAAAGATATAGTGAAACACTAAAGCAAAGATAGAATCCATCAGAGATAAACAAACTGTTACATGTAGACAAAGAGGGTTTCTATCTCCTTGTGAAAAAATCACTGAGAAAGGAAGAGAAGAGGAGGGGGAAGAAGGAAGGTTTCAGAAGGGAAAGAAGGAGGGAAAAGGAAAATTAAGAAGAAAAGGAAAGGAAATATAAAAATCTGAAGTAAAATAAAAATTATATACCTGTATAATCATTGATATACATATGCAAGCACACGCCTGAAAGGATTTTGTCACTAAGACAACTCGATTGTCTCTAATAAAGCCGTTCTTTAAAATCACTAGTAATCACATAAACAACACTGGACATGTATCTTCTTGAACAATATTTTCCAATTATGATTCTCAAATTCTACGCAGATTATTATCACTCTCCCCAGAAAAAATGTCTCTTGAAATTCAAAACCCAAACCAGAAGCCTGACCAGGATCCAAACATGAACATGGTGGAACTGTCTCCGATTTCTAAAATAGGACCAGAGAAATGACTTTCCCGGCAGTATTTTTAGCGCGTGAGGGGAGGCGCTCCCTATGCTGCTTCTTGGCAGGCTTGCAGTCTGCCACTCCTGAGCCTGTCCCCTGAATCCTCCTGTCACTCGGCTTCTGCACCCGTCAGCATCTGCACTCATGCCTGGAAGCCAATGAAGAGGTGCGCCCGGCTTACTGGAGCTCCTTTGCCTGAAGTGGGGACATTTAAGCCAGCAAGACCTCATCCCCGTGACAACTGTGCTGAGAATAAAAGACTCCATTTATCCCCAGTTATGAAGCTCCAGGAGCAGCCCAGTTGCAAAAAAAAAGCTAATTCACACACTACATATTTCACTGGTCCCTGGAAAAGCAAATGTAATCCTCTTTCTACGGATCAGGAAAAGAGAGACTCAGAGGGGTGAAACAACATGCCCAGTTCCCCAGCTAGTTAACAGTCAAAGTAATACTGAATAACCAGCATCTGTGTTACATGAACAGTTTATTTTGCCCTGTTGCTCAATGATCCTCGCAACAAACCCCAAAGGTAGGCTGAATAGGAATTATCATATTCCTATACCACAGAATGGGAAACTGAGGTTCGGAGAGGAAAAACTCTCTAAGCTGACACATCTGGAAAGGCGCTGTGTCAGGGCTGACTTCTGACGCCCCTGAGCTGGGGAAGTGTGCGGCCCACTGGCTCTGGTCGTGCAGGGGCGGGGGAGGGGGTGAGGCGAGGGAAACCTCTTCCTCCGCGTTGTGTGTCAAAGAACAAAAAGCCACGACAGCCTGGGGAGGAAGTCAGAGTAGTAAAACACAATGGTAGCCCAGTATCTAGATGATCCTTAGATAACTGGTGGCTCATGGGGGAGGGGGAAGCGTGCGAAGGGAGCGGAGTGGGAGGGAAATAATTGACAACTGCTTTTGGAAACCTCTTCCTTGCAAAGCAATGACTCAGGGAAGCTGAGTGAACATATGTCCCATTTCTCTGGGAGCATCGCAATCTAGGCTGTTGTCCTGGAATAACTAGGCACGGTGCCCTCTTTTATTCTCAAAAGCATCTAGCCTTGTACAATAAATCATATAGTCACCCTCCATACAGAGATTTGTATCTCATAATGTTCTAAAGCCAAATGCTTGTCCTGCCTTATTCCACACTCCCCAGGGTAACTGCAACGCCGACTTTAATCAAACAGGTGCCTCACGATCCAGGAATGACAGGAACACACAAGGGCAGGGGCCAAGTTGCGTGTGGCATTTGCCCTCCCTCAATATTTTCAAGTTGGTGAACACAACAGCACATCACATTTTTCACAGGTGCATTGCAATTGAGGCTCCCTAGAAATTTTCCCCAAGCCATGTCATTGCTAAGAGACAGCAGAAGATATCCTGCTGCTGGAGCTCTTTGTTGCTATAATAATGAGACTAAATTTGGAGTAAAAGAAGCAACTTCACTTTTTAAAAATCACACACATACAAGATATAATAAAAGAGAATATTTTAAGTTTTTAGATTCTTTAGAGAAAAAAAAAAGGAAAGGAAAATAAATGTCATTTTCCTTAGCACTACAAGAGATGAACGAGATGATCAGAGGAGTTGAATTACGTTTCATCTACTTTCAGACACGGCAGCTCATCGTTGAACATTTTAAAATCGGCGCATGAGTTTATAGTTTCCTATGCAGCCCTTCTGTCTTCTAATTGCCTTTAAAAGGACCAACAGTAAAAGCCAGAAGTCTTTCCAAGCTCCTGGGCTGCACCCCAGGTCAGCACATCACATACTTCCTTGCATCAGCAGATCAACTTACACATGCGTGAGAACCCTGCCTGCCCTTCAAGGATCCATTACTGTGTTTTCCAGGCACCTATGGGTCTCCGCCCTCTGATTTCTCACTCACTGGCTTCAAAGGCCACTCTCAATATCATCCAGATTAAACCAGATCTCAGGGAGGCAACATAATGCTGGAGTTAAGAGCTTGAGCTTCGGAGTTCAAGCCCTGGGTCCAAATCCCAAAGCTGCCATTTACAAGCCTTGTGATGATGGTTAAGTTATTTACCTCCTGTCTGTAAAACAGGGACAATGATGGTGCATAACTCACAGGGCTGGTGTGGAGACTCCAGCAAATACTTCAGGGTAAACCATAGAGTGCTGGGCATCCAATATGTGCTCAGAATGGATCCATTATCCATTCTCACAAGTCAAACATGACCTAAAACTGCAGTTTACTTAAAATCATCACAGTAGGGACTTCTCTAGTGGTCCAGTGGCTAGGACTCTGAGCTCCCAATACAGGGGGCCCAGGTTTGATCCCTGGTCAGGGAACTAAATCCCACATGCTGCAACTAAAGATTCCACATGCTGCAGCTAAGACCTGGCGCAGCCAAATAAATAAAAACAACAACAAAAACAACAGAGCTAACATATTCCTTTAAAAAAAAAATCATCATGGTAAGGAAGAGTGAGGTTTTCATAGAAAGAAGGCAGAGTTTGCAATCAGAAAACCTGATTCACTTTTATGGTTTTGGCTTAATTTATTTGAATCTCGATTATTTTCTCCCACCCCTAAAACAATGACAAAAAGATCATGGGGTCAAAGAGAGGCTCCAACAAAATAAAGAAAAATGTTTTGTAAACCCAAATATTTTTTATTAGTGTCACTTCAGTCATGTCAGTCATGTGTGACTCTCTGTGACCCTATGGACTGCAGTCCACCAGGCTCCCCTGTCCATAGGATTCTCCAGGCAAGAATACTGGAGTGGGCTGCCATGCCCTCCTCCAGGGGATTCTCCTCCCCCAGGGATCAAACCCGCATCACCTATGTCTCCTGCATTGGCATTTGGGTTCCTTACCACTAGCACCACCTGGGAAGCCCTTTTATAGTACTGAGTTAGCTAAAAAGTTCATTCGGATTTTTCCATAACATCTTACAGAAAAACTCAAAGGAACGTTTTAGCCAACCCAATTATTACTAAAAATCAAAATGAGACTAAGAACACATCATCTACACAAACCTGAAGGCTAAAATAACTAAAATGCCCAGTTTCTCAGCTGGAGAGCTCCACATTTCAGGACCAGGCTGGATGGCTGCAGCAGACACTGAAACATGGGAGTTCCCTTCTTGTGAAACACTGTATTCCTGCCAACTCCGCTAGATTTAAAAAAAAAAAAAAAAAATGAGGAGAAGGGGGATGGGGAGGTGACATGGGTTTCTATGCCCACAATTTCCAATCAGAAGCAAGAGATGAAACTGTCAACAATCTCCCTCTTAGAAACTCTCTTGACAGTGCAAAGGAATAGGGACCAGCTTAGCTTGCTGGGGAATTGCAAACCACTCTATCACATGGTCCAGTGGTAAATAATCCACTTGCTAATGCAGAAGATATAAGATTTGTAGGTTTGATCCCTGAGTTAGGAAGATCCCCTGAAGTAGGAAATGGTAACCTACTCCAGCATTTTTGCCTGGGAAATCCCATGGACAGAGGAGCCAGACAGGCTATAGTCCAGGGTGTCACAGAGTCAGACATGACTTATCAACTAAACAACTGTCATATATGTTTTAGGGGGCAAGGGTTCAATAAAGATATTATTTGAAAGAAAGATGAAGTAGGGACTCCTCTGGTGGCCCAGCAGTTAAGAATCTGCCTTGCAATGCAGGGAAAGCAGGTTCAATCCCTGGTCAGGGAACTAAGACCCCACGTGTTGCAGAGTTACTGAGCCCACATACCACAACTAGGGAGTCCATAAACCACAGTGAAAGATCCTACCAAGGCAAAGATTTCAAATGCCACAATTAAGACCCAATGCAGACAAAGAAAGAAAGAAAGATGAAGAGAAGGAAAACAATTGGTATCCTTATTTAATGGTAGGCTACAGTCCATGGGGTCGCTAAGAGTCGGACACGACTGAGCGACTTCACTTTCACTTTCATGCATTGGAGAAGGCAATGGCAACCCCCTCCAGTGTTCTTGCCTGGAGAATCCCAGGGACAGAGGAGCCTGTTGGGCTGCTGTCTGTGGGGTCGCAGAGAGTCAGACACAGCTGATGTGACTTAGCAGCAGCAGCAAGAAGGGTCTATAAGTCACATCTATAGCAAGAAAACAGTCACCTCCAAAGAAATGTTTAAAGCCAAATGCTTTTAAAAGCCCCATCTGGGACTTCCTAGGCCACTCTAGTGGTAAAGAACACACCTACCAACCCAGGAGACATGAGACACGAGTTCAGTCCTTTACTGGGTTGGAAAAATCCAGTGCAGAAGGGCATGACAACCCACTCCAGTATTCTTGCCCAGGAAACCCCATGGACAGAGGAGCCTGTCGAGCTACAGTCCAAAGGGTCACAAAGAGTCAGACACAACTGAAGCAAGTTAGCACACACATATGCTTTTAAAATTAACACAGAATTTATAGTCTTTCATATGCTACCTTATGGAAACCTCCTGTTAAAGTTTTTCCATTCTTTCAAGCAATATTAGACATGGGTAGATAAATACTTTTAGTACTCTTTGGAGAAAAAAAAAAATTGCAGTATTTATTTTTCAAACAGGAAACTGAAGCACAGAGAGGTTAGGTTATGACAGTCCTCTCTTCGCCTAGCAGTGTCACCACAGTAGTTCTAAACACTTCTATGTGTAATCAACAAAACAGCATGTGCATAGCGTAACTGTAAATAACCCTGCCAATTTCGGTTTACCTGCATTCTCCAGACAATTGGCTTTGTGGAATATGTCAGTTCTTACCACTGTCTCTTCTGTAGCACCCATGGAAATAGCTAAAATACCGACAGACTATCTAACATTAGAGCTTTTGGAAAATATATGCAAAAATAATTTAGGACTAACAATTACAAAGCTCAGTGAATATTTTCACAAGTAACCCAAAATTCTCAGGGTAAACAATATGTGTCTGTCCTCTACATCATGTACAAGACAGAAGAATTTGGGACTCCCCTGCTTGTCCAGTGGTTAAGATTCCATTCTGCCAAGGCAAGGGACACAGGTTTGATCCCTGATCCAGGAACTAAGCCCACATGCCTCGGGGAAACTAAGGCTGCGGGCCGTAACTCCTGAAGCCCATGTGGTCTCAAGCCCGTGCTCTGCAGCAAGGGAGGCCACCGCACTGAGCAGCCCATGCAGCACGGCGAAGAGGAGCCCCTGCTCACCACAAGTAGAGAACGCCCGTGCACAGCAGCCAAGACCCAGAGAGCCACAAATATATAAAAAATTGCTTTAAGGCAGAAGAATTCAAATATCTTCTTGGGGCATCTTCCTCAGGATCGAAGTTGGATCATTTCCAGGTCAGTCCAAGTGGCGCTTGTGGTAAAGAACCCACCTGCTAATGCAGGAGACATAAGAGATGCAGGTTCAATCCCTGGGTCGGGAAGATTCTCTGGAGGACGGCATGGCAAGTCACTCCTGTATTCTTGCCTGGAAAACCCCATGGACAGAGGAGCCTGGTGGGCTACAGTCCATGGGATTGTAAAGAGTTGGACATGACTGAAGCGACTTTGCACGCACCACCTAGGACCACAGGAACATCTTCTATGGCTTGTCCTCCACTGGGTATTTGCTACTTAATGTTACTTTTTAAAAACACTTTTTATTTTATATTGGAGTGTAGCTGATTAACAATGTTGTAATAGTTTCAGGATAGCAAAGGGACTCAGCCATACATGTACATGTATCCATTCTCCCCCACAGTCCCCTCTCATCTTTTAAATCTTCCACTTCAACCTCCAGTTTTCAGCAACTGGAAAGGTGGGGGAAATGTGATGTTACTTTCTTCTGGCAAAGCAATAGCTTTGGACCACTGCAACTTCTTGTCTATTCTCATAAATTTTTCTGCAACACTGAGGGTCACTGGACCTCCTTGGAGAGGACATCAAAGGCTGACTGTTCTGTTTGCACCCCCAACTGTTTATTCCTTTGTCATTCATTTGCATGCTCTTTGCAACTCCATGGACTATAGCCTGCCAGGCTTCTCTGTCCATGGGATTTCACAGGCAAGAATACTGGAGTGGATAGCCATTTCCTCCTCCAGGGACTGTATCTGCAGTCATGTCCTATTTGATTGTATGTGTCACCATGTATACAAAACACTGGCCTGAGGTTAGTGAAGATCGCCTTGTTTCCCACTCCTCATCTCCTTTCGTGAGCACCGTGAAGAACATTAACTACACTAATGGTGTTAGCCAGTCACCCATCCCACCCCACCTCATACCCTGAAAAAGTGAACTGTGTCACTGATGATTCTGGAGAAATGAACTGGGTGTGCTCCACTCAACCCATTTGGAAATCTCATTCAGAGTCAGCGTGGCCACAGACCAGTATCCTTGGGGCTGCTCTCCTGGGAGCAGGGTAAGGATCCTGTACATGCAGGTGAGGCCAGCTATTGCCCTACCAGCCCAGTGACTGGTGAAGATGCCTGTCTACTGCATGGTGGCTCTTGGGATCTGCCTTTCCATGCATCACTCCATTTAGAACTGGGGGCGGGGTGGGGGGCGGCGCAAGGATTTGCAGAAAGAGTCTTAAATTGTAATCTCTTAAAACTCTAATTCCTGGAATTTTGTGAGACCCTCCTCACTCTCATCTACTCTGTTTTCTCCATTCAAGCCCATTAGAAGTTGTCATTCAGCTCACATGCCTACCTTACCTCACGCTGTACCCTTTATGATTTCCGCCTCTTCCCATTAAATGGAAGGAACAGAGCTGAAGTGTTCTCATTTGACTGTTTGGTCTTGGAATAGGAGATCCATACAGAGATAAAGTTGACCCTGCCTAATTTCATTGAACAAACAATGTGAGCTGTTTTTCCAGTAATGGAAATGGGGTCCTACGAACCATCTTCACCCCCTCCCTTTGGCTCTCATGGTGAGCACACATCCAGCCTTAATGGCATACACAAAGGTTGCAAAAAAAAAGGATGACAAACAGGTAGGAGGATGACCTCCACAACTGTGGTGCCTTGAGCTCAGTGCTGGAACAACATGAGCAAATCACTTCAGGCAAAACAGCAAAAGGGATAGCTATCAGAGTAAGAAAGATATGGTCTTTTCTATCAAAGGAGAAGTTATAAGAAATAAAGAAGTGATTCATTCTTAGAATAGTTGAACAGAAAGGTATAAGACTTGTGCATAAGATTCCTAAAATGGTGGCTCATTGCCAACCCTTTGTTCTTCTCACTTGCTGATTCTCCTTCCTCATAAAAACATTTTGGTGGGCTAATTTCTCAGGCTTTATCCTTGAAATGTGCAAAGAACTAAAACGGTGGGGAAATAGTTAATATAAATCCTTCAGTCAGGAACTTACAAGAACTACTCATGGCCCTCATGGAGACCAGTTGTCCGATAAAAACTTAGGCGATGTCCAGGAAAGATTGTAACTCTGTGGTCCTTAACCTTTGAGGAGCCAGAGGAGGGAACCTGCATCTTCAGGAGAAAAACCAAGCGGGCTTCCCACTCAGTATGCCTGCTACCAGACAAAGGAGCACACCCTTCTGTAGCACACCCTTCTGCAGAAGTAAAGACTGCCTTGCCAACCCATTTTCGATTATCTGTCTTATTCCTGTGATGCCATCTGAGAGCATTTCCAACATCAGCTCAGAGGCAGCTGTAGTGCAGTGGTGGAGTGTGTGAAGCCCTGGAGCTGGCAACTAGGGTTTAAATCCCTGCTTCTCTATTTACTGGTTTCTTGGCTTCAGGTATGTAACTTTACCTCTGACTCTGCTTCTCATTTGTGAAATGAGGATAATAATAGTACCTATCGGGAATTCCCTGGCGGTCCAATGCTTAGGACTCTGAGGGTGTGGGCTCAATCCCTGGTCAGGGAACTAAACTCCCACAGAGCCATGTGGTACAACTAAAAATATAAAATAAAAAATAATAGCGTCTATCTCTCAGGTTTGGTATAGGAATAAACAAATTATTAACACTTCTAAAACTTTTTTAGACAGTGACAAGTATATAAACATTCAATAAATGTTGGCTATCATTATTTGAGTTTCAATGTGATGGTACATGCAAGCAGAAGCATTGGATAAGATTTAATGTTGTCATTAATAATGGTAACAAAGACAGAAAAACATCTGGTTGTCTCAGCTGAGCATAGCTTCATCCATCATAAAAAGTTCAACAGGACTCTTTTCGAGGTTATATGTTCAGCCTCCTTCATCTTAATCTAAATAATTATGTACATTTAAACAGACCCTGGTGCTGGGAAAGATTAAAGGAGAAAAGGGTGGCAGAGGATGAGATGATTAGATAGCATCACTGACTCAATGGACATGAATTTCAGCAAACTCCAGGAGATAATGAAGGATAGGGAAGCCTGGTGTGCTGCAGGCCATGGGGTTACAGAGAGTTGGACATGATTTAGCAACTGAACAGCAGCAACAACATACACTTTAGTTGATTGGTGAATTACGTTCCAAGTGTTACTTGAGCTGCCCGATACAGGTGTGAGAACCTGACTCTCCCAAACAACTTGGAAGCAATGGATTTCCATTGTCATTGGCCTCAGAGCCTGCTACATAATCTGCTCATCCACTTCCATATCACTCCAGCTCTGCAGGTGACATTGCGCCTGTACCTTTGGGTCTCAATCTCCATGCAGGACACTACAGAGGCTAGCCCAAAGTAAGAATGGCAAGTGGAAAAAAGGGGAACTGGATAAGAGAGTATCAAGGTCAAAGGCATTCCTCAAATACTCTAAATGCCCAGAAAAGCTGCAAGGCAAGAAGTGATTAATTTCCTCAAAAAGGATCCTTGCAAGACAACAAGCTGAATTCCCATACAGTCCACAGAATTCGGGTTTCATTTTTACTCTGAGTTCTACACACAATAGATCCCATTCCCTAATTGCTATGCATTGCTTCAAATGAAAGAAACACAGTATGTTCTGTTTTTATGGTAATTGATAGTCTTGCTCAGAAAATGTAAAACTCCACCACTTGCTAAACCAATTGTTCAATTAAGTTGTCGCTGTAATTCCCAGGCAGGAGGGGGTTTCAGCTGGGTTGCAGGCATCATCCTTCTCATTCTCACAGTAGGGGCTTATTTTTGCTTCCTCACGTGATCTAACTGAAGACTCCCTGTCACCACCGGAGAAAGAATATGACTTCCAATTCCTGTCTTCCTGCAGAACAGGACTCTGCAGCAAATCACAAATGCAACAATTAATAGAGGCCAAATCAATTAAGTTTTCAATGAATGCATCTGTATATGTGGTGAAAGCTAAGCAGTTGCACTCAACTTAGGGCTTAGTGGAAAGCTGAAAGGCATTTGAAAATGCTAGGAAACATGGGAAATGTGTGCATGGAAAGTGGATTTCGTGGTTGTAAATCCAAGTTGCCAGACACCTGATTGACCCTGTGGCTCCTGCCTGCAAGTCTCTAATGGGAACTGTGATACATCTGTTAGGAATAACACAGTAATTTAAACTGCCCACCCTGGCCAGGAACCATAGTAACTGTCTGCATGAGTTATTTTAAGACAGGAGGTCCTAGTAAGTAACACAGAATTAACATGCCACCACCAATAGGAAGAGTTCGGGAAAGGTCAAAAGGAGAGGCCAAGTGTCCTACCACCTCCTAAAATCCTTCTCACTACCATCCATCTTGGCTGAACAATGCCTGTGCCACCACAAAGGACCTTGAGTCAGAATGACTGGCCAAAGACAACCCGAAAACTGATCCATCACCATAAAACCGAAGACTGTGAGTCACGTGGCAGCAGTTCTCCTGGGTTCCCTAACCGTCCTGCTCTCGGCCCAGGCACACCCCTTCCCAATAAAGTCTCTTGCTCTGTCAGCACATGTGTCTTCTCGGACAATTCATGTTAGACAAGAGCCCCCTTTCAGGCCCTGAAGGGGTCCCCTTCCCTGCAACACATCCACTGGGAACCGTGGATACATCTCTCCTGAGCTCAAGGTGGTAGCTCAGGGAGAATGCCTCATGTTACAGGCAGTAAGTGGTAAAGAACTCTGCAGGGACTTTCCTGGTGGTCCAGTGATCAAGACTCCACACTCCCAGTGCAGGGGGCCTGGGTTTCATTCCCGGTTGGGGAACTAAATCTCCCATGCTACAACTAAACAATTCACATACCACAACTAAGACCCAGGAAAACCAAATAAATAAAAATAAATAAATAAATTCAAAGAATTTTGGAACACTACCCCGATTCCAAACCCTCTCAAAGGGTTGGAGGATCTTGGTTTTGTGACATAGGCACCCACACCAGCAGGAGCATACAGGTAGTTTTCCAGCTTCCATAAATAGACTTTTAAGTAATACACAGTTCTAATTACAGTTTGCCTTGAATATTGATTCTCATTCTTGACAATAATGAATTAAGGAAAATAGCAATGAAATTAAGGGAAGAGGCTTTGACCAGGTCTGCCCAGATTCTCTTATTCTTTAATTACCTGGTTCTTCACCAGCATTGTAGCTCTTAGGCTAACAGACCCAGCTTTCTATGACTCTGGCTCCTTCAACACCTACCAAGGCAGCTGAGAATATCCACCTCATTTACTGGATGCTGATGTTATTCTCAAGCTGCAAGACACCATCCCATCTATATGTGACAACTGGTTCCAAGGTACCCTTGCCAATATATTAAACTCTCTGTTCCATGTCTCAAACACTGTCTCTCATGTCCTGCCTTCCTGGTTCAAACTTTCAATTCCCAGACTTAACTCTTCCTGTTCATGCTGGTACACATGAGTACTGTCCTGCAGCTCTTTTAGTGAACACTTCTTTGCTTTTCATACAGGAGGAAGTCTTCCCCACTTGTCATGTTGAAATGTCACCCTAGTTGCTGGTCTAGGAGCGATGAGAGGCAGATCTTGAGAAGCACAGGCTCATCTTATGGACTGTCCATCCCAGGAGAGTCTTGTGCATGGTCTGCAGATGTTACAGACTGAATCACGCCCCCTCAAAATGAAGTTGGAGTCCTAACACCCAGCACCTGAGAATGAGAGCTTATATGGAAATAAGGACTCTGAAGAGGTGATCAAGTTAAGGTGAGTTCATCCTGGATTAGGATGGGCCCTAATCCACTACGAAGGGCGCCTTTATGAGAATAGAAGACACACAGACACAGAAGAGGCACGCACCATGTGAAGACAGAATATAGCAAACAAAGCAACGGACAAAGAATTAATGTCAAAAATATACAAGCAGCTCCTGCAGCTCAATCCCAGAAAAATAAATGACCCAATCAAAAAATGGGCCAAAGAACTAAACACACATTTCTCCAAAGAAGACATACAGATGGCTAACAAACACATGAAAAGATGCTCAACATCACTCATTATCAGAGAAATGCAAATCAAAACCACAATGAGGTACCATCTCACGCCAGTCAGAATAGCTGCTATCCAAATGTCTACAAGCAATAATTGTTGGAGAAAAGGGAACCCTCTTACACTGTTCGTGGGAATGCAAACTAGTACAGCCACTGTGGAGAACAGTGTGGAGATTCCTTAAAAAACTGTAAATAGAACTGCCATATGATCCAGCAATCGCACTCCTGGGCATACACACCAAGGAAACCAGAATTGAAAGAGACACATGTACTCCAGTGTTCATGGCAGCACTGTTTATAATAGCCAGGACATGGAAGCAACCTAGATGTCCATCAGCAGACGAATGGATAAGAAAACTTTGGTATATATACACAATGGACTATTACTTAGCCATTAAAAAGAATACATTTGAGTCAGTTCTAATGAGGTGGATGAAACTGAAGCCTTTTATAGAGAGTGAAGTAAGCCAGAAAGAAAAACATCAATACAGTATCAATTCAGTTCAGTCGTTCAGTCATGTCCGACTCTCTGCGACCCCATGAATCACAGCATGCCAGGCCTACCTGTCCATTACCAACTCCCGGAGTTCACTCAAACTCATGTTCGCAGAGTCGGTGATGCCATCCAGTCATCTCATTCTCCGTCATCCCCTTCTCCTCCCGCCCCCAACCTTTCCCAGCATCAGAGTCTTTTCCAGTGAGTCAACTCATCGCATAAGGTGGCCAAAGTATTGCAGTTTCAGCCTTAGCATCAGTCCTTCCAATGAACACCCAGGATTGATCTCCTTTAGAATGGACTGGTTGGATCTCCTTGCAGTCCAAACGACTCTCAAGAGTCTTCTCCAGCACCACAGTTCAAAAGCATCAATTCTTCGGCGATCAACTTTCTTCACAGTCCAACTCTCACATCCATACATGACCACGGGAAAAACCATAGCCTTGACTAGACGGACCTTGGTTGGCAAAGTAATGTCTCTGCTTTTTAATATACTATCTAGGTTGGTCATAACTTTCCTTCCAAGGAGTAAGCGTCTTTTAATTTCATGGCTGCAATCTATACTAACGCATATATATGGAATTTAGATAGTAACGATAACCCTATATGCAAGACAGGTAAAGAGACACAGATGTATAGAACAGTCTTTTGGACTCTGTAGGAGAAGGCGAGGGTGGGATGGTCTGAAATAATAGCATTGAAACATGCATATTATCATATGTGAAACAGATCGCCAGTACAGGTTCGATGCATGAGACAGGGTGCTCAGGGCTGGTGCTCTGGGATGACCCAGAGGGATGGGATGGGATGGGGAGGGAGGTGCAGGGGGGTTCAGGATGGGGAACACATGTACACCCATGGCTGATTCATGTCAGTGTATGGCAAAAACCACTACAATATTGTAAAGTAATTAGCCTCCAATTAAAAAAAAGAAACAAAGAAGGACATGATGTATCTAAAAGCCAAGGAATGCCAAGGATTGCCAGCAACCATCCCAAGCTAGGAGAGAGCCTTGCAACAGCTTCTTTCTTAAAGCCTGTGAGAAGGAACCAACGATTGATTTCAAACTCCGGTCTCCAGAAGTGTGAGAGAATATATTTCTGTTTAAGGCCCCCTCTTTGTGGCAACTTGTCATAGCAGCCCTGAGAAATGAATGCACCCAGAGCCTGCTCTTTTCCACTTCTGCCAGCCAGAGATGGAAGTCAAGGGGATTCCAGAGTTTAAACCCTCATATCCTCATCCCAGACCTTGGGGTCCCACCTCTTCCCACCTCCTAAAATTAGGAATCTTAATTTTAATATAGACATATATAGAAGTGTGTGCTCAGTCATGTCTGACTCTTTGCAACCCCAGGGCCTGCCAGGATCCTCTGTCCATGGAACTTTCCAGGCAAGAATACTGGAATGGGTTGCCACGTCCTACTCCAGGGAGTCTTACTGACCCAAGGATTTTTAGAGTTGTAACTCTATCACGTTTATAATCAAATCTTGTCTGATTTTCAGCACAATCTACCTTCTAACTCCAGAAGATAAGGGTCTGTTGAAATGCTGCCATAAAGGTGAGCTTTCACACCGTACCTTTAGTTGATGATTGACTAGTTTGAATAGGCCATTTTCTTCCCTCAGGCTGTCCATGGCCATGAACCCCAGACAACTAATCACCATTATGCCACATCTTCCAAGCAGCAGGCAGGCTATCCGTCTCCTTCTTCCTACTCCCCACCCCAGTCTAGCCCTGGTCAGAGTTTTAATATATGTGATGCTACAGAACCCCAGGGGTTATCACCACGATGTGAACCCCAGCATTTGGGCCTGCTGCCACCGACCAGAGAATTATCCAACTTCAGGATTTCCTCCTAAGACTCTGTTCCCTAACATACATACATGCACACATGCTCAGTCATGTCTGACTCTTTGCAACCCTATGGACTATAGCCCATCAGGCTCTTCTGTCCATGGGATTCTCTAGGCAAGATTTCTGGAGTGGGTTGCTATTTCCTTCTCCAGGGGAATCTTTCTGATCCAGGGGTCAAACCCATGTCTCCTGCGTCTCCTACATTGGCAAGTGGATTCTTTACCACTGCACCACCTGGGAAGCCCCTGCTCCCTACAGACCACTCCTTGTATCAACTGTCTTAGATTGCAATCTCCTAAATGAAGAGCCCGACATAGGACTAACTGCAAGGAGTTTGTTTGGGAAGTGACCCCAGAAGCTGGTTACCACCTTGGGCCAGCGCAGCTCATCCCACTGGAAAATCTGGGAATCTTCATAGATCTCAACTCAGGGTGTACACCCCTCAAGGGGGGTGCAAGGGGCGAGCAGCTATCACCCACTACCGGTAGACCCAGCACTTCTGGCCTGCCCCGTGTAGGAGCCAAGCACACTCCTGCAGCCAGCGAAAGGCTCACTCAGAGAGTTACAGGCTGTTATAAAGCAGCAGCTGTCTGCTTAAAAACAGTGATGCTGAGGGGACACAGGTAGACTATAGACCACATTGCTATGCTCCAATATAACATACTCAGGGACAGTGAAATGAATACCCCAGTGCTTGTGGACTGGAGTTCAGGCAGAGGGGAGGCAGACTCTGAAATATGAGGGCAAGAAGAAAGCTAATGTCATTTTTCTTTAGTCACTGCCCCCAACAAACAGACCTTTATTCTACTCTTAAGTTCTCAGAGTCAAGAAAACAAAGAGGGCAATTGCTCAAGTACAGAATGAGGGACTGCATTTATTCAATTAAAGTTATTCCAGTCTTCTCTAGGTGTTGGACAGAATATACTGTCTATGTGGGAACATAAGGAGGCCTGCTTGTCTTATGTGAGTTCAGTGCTGACTCAGAACTTGTTTACTTCAGTGACTGAAGAACATCTTGATGGTGCTGCTGCCATGATGCTATCATAATCTTCCTTGGACATGAGCTGGGGAAAGATATCTTCTAGACAGAATGCCAGTCAACACAAACAAAAGATATCCCATGGAAGTCATTTACTCTATTGTTATTTCTTGGATCACACCATGAAAAAAGTCTACCTTCAAGGTCATATGCCACCTTCAAAGTCAAAAGCAGGATTGCTGTCATTTTCTACTTAACTATTTCTAGTGAGGATCACAGTCTGATTTAGGGAATGCTGCCATTTGTAAAGAAATCATTTACATGCTCTCTCTAAAATGTTACTGTTGGTCTTGAAAAAGATTAAAGAAAAAATAAACTATGGAGTCGATACAGCTGCTTAGCACTAGCTTTTTCCCTACTCTCTTGCTTTGTCTGTATAGTCAAAGCTATAGTTTTTCCAGTAGTCATGTATGTATGTGAGAGTTGGACCATAAAGAAGTCTGAGCGCTGAAGATTTGATGCTTTCAAACTGTGGTGCTGGAGAGAATCCTTGAGAGTCCCTTGGACAGCAAGGAGAGCAAACCAATCGATCCTAAAGGAAATCAACCCTAAATACTCATTGGAAGGACTGATGCTAAAGCTGAAGCTCCGATACTCTGGCCACCTGA
This sequence comes from Moschus berezovskii, assembly GCF_049115385.1. Lineage (NCBI taxonomy): Eukaryota > Metazoa > Chordata > Mammalia > Artiodactyla > Moschidae > Moschus > Moschus berezovskii. Next base: position 44,446,738 of record NC_142475.1, read on the forward strand.
TGTGAAGAGCAGACTCTTTGGAAAAAACCCTGATGCTGGGAAAGATCGAGGGCAAGAGGAGAAGTTTCTCTGACTCTTGGGTTTAGCAGAGAAAGCATTATGCTGTCGGCAACAATTAAACTCAATATGGTAAGTTAGTCTATACAAGATTGCTGATCTACAACTCATCAGCTACAAAATTCATACTGTTAAATAACCCTCCAACCAAGTTGTAGGAATGTTTTGTGTCAGTCTCAGCCACCAATAGGGATGCTATCAAGGCAAGCCCCCACAAACAGTGTCCTTTTCTGACTGCTGTGGATGGACTGGGCTCTTGTGGCTCTTATTAAGATTGCAAGATAAACTCAGCAACATCAGAGAACTTTGGGAAAAAAACAAGCTTATTACTCACAGGTCTTGGAGGATACAAGGCATGCCTGGGACCACACAGTGGCAGGGGAGAGGAAATTGGAGACAGAGAACCAGGGTTCTGCATCTATCGGGGTCAAGGGGAAAATGCCTAGGGTTGCTTGAGCTCACTCTTTGCTGGTGAATTTAAAATATAAGAGTGGAAACTCGGCTTCCCTGGTGGTTCAGTGGTAAAGAATCCACCTACCCATGCAGAAGATATGGGTTCGATCCCTGATCTGGGAAGATCTCACATGCTACAGAACAACTAAGCCTGTGTGCCACAACTACTGAACCTGTGCTCTAGAGTCCGGGAGCCACAACTACAGACTCCTGTGTGCCCTGGAACCCGTGCTCCACAACAAGAGAAGCCAGTGAGCCACAGCTAGAAAGTAGCCCCCACTCTTCGCTTGAACAACAATGAAAACCCACCACAGCCAAAAATAAATAATCTTTTTAAATTAAAAAAAAAAATAAGAGTGGAAACTAAAGCACTGCAGGTGGTCAAAATGCTCAGTGATCTCAGTCAACCAGTGGTTTTACAGAAAGACGACTTCACAGGTAGGTCAGGTTATTAGCTCTTTATCTGGTTGTGTAGCTGGCAGTGCGGTTATTTGAGATAAGTGTACTTAAAGTGGATGTCTGGCCAATCAAATGTTTAATGCCAGGTGCTTGCATTACAATAAAAAAAAAAATCTGTCAGTGAACTTTCTTAGATTCAGCACGGGTTAAAAGGAATGAGCAACAACCAGAAAATTAGAGGACACGTTCAAATTTCCAAAAATTGGAGGACACTTCTAGTTTTAAAATGACGTAAGAAAGCTGGCACTGCCCCTTCTCCTGGAAATCACTCTAAAACAAAGACAATAGGAAATATAAACCAAACTACATCCGCAATGACGTCAGAAGACATAAGTGCCCCAGGACACAAAATGAGAAGATGCCAAACTCGGAGAGCATCAAACAGGAGGCTAGAAAGATACTGCAAAAGAGCATGCCTGTGACCGCTCACCTCAGCAAAATAGCAAAGCACAGACCCTGTAAAAGAGATGACACACACAGGCAGGCAAGACCATTAATTCCTGATTTTGCAAAGCTCTGTAAATCAGTAATGGCACCAAGGAGAAGTGGCGGAGGCAGAGCTAAGTGAGAAATCAATAATCATGCCATATTTGTAGGGCACAAACTGTCTATAAGGCTGATTAGAAACAATTGCTCATTCTTGCTAGTTAAAGGGAGTAAAGGCTACATGAGCCTGCATAACCTATCTCATGAAAAATGTCACCATGAAACAGGATAGATTCTTGCTAGCCTGAATATGACCTGACTCTCATCGCTAAACAATCCCTTTCCAACACACACACACAACTTCTGCAAAGAGCTGTTTTAAGAAATCTCACCTTATTCAAGGAAGAATAATAATCAAAAAGTATCCAGCCCTGGGACTTCCCTGGTGGTCCAGTGGCTGAGACTCCTCACTCCCAATACAGGGGCCCTGGGTTCCATTCCTGGTCAGGGAACTAGATCCCACAAGTCACAACTAAAAGATCCTGTGTGCCGCAACATAGACCCCATGCGGTTGAATGAATGAATAAGGATCCAGCCCCACAACATAGTTTGCTGCGGTATTCACTGCCACACTGTCTATAATGACAAAATATTGGAAACACATCAGATGTCTGTCATAGGCAACTAGCTACATTCTGTTATCTCCAAACAATAGACTGGGCTTCCCAGGTGGTGCTAGTGGCAAAGAACCTGCCTGCCAATGCAGGAGTCATAGGAGACGCAGGTTTGACCACTGGTTCAGGAAGATCCCCTGGAGAAGGGCATGGCAACCCACTCCAGTATTCTTGCCTGAAGAATCTCATGGACAGAGGAGCCTGATGGGCTATGGTCCACAGGGTCACAAAGAGTCGGACACAACTGAAGCGACTTAGCACAGCACGCAGCAAACAACAGATTACTGTGCATCTGTTGAAAAGACTGATGATTCTGTATGTACTAATAAAGTACTCTATGTCAGCCAGGATGGTCTGGTTCATCGCAGTAACAAACAACCCCAATATTTCAGCAGGTTATCACAATAAAACTTTATTTTACAATCATAAAATATGCATTCCTTAAGCAGGGGAATGTCCTGCTCCATATAATTGAAGAACCTGGGTTCGCCAGCTAGAACATCGTAATCATAGTGGCAGAAGGAAGAGAGATAAAGAGAATTATGACCTACTCTAAAGTCTTTCTACCCAGAAGTGACACATGTCACTTCTGATTACACTTCATTGGTTAAAGCAAGTCAAATGATCATGACTAACAGCAAAGGGAATGCAATGCAAAGAAGTGCATTCCTGCTAATTAGCCAAAAGGAGAACTGGAAATCATTAATGAGTAGCAATGTTTACTATCATTTCCCAGAAACACTAAGTGAAAGGAAAAAGCATGCTTTATTCTTCACGTTAAAAAACATATGACATATACTATATATTTTTGATATGCATTGAGTATTCCTGGAAATTCATGCTGAAAATAAGGTAGCTCTAGGTAGGCACAGAAAAAACTGGGTGGTTTAATTTTCTTGAAGGCTTAATTTTCAGTGTATAGGATTTTGTATTTTATGTATTTCATACCAGATACATGTATTATCTACTAAAAACTTATATTTAAAAACAAAGAAAATTTAAAGGCATCCCCATTGACCCTAAAATATAAAGGGCAATATAAGAAATTTATCTGAATTTGACTCCCCTTAAAGAAAACAATGCAAGGGTTTCCCAGAAGGAATAGATAAGTCCTGAAGAGCCTTTAAAAATTATTTAAATTGATAAAGATTTAGTAATCATGACTTATAAAATTTCCAAATGGCAGACACTTTTAAATTCAGAGACAGAATCAATAGATCTTGATCTGAAATGAATTTGCTAGTGATCAATGTTATGAGAGTTGGACTGTGAAGAAAGCTGATCACCGAAGAATTGATACTTTTGAACTGTGGTGCTGGAGAAGACTCTTGAGAGTCCCTTGGACTGCAAGGAGATCCAGCCAGTCCATTCTAAAGGAGATCAATCCTGGGTGTTCATTGGAAGGACCGAAGCTAAAGCTGAAACTGCAATACTTTGGCCACCTCATGCGACGAGTTGACTCACTGGAAAAGTCTGATGCTGGGAGGGATTGGGGGTGGGAGGAGAAAGGGACGACAGAGAAAGAGATGGCTGGATGGCATCACCGACTTGATGGACATGAGTTTGAGTGAACTCCGGGAGTTGGTGATGGACAGGGAGGCCTGGCGTGCTGTGATTCATGGGGTCGCAAAGAGTCGGACACGACTGAGTGACTGAACTAACTAACTAACTAATGTCTAGGAAAAAGACAACCAAATCACCACATGATGCAGCTACCCATTTTTGGTCAGAACAACTGAGTCATAAATGGCTTTGCTTGGTTGTATTGAGTGAAATAAGTCAGACAGAGAAGGAGAAACAGACTCAGAGACTGAACGAATTTATGGTTGCCAGAGGGTGAAGAATGGAGGGAAGGGATAGTTGGGGAGTTTGTGATGGAAGGGTACACACTGCTATATTTAACCTTCTAACAGATAACCAACAAGGACCCACAGGGACAGCACCAGGAACTCTGCTCAATGTTATGTGGCAGCCTGAATGGGAGGGGAGTTTGGGGAAAATGGATACATGTATATGTATGGCTGAGTCCCTCTGCTGTCCACCTGAAACTGTCACAACACTGGTGATCAGTTATACTCCAAAACAAAATAAAAAGCTTTTTGAAATGCATTAGTTTGTGAGGAGTAAACTCCCTCACAAGTACACATTATTATTTGATAACAATCAATTAGAAACTTTGGTTCTTGATGACAGCATTATGGATAAGATGTGAACTGGCCTCTATCCATCAAAGAAAGCCCAACTACTTTCTAAAAGCAGCAGAGGCTTGTATCAGGGAGAGAAGGATGTTCTTTCCTTATATAAACTGCACATCGAGTACATTTTCCCAGCCCGAGATCATTTTTAATACAAACGTCATCTTGTTACAGAACTCGCAGCGCTCTCAAAGTTCCATAAATCACTAATTAGTTATGCCTCATGTACAGCAACTTCCAAGTTCTGTGTCTCTCCATACTGATAGATCTGTTGGGGAAAAAAATAAGACCAGATATTTCTGGGCCCTTGAATACCACCATCTACCCCACATGATGGCTTCCTCCACACCTCTGTCCCAGAAACACAAGAGCTCACAGTTGACATAAGCCACCTGGGTGCCTCAGTCTGGGACTCTGACCAGTGGGAAGAATGAAGCAATGTCTTGAAAGTAATCACAGGTAGGATCCACTTTGCTCAGGCCAGAGAGGTTCTGAATATAAATAGAGCTCATCATGGCTCCTTTGCAGCCATGCTGCCTCACATGGCTGGCCAGTCTGGGGTGCCACAGCAAACCCAGGATGAAAGACGATCCTGAAACAGCCTGCACATTCAGAGACAAGTTCAAGGACTGAAATACAAAGGCGAAGTAGGAGAGAAGGAATGCTTTTCTGTTATGGAATCAGCTGCAATAAAATGATGTGATATAAATGTGGATTCTTGGAAAACCATGGGAAAAAACAGCATCTCCACTGCTTCTCCACCAGGACAAACCATCAACCCTTAAAGGAATAGGACACTCGTAAGGAAGGAGCCTCAATTCAGTTCCGTTCAGTCGCTCAGTCGTGTCTGACTCTGCGACCCCAAGAATCACAGCACGCCAGGCCTCCCTGTCCATCACCAAATCCCGGAGTTCACTCAAACTCATGTCCATCGAGTCGGTGATGCCATCCAGCCTTCTCTTTCTCTGCCGTCCCCGTCTCCTCCCACCCCTAATCCCTCCCAGCATCAGACTCTTTTCCAGTGAGTCAGCTTGTCACATGAGGTGGCCAAAGTATTGGAGTTTCAGCTTTAGCATCAGTCCTTCCAATGAACACCCAGGACTGATCTCCTTTAGAATGGACTGGTTGGATTTCCTTGCAGTCCAAGGGACTCTCAAGAGTCTTCTCCAACACCACAGTTCAAAAGCATCAATTCTTCGGCGATCAGCTTTCTTCACAGTCCAACTCTCACATCCACACATGGCCACGGGAAAAACCATAGCCTTGACTAGACGGACCTTGGTTGGCAAAGTAATGTCTCTGCTTTTTAATATGCTAGCTAGGTTGGTCATAACTTTCCTTCCAAAGAGTAAGTGTCTTTTAATTTCCTGGCTGCAATCAGCATCTGCAGTGATTTTGGAGCCTCAAAAAATGAAGTCTGACACTGTTTCCACTGTTTCCCCATCTATTTCCCATGAAGTGATGGGACCAGATGCCATGATCTTTGTTTTCTGAATGTTGAGCTTCAAGCCAACCTTTTCACTCTCCTCTTTCACTTTCATCAAGAGATTCTTTAGTTCCTCTTCACTTTCTGCCATAAGGGTGGTGTCATCTGCATATCTGAGGTTATTGATATTTCTCCCAGCAATCTTGATTCCAGCTTGTGCTTCTTCCAGCCCAGCGTTCCTCATGATGTACTCTGCATATAAGTTAAATAAGCAGGGTGACAATATACAGCCTTGACGTACTCCTTTTCCTATTTGGAACCAGTCTGTTGTTCCATGTCCAGTTCTAACCGTTGCTTCCTGACCTGCATACAGGTTTCTCAAGAAGCAGGTCAGGTGGTCTGGGATTCCCATCTCTTTCAGAATGTTCCACAGTTTATTGTGATCCACACAGTCAAAGGCTTTGGCATAGTCAATGAAGCAGAAATAGATGTTTTTCTGGAACTCTCTTGCTTTCTCCATGATCCAGCGGATGTTGGCAATTTGATCTCTGGTTCCTCTGCCTTTGCCTAGTTCTCATGAACTTCTCCAGTGGCTAAGAATCTGCCTGCCATGCAAAAGACTAAGGAGACTTGGGTTCAATCCCTCAGTCGGGAATATTGCCTGGAGAAGGAAATGGCAACCCGCTCCAGTATTCTTGCCTGGATAATCCCATGGACAGAGGAGGCTGGTGAGCTAAATTCCACTGGCTTGTGAAGAGTGGGACACAGCTGAGTGACTAAATAACAACAACAATAGAAAACCTAGGTCTCAGGAGAACTCAAATTCAGCTCAAAGAAAGTGACTCTATAATCAGAGTATACCAGTTAGGGTCCCCAAGAAAAAGAAATGCAAAATGGTTGTCTGAGGAGGCCTCACAATACAATAGCAGAGAGAAGAGACGTGAAAAGCAAATGAGAAAAAGAAAGATATACCCATCTGAATGCAGAGTTCCAAAAAATAGCAAGGAGAGATAAGAAAGCCTTCTGAAGTGATCAGTGGAAAGAAACAGACAAAAACAACAGAATGAGAAAGACTAGAGATCGCTTCAAGAAAATTAGAGATACCATGGGAACATTTCATGCAAAGATGGGCTCAATAAAGGACAGAAATGGTATGGACCGAACAGAAGCAGAGATATTAAAAAGAGGTGGCAAGAATACACAGAACTATATAAAAAAGATTCTCATGACCCAGATAAGCACATAGTATGATCACTCACCTAGAGCCAGACATCCTGGAATGGGAAGTCAAATGGGCCTTAGGAAGCATCACTATGAACAAAGCTAGTGGAGGTGATGGAATTCCAGCTGAGCTATTTCAAATCCTGAAAGATGATGCTGTGAAAGTGCTGCACTCAATATGCCAACAAATTTGGAAAACTCAGCAGTGACCACAGGACTGGAAAAGGTCAGTTTTCATTCCAATCCCAAAGAAAGGCAATGCTAAAAAATGTCCAAACTACTGCACAATTGCACTCATTTCAGATGCTAGCAAAGTAATGCTCAAAATTCTCCAAGCAAGGTTTCAACAGTACGTGAACTGAGAATGCCCAGATGTTCAAGCTGGAGTTAGAAAAGGCAGAGGAACCAGAGATCAAATTGCCAACTTCTGATGAATCGTTGAAAAAGCAAGAGAGTTCCAGAAAAACATCTACTTCTGCGACACTGACTCCACTAAAGCCTTTGACTATATGCATCACAACAAACTGGAAAATTCTTAAAGAGATGGGAATACCAGACCACCTGACCTGCCTCCTGAGAAATCTATATGCAGTTCAGGAAACAACAGTTAGAACTGGAAATGGAACAACTGACTGGTTCCAAATTGGGAAAGGAGTATGTCAAGGCTGTATACTGTCACTTTGCTTATTTAACTTATATGCAGTGTACATCATGTGAAATGTCGGACTGGATAAAACACAAGTTGGAATCAAGATTGGTGGGAGAAACATCAATAACCTCAGATGTGCAGATGACACCAACCTTATGGCAGAAAACAAAGAGAAACTAAAGAGCCTCTTGTTGAAGTTGAAAGAGGAGTGAAAAACCTGGCTTAAAACTCAGCATTCAAACAACTAAGATCATGGCATCCAGTTCCATCACTTCATGGCAAATAGATGGGGAAACAGTGAGAGACTTTATTTTGGGGGGCTCCAAAATCACTGAGGACGGGACTGCAGTCATGAGATTCAAAGATGCGTTCTCCTTGGAAGAAAAGCTATGACAAACCTAGACAGCGTATTAAAAAGCAGAGACATTACTTTTTCCAGTAGTCATGTATGGATGTGAGAGTTGGACCGTAAAGAAGGCTGAGTACCAAAGAATTGATGTTTTTGAACTGTGGTGTTGGAGCAGACCCTTGAGAATCCCTTGGACTGCAAGGAAATAAAACCAGTCCATTCTAAAGAAAATCAATCCTGAATATTCTTTGGAAGGACTGATGCTAAAACTGAAGCTCCAATACCTTGGCCACCTGATGCAAACAGCCGACTCACTGGAAAAGACCCTGATGCTGGGAAAGATTGAGGGCAGGAGGAGATGGGGGCGACAGAGGACAAGATGGTTGGATGGCATCCCCAAACTCAATGGACATGAGTTTTGGCAAGCCCCAGGAGATGGTGAAGGACAGGGAAGGCTGGAGTGCTGTGGTCCATGGGGTCGCAAAGAGTCGGATAGGACTGAGCAACTAAATAGCAACCAACTAGGAAGACTTGTCCTGTTCTATGTCTTTGTGTTTTTTTCCACATGACCAACAGAAAAAAAATAAAATTTTAATAAGAATCTATATAAATACACCTACTAATAAGAAAAACATACTTTGCCAGACCATCTGTCCTGATTGTGTATTTTGAAAATCCTATCATTATTTTGATTTATACAAACAGCATAAATTGGGCACCTACCACATGCAAGGAACTAAGCTGGATACAAGGGATGCAAGATTAAGAGAGCCACTACCCCAGACCTCATAACTTTACTAGCTAGACATATAACGAATAACTCATTGTAACAGGTGCACTGAACAGATTGCTCGGCATTTGATGGGAACTCTGAGTATTTACTGAAAAAATAAATTTTAAATAGATGAATGATAGAGAATTATAAAAAAAAAAAAAGACAATGCCTGAACTTGATCGGGAGAGACACATCAGAGACAAGGAGATAAATGAACTTAGAATTTACAGCAAATTTAAAACTCTCCAGGACGGTGGGCAAGGATGGAGGCAGCCTTCTTGAGAAAGCCATATTCGTGAAACTGCAGACATGCCAGCCTTGCAGCAAGGACTCAGGTTATGGCATTGGCTGCATATTGGTGGGAGGTGGTTAAAGACAAGGTTTGGAGTGTAGGTCAAATCCAGATCACAAAAAGCGGACTGAGGAGTTTAGCGGTTCTGCTGGAACAAATGAGGAGGTCACTGTGGTTGTGTATTGAAATAATCTCCTTCGCAGCCACCCAGAAAATGAAATTGAGTTCATCTGAAGTCTATAGAAGGATGAGAGCCAAAATCAGTCACAGAAAAGAGGAGGTTTCCAGAAACACTTCAGAAGATGGAATGGGGAAGGAGGCCTGGGTGGAATCTGGAGGGGGAAAGGAGAGAAAGGAAGACAATATGGGGTGACTGTGAAATACCCAGAAAATGGGACTTCCCTGGTGGGCCAATGGAACCAACTTCCATGCTCCCAATGCAGGCGGCTCAGGTTCAATCCCTGGTTGGCAAACTAGATCCCACATGCTACAGCTAAAACTCCTGAGTGCCAAAACGAAGGCCCAGCACAGCCAAACAAATAAACACTTAGAAAGAAATAAATGGAAGGGATTGGAGAGATGGTGAATGCAGAAAGCCAGGGTTAGGGAGGTGATAGAGGTCATAAGTTCTATTTGAGGACATTGACTTTCAGGTGAGTTGGAATAGATGGGAAAATCCAGGAGGCAAAGAGAATAGATTTTGAGGCCAGGAGACATGGCTAAGATTAAGACTTGAGGGTCACAGAGTCATCAACACCAGGAGCTTTTAGGTAATCTCAAGGTAATAACTAGTATCATCAATACCATAAAAGCAAATAACATTGTTATTGATAACAATATGCCCTGCTTAGTGTTTTATTACAGATTACATGTAATTCTCATAACAAACTCTTCGAAGTAGATTTAGATGAGTCAGCTGAAACCCACAGAGATTGTCCTGTCCTAGGTCTGACAGCCAGCAAGTGCTAGAGCAGAGAGGCTCTAGACAAGAGGACAAGTCCAGAATCTACCCCAAAATGTGTTTTGCGTGGTCAGTTCAGCACTTTCATGTATTAAATTTGACTTTGGCCATTGCCTGCAGCCTGCTCCACAAGTTCACCACCCTCCCCAGCACTTTGTCTTAATCCCACCTACATAATTGACCGACACTAAGATGAACTGTCCAGATCCCCTCTCATGGAAGGACTTGTCTGTCACAAGCAACTGTCAGCTCCTTCAGGGTTTGTCTCGGTGGCAGGGAGCTGCCTGCCCCTAGATCACACCTCTTCCAGGGCTGTTCCCATCCAAAGACTGATGGAGACAAGAAGGGGAGAAAGGCCAGGCCATCTTGGCCCAATGCAGGATGACTCTGATGGGTCATTCCCACTTCAGAACCCTGCTGAGTTTGGATGAGGCTCTCAGCATACATCGTAACTCACCGTCTTCTTTCCAGTTCTGCTTCCTTTCCTTCTCTCCCCTCCCATGGGTGTTATTCTCCAGGGCACTTATCAATTAATGTTTTGCTCACTAAACCCCATCCTAGAGTTTGCATCTAGAAGTACTCAGTCTGTGACACTTAACCTGCCCATTCCTTGAACACAGTGAATTTTTACACCTACAAAAGGCACAAGCATTGTCTTAAGAGTTTCTGAATCTTTAAGATTTAGCTTACTGTATGAACAAAAGCAAGTACAAAGAGCCTGTCACCAGTTGAACAAAAGTTGATTCAGATTTCTTTCCAGGCCAGAAAATCCACTGTGAGCTCAGTCTGGGGGTTACTCCAACCTTGGCTCCCATCTGCCTCCCCTACATCTTTATATTTGAATGCCTCCTCTCCAAAGTCTCCAATCCTACAACCTGACCTGTCTAAGGCCCAGCCCTAAGCCAGTTCAACAGGGGATAAAGTCTCAAGCTGTTGACCAGACTCACTCCTGCCCCATGCATCAACTGAGTCAATGTCCAGAGAGGGGTTTACACATATCCCTGGCACTAACTTATTCCTTTGGGTGAGAACTTCCACTGCCTCCCTCAAATTCTTCTGTTGAAATGCAAATAATCTAAGTATATATGTCTGTATGTTTTCTGCATTTATGAACTGATAAAAAGATGAGAAGGACTCAGGCCAAAACATAAACAATGGTTTTCTCTGCGTTGTAGAATTCTTGGTATTTCTTTTTATTAATTTTTCTACAGGACTGATGCTGAAGCTCCAATACTTTGGCCACCTAATGTGAAGAGCCAACTCATTGGAAATACCCTGATGCTAGGAAAGATTGAGGGCAGGAAGAGAAGGGGGCAACAGAGGATGAGATGGTTTGTCAGCATCACTGACTCAATGGACACTGAGTTTGAGCAAACTCCAGGAGAGAGTGAAGGACAGGGAGGCCTGGAGTACTGTCGTTCATGGGGTTGCAAAGTGTCGGACATGACTTAAGCAACTGAACAACAACAAATTTTCTAAAATGAACCTGGGCTGTCTTTACAATAATGTTTAAAATGAGTTTTCAAAGACAAAAGGACTGTACCCTTCTCCTCTGCAGATAACCTTGGGAAAGGAAGTCCATTAAGCTATGAGCATGAGAGGAAGGTATTAATACCTTGCTGTCAATGATTTGGAAAGTCAGCCAGTTGATATCAGAGCATCGAGGAAAATGAGATGTTGAAACAGTTCTATGTTAGATGAAGCTGGCCATGGTAAGGGGCCATAGTTTTCTGATTAAGGCATCTAAGGTCAACCAGAGGAGGAAGGCTTTACAAAGATGGACACGGGAAACATTCGGTTCGGTTTGGTTCAGTCACTCAGTCGTGTCCAACTTTTTGCGACCCCATGAATCACAGCATGCCAGGCCTCCCTGTCCATCACCATCTCCCGGAGTTCACTCAAACTCATGTCCATCGAGTCAGTGATGCCATCCAGCTGGGAAACATTATACTAACCTTATTCCTCACCCTCCAGTCATCCATCCCTTTGCCCTACCCTTACAGCACGCAGGAGAAGGAGCCTAAGCCTAGATGCACTTCTACCCCTTATGGCAGGGGGGTGCTTCTACCTGCCCCTCTTCCTCCTCTGATGACTTCTGAAGTCCCTTTTATCTCTCACCTGTGAATTTCAAATCTAGGTCTTCCCTAGTGGCTCAGATGGTAAAGAATCTGCCTGCAATGCAGGAGCTGCTGCTGCTGCTAAGTCGCTTCAGTCGTGTCCGACTCTGTGCGACCCCACAGATGGCAGCCCACCAGGCTCCCCCGTCCCTGGGATTCTCCAGGCAAGAACACTAGAGTGGGTTGCCATTTCCTTCTCCAATGCATGAAAGTGAAAAGTGAAAGTGAAGTCACTCAGTCGCAATGCAGGAGATCTGGGTTCAATTCCTGGGCCAGGAAGATCCCCTGGAAAAGGAAATGGCAACCAACTGCAGTATTCTTGCCTGAAGAATTCCATGGACAGAGGAGCCTGGCAGGCGAGAGTCCATGGGGTAGCAAAGAGTCAGACATGACTGAACGACTAACACAGAACTAGGCCAAAGCACTTGATCCTTTTCTCACCTCCTCCAGGCTCGGCTCTGATGCGTCTTACTGTCCAAGATGGGGAGAAGCCTACCAAACAGGAGCCCAAACTAGAACACCAAGAAGAAAGGGCATTGAGCCCTTCAGCTTGGCCTTGTCTATGCTCAGTGATGCCTTCCAGAAACTCCCAATTTCACCTGCATTGTCAAGCGCTGGCCTTGTGACCTTGCAGCTCTCCCTGCTGCCTGGCTCCTGTGTTCACTGCAGTTCTCACTGGGACCCTGCTGTCTCCTGGGGTCTACTGCCTCCCCGTTGCCCCCGACCCAGTGCTGTCCACCTGTGTGGGGGAACATGCAGACATCTTCCATGCTCTGTGGAAAGCAAAGGAGACCTGGCCCTGTCCTGCATGGTTCCCTCATATCCAGTTGTTACTAGAAGCACCCGCGTTAAAGCTTGGCTCAGGGAGTGGGGAGTCAGGGAGAAAGTCAAGGCACCCCAGCTCCTTTCCTTTTCTTCTCTGTGGTGGATGAGGTCAGCACTTTGCAAGGTCTGCTGGAGTCACCTTATGAATTAAGCCAACTCCCTGGCTTTCACCTTCAACAGCCAGCACTGAAGGGTCTTCTCTGAAAGAGTTCCCAGAGTCCACTTCACTTGCAAGCCTAGAAAGTAGACTTGTCTGTGAATGTGTGTTCCTAGTGCCTAACCCTCTTCCCTTTACTGGAGGGTGAGGAATAAGGTGAGCATAATATCTCCCTGGGGTCTTTGCAATCCCAGGGACTGCAGCACACCAGGCTTACCTGTCTCCTTCACTATGTCCTGGCATTTGCTCAAACTCGTTTCCACTGAGCCAATGATGCCATCCAACCATTTCATCATTGGTTGCCCTCTTCTCCTGCCTTCAATCTTTCCCAGCATCAGAGTCTTTTCCAATGAGTTGACTCTTCTAATCAGGTAGCCAGAGTACTGGAACTTCAGCATCAGTTCTTCCAATGAGTATTCAGAGTTGATTTCCTTTAGGATTGACTGGACTGATCTCCTTGCTGTCCAACGAACTCTCAGAAGTCTTCTCCACAGTCTTCACCACAGTTTGAAAGCATCGATTGTTTGATGCTCAGCCTTCTTTATGGTCCAACTTTCACATCCGTACATGACTATGGAAAAACCATCACTTTGGCTATGCAGACCTTTGTCAGTAAAGCGATGTCTCTGCTTTTGAATACACTAGGTCTGTCACAGCTTTTCTCCCAAGGAGCAAGTGTCTTTTAATGTCACGGCTGCAGTCATGGTCCTTAACCAATAGCTAATGGGGCAGGAACATGAGAGCCTCAGCAGCTTTGCTGTAGGTTGGGACAAACCCTCAAGTTCCCGTGGAGGGTTGGGGGTGGAAAGGTATTCTCCCTCCTTCTGAGGCCCCCTTTCCCTCCCCGTCTCCCTGACTACTGCCTTGAATGCATCACTTACTCACACGGAACCCTCTCTCCGGGTCTGCTTCTGGGGAACATAACAAGACTCTCTCCATTTCCCCCTCTTCTTTCTTCTTCCTAGAAGCAGTGAGCTCAAACCACTTCTATAGTCTACTTTCCTTCTACCACACTTCAGTAAACCTCACTTCTTAGAATGGCGAGATCTCTAACTTTTTTTGAAAATGTCTTTCTAAAGAAACACCAAGACAAGTGATTCAACACAATCTTCTTTTAACAAGACAGATACACTCTGGGAAAATGGAAACCCAGGAACCCTCTTGGACTTGGCAATAATGACAGCTGACAAGAGCCCTGGGCCATTTATCTCAGAATTTTAAACTTAGAATACCCTGATCCCTTTATTGAATTTTATGTTAAACTTGTTCAATTATTTTCAACCAAATTGCAAGTTATCCTCCAGATGCTGAATTTGACCTGCTTTTTTAAAATAGGTTAGACATTCTGTGTGCTTCCTCTGAAATCTGACATTGTTCCGTAACTAACATTAACTTAAAAATCAGATTGAGCCCTCTTTGCAATAAACTGTCAATAAAATGTGGTCTGCAGAGACTTGACTAAGTTTGCTTCCAATTGGTTTTAAAAGTTTTAATATGAAACAACAAGCTCCTGATATTGGGCTAATTTCTTCTTCAAATCAATCCTGCTTATGTGGTGCATTAGGAAGGACCATTAAGCTTCTGCATGGTATCACAAGGCCAAGCCTGAATTTCATTGACCATAAAATAAAAGATCAGCACGTTGTCAACCTGGAGACCTAAAGCCCCGGTTTCAGGAGGAGAAGATTTGATGCTTTTCTTTCCACCAGTCTTCTAGACTAACTTTAGATACATCATTTTAGAATCTCTAAGTGAAGATATTCCAAAGAATGCTCATTCTTAATGATATAATGAGTCTGTTTCATCAAGCTAATTTTTGTCCTCCTGTGAATTTCATCAAATTTTTTGCCAAACAGAACATAGTAAAGCAAAGAATTATTACCAAAGTTGTGGGTAATTTAGACATTCAGGACCACAATTAAATCTGAAATGAACATTGCTACTAGATTAACTAGCACACTTCTACCATTATTCTCCTCCTTATGGCCAAATTAACAATACCAGAAATAGCAAGCAGCTCTTGAAAGCAGAAAATTATCTCCTGGAGTTTACTCAAACTCATGTCCCCTGAGTCAGTGATGGCATCCAATCATCTCATCCTCTGTTGCCCTCTTCTCCTCCTGCTTTCAATCTTAAGGTATGGAAGGGCTGAGCAAATAATATTCTCTGAGGGTTTTGAGCACCTACCATGTGACAGATACTATCTTAGAAGCTTTATCATATTAAACTACTTAATCCTCACAGCAATGAGGATTATCAGTGAGATAAGTACTATTATTATCACCATTTTCCAGAAGAGAAAATGTAGTTACCAACAGCAAGGCATTTGTCCCTCATGTACAGTTTTAGGTGGTGAGGAATTAAACTCAGTTTTCCTCCAAAGCCTATACTCTCACCAACTATGGGATCGAGCTGCCTCTGACAGAAGACTGACTCAATCAAAAAACAAACAAACAAACCTTCCTCCATAACCAACCAGGAAACCGAAACTTCTTTCTGTGGGATCAATTCCATGAAAAAGGACAGGGTCTCAGAAGGTCTGTGTGAACTTGTAAACAAAAGAAGAAGGCAACATCTAGTGACCCCAGCACCAATGAGTGGTATGGATGGACACCATTCTCCAAGACCACAGTGTGAGTGGCTCCCCCTGGAGGTGGACAACCCTGAAGCAGGAGGAAAGCGATCAAGTCCCTGAAGCAGTAGAGATGTTTTGAATTGGAGTGAGGTCCAAAAGAGAGAAGAAGGGAAGCCTGGGGGAACAACCAGGCCAGCCAACCAGAGGTGTGAGGCTGTGGGAATTTGATACAAAGCAAAAATATCACCAAAATGGGAGCTGGGAGGTGACTGAAGAAATTCCTGGCCTGCTCAGAATTTTGACAGATTGGATCCTCAATTAAATTTGCTCTGAATTCTTAACTGCCCATTGGCCTCCTCTCAAATCAATCCCAACAGAATGTACTTTGGGCATCAATCACAACCTTGTCGTGGGGCAGGGGCTGGTGTAACTCAATCAAGCTATGAGCCATGCTGCATAGGGCCACCCATTGATAGATGTGTCCTAATGAAGAGTTCAGACAAACAACAGTCCATGGAGGAGGAAATGACAAAGCACCCCAGTATTCTTGCCCTGAAAACTCCATGAACAATATGAAAGGCAAAAAGATATGACACCAGAAGATAAGGTCCCTCAGTCTGAAGGTGTCCAATATGCCCCTGGGGAAGAGTGAAGGGCAATTAATAATAGCTCTAGAAAGAATGAAGCTGCTGGGCCAAAGGGAAACAATGCTTAGTTGTGGATATGTCTGGTAGTGAAAGGAAAGACTGATGCTGGAAAGAACACTATTGCATAGGAACCTGGAATGTTAGGTCCATGAATCAAGCCAAGTTGGACATGGTCAAGCAGGAGATGGAAGATTGAACATTGATATCTTAGGAATCAGTAAACTAAAGTGGACGGGAATGGGTGAATTTAATTTAGATGACCATTATGTCTACTACTGTGGGAAAGAATCCCTTATTCAATGGAGTAGCCCTCATAGTCAACAGAAGAATCCAAAATTCAGTACTTGGGTGCAACTCAAAAATGACAGAATGATCTCAGTTCATTGCCAAGGGAAGCCATTTAACAACATAATAATCCAAGTCCATGACCTAACCACTGATGCTGAAGAAGCTGAAGTTGAACGATTCTGTGAAGACCTATAAGACCTTCTATAACTAACACCAAAAAAAAGATATCCTTTTCATCATCAGTTCAGTTCAGTTCAGTTCAGTCGCTCAGTCGTGTCCGACTCTCCGCGACCCCATGAATCACAGCACGCCAGGCCTCCCTGTCCATCACCAAATCCCGGAGTACACTCAAACTCATGTCCACAGAGTCGGTGATGCCATCCAGCCATCTCATTCTCCGTCGTCCCCTTCTCCTCCCGCCCCCAACCTTTCCCAGCATCAGAGTCTTTTCCAGTGAGTCAACTCGTCTCATGAGGTGGCCAAAGTATTGGAGTTTCAGCTTTAGCATCAGTCCCTCCAATGAACATCCAGGATTGATCTCCTTCAGAATGGACTGGTTGGATCTCCTTGCAGTATAAGGGACTCTCAAGAGTCTTCTCCAACACCACAGTTCAAAAGCATCGATTCTTCGGCGATCAGCTTTCTTCATAGTCCAACTCTCACATCCATACATGACCACGGGAAAAACCATTGCCTTGACTAGACGGACCTTGGTCGGCAAAGTAATGTCTCTGCTTTTTAATATACTATCAAGGTTGGTCATAACTTTCCTTCCAAGGAGCAAGCGTCTTTTAATTTCATGGCTGCAATCAGCATCTGCAGTGATTTTGGAGCCCAAAAAAACAAAGTCTGACACTGTTTCCACTGTTTTTCCATCTATTTCCCATGAAGTGATGGGACCAGATGCCATGATCTTTGTTTTCTGAATGTTGAGCTTCAAGCCAACCTTTTCACTCTCCTCTTTCACTTTCCTCAAGAGGCTTTTGAGTTCCTCTTCACTTTCTGCCATAAGGGTAGTGTCATCTGCATATCTGAGGTTATCATAGGGGACTGAAAATGCAAAAGGAGGAAGTCAAGAGATACCTGGAGTAACAGGCAAGTTTGGCTTTCAAGTACAAAATGAAGCAGGGTAAAGGGTAACAAGAGAACATGCTGATCATGGCAAACACCCTTGCCAACAATCCAAGAGACAACTCTACGCATGAACACCAGCAGATGATCAATACCAAAATCAGAATTAATTATATTCTTTGGAGCCAAAGATGGAGAAGCTCTATACAGTCAGCAAAAGCAAGACCAGGAGCTGACTGTGGCTCAGATCATCAGCTCCTCATTGCAAAATATAGGCTTAAGTTGAAGAAAGCAGGGAAAACCACTAAACCATTCAGGTATGACCTAAATCAAATCCCTTATGACTATATAATGGAAGTGAAGAATAGATTCAAGGGATTAGATCTGGTAGACAGAGTGCCTAAAGAACCATGGATGGAAGTTCATAATATTGTACAGGAGGCAGTGACCAAAACCATCCCCAAGAAAAAGAAATGCAGGAAGGTAAAGTGGTTGTCTGAGGAAGCTTTATAAATAGCTGAGGAAAGAAGATAAGTGAAAGGCAAAGGAGAAAAGGAAAGATGTACTCAACTGGACGCAGAGTTCTAGAGAACAGCAAGGAGAGATAAGGCTTTCGTAAGTGAACAATGCAAAGAAATAGAGGAAAATAATAGAATGGGAAAGACTAGAGATCTCTTCAAGAAAACTGGAGTTATCAAGGGAATATTTCATGCAAGGATGGGCACAATAAAGGACAGAAGTGGTAAAGACCTAATAGAAGCAGAAGATATTAAGTAGAGGTGGCAATAGCACATAGAACTATACAAAAAAAGGTCTTAATGACCTGGATAACCACGATGGTGTGGTCACTCACCTAGAGCCAGAGATCCTGAAGTGTGAAGTCGTGGGTCTTAGGAAGCATACTACAACAGAGTTAGTGGGGGAGATGGAATCCCAGTTGAGTGATTTACAATTCTAAAATCCTAAATGATCCTACTTAAAATCCTAAACGATGATGTTGTCAAAGTGCTGCACTCAATATGCCAGCAAATTTGGAAAACTGAGCAGTAGCCACAGGACTAGAAAAGGTCAGATTTCATTCCAATCCCAAAGAAGGGCAATGTCAAAGAATGTTCAAACTATTGCACAATTGCACTCAATTCACATGCTAGCAAGTACACTCAAAATTCTTCAAGCTAGGTTTCAGCGGTACGTGAACCAAGAACTTCCAGATGTACAAGCTGAGCTTAGAAAAGGCAGAGGAAACAGAGATCAAATTGCCAATATTTACTGTGTCATAGAGAAAGCAAGGAAATTCCAGAAAACATCTACTTCTGCTTCATTGACTATGCAAAAGCCTTTGACTGTGTGGATCACAACAAACTGTGGAAAATTCAAAAGATGGGAATACCAGATCATCTTACCTGCCTCCTGAGAAACCTGTATGCAGGTCAAGAGGCAACAGTTAGAACCAGACATGGAACAACGGACTGGTTCCAAATTGGGAAAGGAGGATGTCAAAGCTGTATGTTGTCACCCTGTTTATTTAACTTATATGCAGAGTACATCAGGCAAAATGCCAGGCTAGGTGAATCACAAGCTGGAATCAAGACTGCCAGGAGAATTATCAATAACCTCAGATACGCAGAGAATAACACTAATGACAGAAAATGAAGAAGAACTAAAGAGTCCCTTGATGAAAGTGAAAGAGCAGAGTGAAAAAGCTGGCTTGAAACTCAATATTAAAAAAAAAAAAAATGAAGATCACGGCATCGAGTCCCATCACTTCATGGCAAATAGATAGGGAAACAATGGAAACAGTGACAGACTTTATATTCTTGGGCTCCAAAATCATTGATGACAGCAACTGCAGCCATGAAATTAAAAGACACTTGCTTCTTGGAGGAAAGCTATGACAAACCTAGACAGCAAATTAAAAGGCAGAGACATTACTTTGCCAACAAAAGTCTGTATAGTTAAAGCTGTGGTTTTTCCAGCAGTCATGTATGTATGTGGGAATTGGACCATGAAGAAGGCTGAGCACTGAAGAATTGATGCTTTTGAACTGTGGTGTTGGAGAAGACTCTTGAAAGTCCCTTGGACAGCAAGGAGATCAAACCAGTCAATCCTAAAGGAAATCAACCCTGAGTATTCATTGGAAAGATAGATGCTGTAAGCTGAAGTTCCAATACTCTGGCCACCTAATTAGAAGAGCCGACTCATTGTAAAAGACCCTGATGCTGGGAAAGACTGAAGGCAAAACAAGAGGGAGGCAGATGATGGGATGTTTAAATAGTATCACTGATTCAATGCACATGAATTTGAATAAACTCTAGGAGATGATGGAGGACAGAGGAGCCTTATGTGCTGCAGTCCATGCAATTGCAAAGAGTTGGACATGACTGAATGACTGAACAACGACATAAAGAGTATAATGACCCTCTTCCCAGCCTCCTCCACCCACACCCACGACCTGCTTCCCCTCCAATGATACCCATCTAGACGCACTTCAAGGGGCTGTACTTGTCTGCCTTTGCTTGGTTCTCTTAGACTTCTTACTCACCTGGGAAATGCCTGACTGTCTTTTAGGACAGTTACTATATCATCTGAGTAAGTGTGAAAGTGTTAGTCACTCTGTCATGTCTGACTCTTTCCAATGCCATGGACTGTAGCCCACCAGGGTTCTCTGTCCATGGGATTCTCCAGACAAGAATACTGGAGTGGGTTTCCATTCCCTTCTCCAAGGAATATTCCCAACCCAGGGATTGAACCTGGGTCTCCTGCTTTGCAGATTCTTTATCATCTGAGCTACCAGGAAAGCCCCATATTATCTACAGTATAGACAATATCTGGTCTGTTGTAAACAACCAGTCCTCATTAGCTGAACCAAATGGAATTCCTCAGGGCACTGAAGAAGCCACTGAAATTATAGGATGCTAGTCTCTCTCTCCAACTGTGTGGATCACAATAAACTGTGGAAAATTCTGAAAGAGATGGGAATACCAGACCACCTGACCTGCCCTTGAGAAACCTACATTCAGGTCAGGAAGCAACAGTTAGAACTGGACATGGAACAACAGACTGGTTCCAAATAGGAAAAGGAGTACGTCAAGGCTGTATATTGTCACCCCGCTTTATTAACTTATATGCAGAGTACATCATGAGGAACGCTAGGCTGGAAGAAGCACAAGCTGGAATGAAGATTGCCAGGAGAAATATCAATAACCTCAGATATGCTGATGACACCACCCTTATGGCAGAAAGTGAAGAGGAACAAAAAAGCCTCTTGATGAAAGTAAAAGAGGAGAGTGAAAAAGTTGGCCTAAAGCTCAACATTCAGAAAACTAAGATCATGGCATCTGGTCCCATCACTTCATGGGAAATAGATGGGGAAACAGTGGAAAGTGTCAGACTTTGTTTTTGGGGGCTCCAAAATCACTGCGGATGTTGATTGCAGCCATGAAATTAAAAGACGCTTACTCCTTGGAAGGGAAGTTATGACCAACCTAGATAGTATATTAAAAAGCAGAGACAGTACTTTGCCAACAAAGGTCCATCTAGTTATGGCTATGGTTTTCCAGTGGTCATGTTTGGATGTGAGAGTTGGACTGTGAAGAAAGCTGAGGGCCGAAGAATTGATGCTTTTGAACTGTGGCGTTGGAGAAGACTCTCGAGAGTCCCTTGGACTGCAAGGAGATCCAACCAGTCCATTCTAAAGGAGATCAGTCCTGGGTGTTCCTTGGAAGGACTGATGCTAAATGTGAAACTCCAATACTTTGGCCACCTCATACGAAGAGTTGACTCATTAGAAAAGACCCTGATGGTGGGAGGGATTGGGGGCAGGAGGAGAAGGGGATGACAGAGGATGAGATGGCTGGATGGCATCACTGACTCGATGGACATGAGTTTGAGTGAACTCCAGGAGTTTGTGATGGACAGGGAGGCCTGGCGTGCTGCTATTCATGGGGTCGCAAAGAGTCAAACGACTGAGCTACTGAACTGAACTGAACTGAGTCTCTCTCTCTCTCTCTCTCTCTATATATATATATATATATGTGTGTGTGTGTGTGTGTGTGTGTGTGTATACACATACATACATACACACACACACCATAGCTATAAATATAGATACAGATACCTAGAGAGTAAACATGGTGTGTGTATGTATGTGTGTGTATATATGTAGAAAGAGAGAGAGAGAATATACATACATACTGTAATTTTAATGGCCTCTCCAATGCCCTGAGGAATTCTATTTGGTTCAGCTAATAAGGACTGGTTGTTTACAATAGACCAGATACTGTGCTCAGAATTCAAAGGTAGTTGTAAAAGTGAGCCCTTGTTAATCTCTCCCTCATATAAGCCTCCTAACACAAAACCTTATAACTCTCAGTATGTTTCAGAATCACTGGGAGCACTTCATATTTCTACCCAGGCTACATGCTACAGAAATTCTGATTTACTGTGTTTCATCCAATCTAAGATGTCACTGCCTATTTGAAGTGTATTTTATCTACAACTAAGAAAGAAAAATGCTTCAAATTATTTCATCAATTTTAAGAACCACAGATTTCTGAAATGTAGGGGAAAATTACATCTAAGAATAGTAGTTTGCCTAGTTGGGGACCCAGGCATTAATGTGTGGGTTTTTTTTTTTTAATATCTATTTATTTGGCCGTGCTGGGTATTAGTTGCAGCACGCAGGATCTTAGTTGCAGCATGTGAACTCTTAGATGCAGAATGTGGGATCTTAGTTCCCTGACCAAAGATCAAACCTAGGCCCCCTGCATTAGGAGTGTGAACTCGTCACAACTAGACTATGTGTTTTAAATGAAACTTAAATGATTCTAATATGAATCACTGCCCTGATAGCTCTGCCATATGTCTTACTATTCAGCCATTCTTCATTCAAGAAGCATATTTTAAACACTTACTGAACTGCAGATGGTCTATAATGTGTAATATTACACACACATTTTATATATATATATATATATACACACACACACATAATACATATATAATACATAGCAGACATTAATATGGCAAGTTTCCCACCCATAAGGAGCTTATAGTCTAGTATAGAAGAGATAGGTAAATTAATGAGTGCATTTTAAAATGGCTCTATTCCTAATAGAATGGGGAGAAAATATGCAAACCTCCTGTCCCATGGATGAAGAACTGCATCTTTGTTATGCTCCAGTACCTCGACTCTCCATACACCAGACCCCACACATCAGAAAACTATGAACAGTATTGCTCTTTCCAGCTAAGAAGCAACTGGGCCTTGAACAGTAATAACAAGGAAGGAGAGGTATACTTGGCTAGAAATAGCTAGAAAGCTGAGCACACTGGCAACAGAGTCAGGAAGAAGAAAGATCAAAAAACTAAAGTAACAAGTGGAACAGAAGAAAAAGAATAGCAAGCTTCAGGGGTGGCAGATAGAAGATATGACACTAGAGATGAGAAGCAGCCAAGACCACAAAAATGACCAGAAGCAAAAAGTGACAATGGAGAAGAGATCTGGTAAGGACTTTGGAGAAGGAATGAGTCAAGTCCTACCTGAAAGACACTTCATTACAAAGTAGAAGAGCAATTGACGTTAATAATCATTGAGATTAATGATTATTTTCTATTATTCAAATTGCTGCCCAACCCCATTTAAAAGCTTTCAGAGGCTTACACAGTTAAGACTGAGTCATACAGAAGACTCCCTTTTGAGGAATTGCTAATAAAACCAGTAGAGCAAGCTCTCTATCCTTGTGTCAGTGTGACAGCTTTGTTTCTAGAGGGATGTAATCTCACCTGGATGTTACTCATCCCTAGAAAAACAGAACTCCCCACTTAAACTTTACCTGGAAATTTTTTATTGACTTTGCCTTACAAGGGGATTCCCTGGTGGCTCAGACAGTTAAGACTCTGCCTGCAATGCCGGAAACAGGGTTCAGTCCCTGGTTGAGACGATCCCCTAGAGAAGTGAATGGCTACCCACTCCAGTATTCTTGCCTGGAGAATTCCACAGACACAGGAATCTGGCAAGCTACAGTAGTCCATGGGGTCACAAAGAGTCAGACACAACTGAGCGACTAACAAGTATTTATATAGTAACACTTAACACGTTTATGTCCTCAGTTCAGTCGCTCAGTCGTGTCCGACTCTTTGAGACCCCATGAACCGCAGCATGCCAGGCCTCCTTATCCATCACCAACTCCCAGAGTCCACCCAAACCCATGTCCATTGAGTTGGTGATGCCATCTAACCATCTCATCCTCTGTCATCCCCTTCTACTCCTGCCCTCAGTCTTTCCCAGCATCAGGGTCTTTTCCAAAGAGTCAGCTCTTTGCATCTGGTGGCCAAAGTATTGAAGTTTCAGCTTCAACATCAGTCCATCCAATGAACACCCAGGACTGATCTCCTTTAAGATGGACTGGTTGGATCACCTTGCGGTCCAAGGGACCCTCAAGAGTCTTCACCAACACCACAGTTTATGTCCTACCTCCACCCAAAATATGGAGTTTAAAATATATTAATGGTTAATCCAACAGAGAGTTCAGAGTAGGTTTCCATCTCTAAATTATGTTCTAATTCATGTATCTCCCATTCCTTTGAAAAAACAAATATGTATAACATATGATCTAGCATAGGCTCAACCTAAGGAGAGTCCCTTGGACTGCAAGGAGATCCAACCAGTCCATTCTAAAGGAGATCAATCCAGGATGTTCACTGGAAGGACTGATGCTAAAGCTGAAACTCCAATACTTTGGCCACCTCATGCGACGAGTTGACTCACTGGAAAAGAGTCTGATGCTAGGAAGGATTGGTGGTGGGAGGAGACAGGGATGACAGAGAATGAGATGGCTGGATGGCATCACCGACTCGATGGACATGAGTTTGAGTGAACTCCGGGAGTTGGTGATGGACAGGGAGGCCTGGCATGCTGTGATTCATGGAGTCGCAAAGAGTCGGACATGACTGAGCGACTGAACCGAACTGAACTGAAGGGAATTCCCCATCATGACCAGAGCACATCAGCAAACAACTTTCTGAAATGTTCAGAATTCTATCCATAAAGGAACCAGAGGATATGAAAATCCAGTACCAGTTCTAAAAGCTCAGTCAATAATGCATTTAATAAAAAATAAAAACATAGATAGATCATAAGGTTAAATTAGAAGACATTTCACACTACATGACTTGAGCATTGGCAAACAGTCCATCAAATGAAGAGGATGTATTGAATGCCTATACTGGGCCTAATATTGTTTCATCAATGAGAGACTTAAATTATGAATGAGATCATGATGCTGTATTATATACTCATCTATCATTTATTGAGTTGCTACTTTATAGCAGGTATTAAGAGACAAAAATCTCATAGTCCAGTGAAGGAAAGAAACACAAAAACACATAACTGGTACTGCAAGGAATTTGGCACAGCACCTGATGACTCCAGATCCTGAGTCCATGTCTGCTGACCTAAAGGTGCACAGGTATTCATGTGACCAGTAGAAGCTCAATTTGGCTGAGCAAAGGATTCATTATCAGAAAGTACAGAACATGAAGCATTTGCGGTCGCTCTTCGGCCTGAGTAGACCGAGACAATGCTACGTGGGCTAGGTGGATGGCTGGGAGATTGGGCTGGATAGGAAACATAGTAAATTGTGAAGAGGACAGACGAGACAGCCTGGACGTTTGAACCAGCGTAGGGAGGGTTGACGACTACAAGACCCGAGAAGCATCATCCTTTATACCAGAAAGCGGGTGGGCACTATGGGGAAAAAATAAAATAAGAAGTGGAGGAGGTGCTAGAAGTAGAGGAAGAATAATATAGTGGAAAAAGTTTTAGACCGTCAAGTGGTAAAGGGAAAAGTGGAGTATCTCCTAAAGTGGAAGGGGTTCTCAGATGAGGATAACACATGGGAACCAGAAGAGAACCTGGATTGCCCTAACCTCATTGCTGAGTTTCTGCAGTCACAGAAAACAGCACACAAGACAGATAAACCAGAGGCAGGCAAGCGCAAAGCTGATTCTGATTCGGAAGATAAGGGGGAGGATAGCAAACCAAAGAGGAAGAAAGAAGAGTCAGAAAAGCCACGAGGCTTTGCCCGGGGTTTGGAACCAGAGTGGATTATTGGAGCTACAGATTCCAGTGGAGAACTCATATTCCTGATGAAATGGAAGAACTCTGATGAAACTGACCTGGTCCCTGCCAAGGAAGCCAATGTCAAGTGCCCACAGGTTGTCATATCCTTCTATGAGGAAAGGCTGACGTGTCATTCTTACCCCTCAGAGGATGATGACATAAAAGATGACAAGAATTAACTCCCTTGAATAACAGCCCCCGTCATATCTGACTGAGTTTCAAGTGGGGAAAGAAGTTCTACTTGTTTTGACACCATAAAGGTAGCTTGAGAAGATGTTCTCTGAAGAGCCAGTATAGTTTCTGTGCCCTACAGCAGCCCAAGTGCTTTAAAGCCGTTCCACACCATACAGTTTGCACACCCATCCCGATGGAGGGGAAGGGAAGGAGGGTCAGCGTTTCAAGGCAACCCCTTCTGAACTTTCCAAAAATAAAAGCAAAGGGCACACAGAATGGGATGTGGGAGAGCAAGAGATTCTGTAGACCTTCAAAGAGCATCTCCACAACCCACACAGCCTACTTCCCAATAGTGTTAACTCTGCATTTTTACAGCGTAGCATGTGTGTAGTTTTTGGCTATTGCTGGTATTATTATTTTGGTATTACTGGTATTATTTGGCTATTACTGTATTATTCGGGGTGGCTGGGATGGGGTGGGAAAGAAGGGAGATGGGTTAGGATCATTTTTGTTAAAATTTGGGGAAACAGTGAAACAAAGGAAAGAACAACTAATGATGATTGGGTTCTGTGTCCAGAATATTGTATCCTTTCAAAAAATGTCATTGGCAACCTAAATGAGGACTGTGAGAGACTATTTAAAAGCTGTGAATGCCTGAAACTTAGAAGCCAAGGTAGTCCCTGCCTGAGCTTAATGCTGTTCCCAACAGAAGACTAAGAAGCTACCTAAAAGATACATGCATCACAATGCTCATAGCAGCATTATTCACAACAGACAATGGAAACAACCTAAATGTTCATCAACAGATGAATGGATAAAGATGTGGTACATATATACAATGGAATATTACTCAGCCGTAAAAATAAGGAAATATTGCCATTTCCAGCAACGTGGCTGAAACTAGAAATTATCATACCGAATGAAGTAAATCAGAAAGAGAAAGTCAAATATCATATGATATCACTTATATGTGAAATCTAAAAAAAAAAAATATACTAATGAACTTATTCACAAAACAGAAATAGACTCACAGACATAGAAAACAAATTTATGGTTACAAAGGAGAAAAGGGAAGGGGGAAGGATAAACTGGGAGTTTGGGATAAACAGATACACATTATTACATATAAAAAACAGAAAGGTCCTACTGTATCTTGTAATAAACTATAATGGAAAAGAATGTGAAAATATATATATACATATATAGATATGAATCACTTTACTGTGTATCAGAAACTAACACAACATTGTAAATCCACTATATTTCATAAAAATAAATAAATAAAGCATTGAGCCTGGAGCCAGGGAGATCTGTTGGAAGAATAATGGTCCCAGTGAATGATCACAAAGGTTTGAACCAAGCCAGTGGTGTCAGGGATGGAGAGAAGGATACCAAGACATGTTTAGGAACAGAATTGAGAGAACTCAGGCTGAGTGATGAGTTCCTAAAAGAAAGGGCAGAATCAAGAGTGGCTTGGGTAACTGCGTAGAGGCTTTTTACCGAAACTGATTACAACAGGAGCGAGTTGGAGCAGGAAGGAGGGGCAGGTAACAGGTGCCGCTTCGGTCTCGTTTAAGTTAAGATGACTCTGAGACATCCAAGTTCAAATCTCTAGTAGCCCTGGGAGTACAGAAAGATAGTCGAGCCAGAGTTACCTGTTATATCTCCAAAAGCTTAACTAAGGAGATAAGAGAGGATGTACACATGGAAACAATTAGTGAACAAAGAAACGTGGAGCATTTAAGATGCTAAAATTCCTTAAGTGGGATAATCAGGGTTCGAAGAGGAGGGAGAACCATGCCAGCTAGCACAGTAGGAGAAAGGAAGCTTGTCCATGAGGAATGGGAAGAATTTGGAAGAGCAGAGGAAGGACACTTCAGTGGTCAGAACTCACACACACCAAGTCAGAAGGCAGAAGTGGAAACTTAGGCAGAAGTTAGGTTACAGAGTACGAGCATGATGACTAAAAACCTAGGGAAGAGCAGGTTACCAAGGGTCCAAAAGTCAGGAAGAATGAAGTCTCATCATAATGGAGAACAAGAGTCTGTTACACATTTTGAAGAGAAGAATGTCATGATAGAAACATTTAACCACTCAATTCAAATGTAGTCTAGGAGATTCATCCCATGCATTTTCACATCTGTGCCCAACACAAAATTATCATCTCTTCAGGAAAGCCTTTTGATCATCTACATTTATATAAAGAAATCTTAAAATGGAGAATTTCCCAAAGATATAGCAAGGTGAAGAAGCACAGTAACAGTGAAATTTCATGATGCCAAGTATCATTACAATAAATTACTCTGCCTAATGAACACGTCCACGTTCTACAGATGGTCCATAATAACAGTGTTCTGTTGAGCAGCTTATAACATGCCTTCTGTCTGAGAGATCCTGTTTAACACATGCTTTCCTTTATCCTTGACCATGGGGGTCACTTGCAATGGTGACTCTGAAATACTCATGAGCTACCCCAAATCTTGGATCACAGATGAATGACAGGAACAGGAATTCATATTTTCTTAATTAACAGTTGAGTCAAGAATCTAATAAGGGTTTTCCTGCTCCTCTGGGTCGGGCAGTTAGCTTAGGAGTCAGTTTGAATAATAGGGAACCAACTTCTTCCACTCAGTTCCTCTGAGTTGAGCAGACTGACAAAATACCCCTACGAACCATCAAGGCCACTACCTCCATAGCATCACAGGTAGGTATGTGACTAGGGATGGTTGCTGTGATTGGTTCAGGAATGGATACATAACCTGAATTAACCCAGTGAGACACAGGCAGATACTGCCAAGGACTGAAAGAGCCCACCTCTTCTTCCTTGCAAATTAAATTCTGACTTTCAATTATTGGGTGACCTTAGCAATATCCAAGGGTTCATATCTAGCCCCTAGGGGATAAATGTCAATAAGCCTAAAACTACCAAGTAATTGTATTCCCTTTGAAAAGGATTGGTAAAGCATGAGTGTGCAAGATAACTGACCCACGAGACCCAGAGGAGGAATTCTGTAGAGTTTTTCTGCATTCTCAAAAGACACGAGCAGGGACTTACTCTTTCCTACCTTTGGACATTGTTATATGAAGATGTGATATCAGGAGCTGCTCCAACCATCTGAGATTACAAGGAGGAGGCCCACAGAGAAGCTGACCAAATGCCCTCACATGATTGATCCCCTACATCAACTCATTTTGGAACTGCCTCTATCTCTGGGCTTTCTGCTGTGTGAGAAAGTAAGCCCCTTTGACCCAGTTTTCTGTTACTTGTGGCTAAAACCATCCTGAGTGATTCAGGATGAAACCTGGAACTTTTGCTGCCACTCTCAGAAAATGGAAGTTCTTCTTCCACTGATGTGACTAATCAGGTGGGATGTGACCTTGGTGTTCTCAACCTCTATCAGGGAGGCAGTTATCAGAAAAGAAAGTCAACAAGAGAAGCACTGTTTGGAGACAGACAGATGATATTATTTGAACATCTAGGTCCAGTTTTTTTCCATGAAGTTACCTCCAAATTTTTCAGTTACATGAATCAAAAAATTTCCTTTTCCTTTCTTCCTAGTTTATGTAGCTTCTCCTTCACTTGCAATTTAAAGACATCTACATATACACAGGTATGGAGAGAGAAAAAAAACTAATTGAGATAACCTAGAAAACCTCCAGAAGAATGTCAGGTAAGTCGTAGGCAACTGATAACAACAGTGGAACCTAAATCTATGCTTTCTGTACTTCTTTTATCCTTCAGTCAAATCATCACAACCAAGAATAACATCAAGTAAGTGCCAATAGTCTCCAACTTCCTCCACCTCCCCAATTCCAAATGTCCCACAAGTTTGAACTAAGACCCAGCCAAGCATCCATACCAGCCCTGAAAACAAGGCAGAAGATAAAGAAAGCAAGGTGGTCAATTATGTGACCTTTCCTTCCTTCCCTCTCTAAAGAAAGTTCTTTTCATGTATTAGAGTCTTTTACTATAAATGATTCCCAGCTGTTTCATCCTCAACTGCTGCCAAATGGCTGAAAAAATTCCAGCATTTTATCAATCATATCACATTCACAGGTCACATCTGGTTCAGTCCTCTGTCACAGCACATTTGGTTTATATGCTAATGTTTATCTGTGCTCCGAGATTTCAAGTCCCTCAAGACTAGGAAGAGTCTTCTTCATTGAACACTCGGTGCCTAATACAGTACCCTACACACTGCAGGCATCTAATGATACTTACTGATTGAACAGGTGAGTGAATTCCCTCTCAAGTCTCCCTTAATTTATATGAGAAAGTAGGGGTGTTCCTTAAAGATGTGTCAGGCCAGGGAATACAAATACACCAGATTATTTATCAAGAGCAGTTCTTAGCTGTAAGCAGCAGAGGAAACCCCTGACTGATTAATCAGAAAAGAAATGTATTTAAGAGATATTGGGTAGCACATAAATTGTTAGGAGGTCTGGAGAACCAGTGCAAGGCTTACCTTTAAAAACAAAGACTAATTTCACACCACAGAACTGGCCAGTTGAGGAAACCAGTGTCACCAAAAATGGAGGCTCCATTCCCATCATGTTGTCTTACAGTCTTCACATGTGAATTGTAGACTCATCCAGGTGCATCTGATTGCAGAGTCTGGCTTCATATTTGCTTCCTCATGGCAAAAAAGACTTGTAATCTACATCTATTTCTATATCAAGGAGGTAAAAATTCATTATAAGAAAGGTGTCTCTAAATATAGAAAGGCCACCCAAAAGATGAACAGTCATGAATGTAATACATGCTCACTACTTTGGAACTTAGAATTTTAGACACAAAGCCGTCTGTATGTGTCCCACCCATATTTGGACCAAAACCCTGAATGAGGCAACAACTGACCCCAAGTCCCTCAGAGAGGGCTCTTCAGACTGTCCTCCAGGGGTCTGCTCTGCCATCAGCCACTTAGGCTGACCTTAAGGCAGCAAGGAAACCAGAGAGGAATGCAAGAAAAGTGTATGAGTTTAGTTTGAGAAGTGTGTCTCAAACAAGTGTTTGAAAGTAAATGCTAAGGAATTTGGATCCACTAACTCACAATCTTGGGAGGGAGGATGAGAAGGTAAAAAGATATGATACCAGAAGAGAGCCCAAAAGGTTGGAAGGTGTCCAATATGCCACTGGGAAAGAGCAGAGGGCAAATACTAATAGCTCCAGTAAGAATGCTAGGCCAAAGTGGAAATGACACTCAGTTGTGGATGTGTCTGGTGGTGAGAGTAAGTGAAAGTGAAGTGAAGTTGCTCAGTCGTGTCTGAC
The DNA here is from genome assembly GCF_049115385.1 of Moschus berezovskii. Classification (NCBI taxonomy): domain Eukaryota; kingdom Metazoa; phylum Chordata; class Mammalia; order Artiodactyla; family Moschidae; genus Moschus; species Moschus berezovskii. The sequence continues at coordinate 44,477,920 of NC_142475.1, forward strand.
TCTTTGCGACCCCATGGACTATAGCCTACCAGGCTCCTCCATCCATGGGATTTTCTAAGCAAGAATACTGGAGTGAATTACCATTTCCTTCTCCAGGAGATCTTCCCGGCCCAGGGATTGAACCTGGGTCTCCTATACATGAGCCACCAGGGAAGTCATTCCACCATAGTCTGAAGTGAAGTGGCTCAATCCTATTCGACTCTTTGTGACCCCGTGGACTGTAGCATCCATCCATGGCTCCTCCGTCCGTGGGATTTTCAAGGCAAGAGTACTGGAGTGGGTTGCCATTTCCTTATCCAGTAAAAAGTCCATTGGTGAAAGTAAAGTCCAATGCTATAAAGAACAATATTGCATAGGAACCTGCTGGAATGTTAGGTCCATGAGTCAAGGTAAATTGGATGTGGTCAAGGAGGAGATGGCAAAAGTGAACATCCATATCTTAGGGATCAGTGAACTAAAATGGATGGGAATGGGCAAATTTAATTCAGATGACCAATATATCTACTACTGTGGGCAGAATCCCTTAGAAAAAATGGAGTAGCCATCATAATCAACAAAAAAGTCTGAAATGCAGTACTTGTGTGCAATCTTAAACAGGACAGAATGATCTCAGTTCATTTCCAAGGCAAACCATTTTTTTTTAATTTTTTATTTTTATTGGAGGCTAATTATTTTACAATATTATATTGGTTGGTTTTGCCATACATTGACATGAATCCACCCCAGGGGTACATGAGTTCCCCCTCCCGAACCCTCCTCCCACCTCCTTCCTCCCCTTATCCTCCCTCTGGGTCATCCCCTCATACCAGTCCCGAGCATCCTGTATCATGCATCAACCCTGAACTAGCGATTCGTTTCACATATGATAATATACATGTTTCAGTGCCATTCTCCCAAACCATCCCACCCTCACCCTCTCCCACAGAGTCCCAAAGACTGTTCTATACATCAGTGTCTCTTTTGCTGTCTCGTATACAGGGTTATCATTTGCATCTTTCTACATTCCATATATATGCATTAGTATATTGTATTGGTGTTTTTCTTTCTGACTTACTTCACTCTGTATAATAGGCTCTAGCTTCATCCACCTCATTAGAACTGGTTCAAATGCATTCTTTTTAATGGCTGAGTAATACTCAAGGCAAACCATTTAATATCACAGTAATCCAAGTCTCTGCCCCAGTCACTGATACCGTAGAAGCTGAACAGTTCTATGAAGACCTACAAGACCACCTAGAACTAACATCAAAAAAAGACATCCTTTTCATCATCAGTTCAGTTTAGTTCAGTTGCTCAGTCGTGTCCGACTATTTGCGATCCCATGAATCACAGCACGCCAGGCCTCCCTGTCCATCACCAACTCCTGGAGTTCACCCAACCCATGTCCATCGAGTCGGTGATGCCATCCAGCCATCTCATCCTCTGTCATCCCCTTCTCCTCCTGCCCCCAATCCCTCCCAGCATCAGAGTCTTTTCCAGTGAGTCAACTCTTCGCATGAGGTGGCCAAAGTATTGGAGTTTCAGCTTCAACATCAGTCCTTCCAAGGAACACCCAGGACTGATCTCCTTTAGGATGGACTGGTTGGATCTTCTTACTGGAATACAAAAGTAGGAAGTCAAAAGACACCCGGAGTAACAGGAAAGTTTGGCCTTGGAGTACAAGGTGAAGCAGGGCAAGGGTTAACAGAGTTTTGTCAAGAGAACATGTTGGTCACAGCAAACACCCTTTTTTAACAATCAAGAGACAACTCTACACATGGACATGACCAAATGGTCAATACCAAAATCAGACTGATTAGATTTCCTACGGCCAAAATGGAGAAGTTCTACACAGACAGCAAAGCAAGACCTGGAGTTGACTGTGGCTCAGATCATCAGCCTCTTATTGCAAAAATTCAGGTTTAAATTGAAGAAAGTAGGAAAAACCACTCGGCCGTTCAGGTATGACCTAAATCAAATCCCTTATGATTATATAGTGAGGGTGATGAATAGATTCAAGGTATTAGATCTGGTAGACAGAGTACCTGAAGAACTATGGACAGAGTTTCATAACACTTTACAGGAGGCAGTGACCAAAACGATCCCCAAGAAAAAGAAATGCAAGAAGGCAAAACGGTTGTCTGAGGCTTTACAAATAGCTGAGGAAAGAAGAGAAGTGAAAAGCAAGGGAGAAAGAAAAAGATATACTCAACTGAATGCAGAGTTCCAGAGAACAGCATGGATAAGAAGGCCTTCTTAAATGAAGAATGCAGAGAAATAGAGGAAAACAATTGAACGGGAAAGACTAGTGATCTCTTCAAGAAAATTGGAGATATCAAGGGAATATTTCATTCAAAGATGGGCATGATAAAGGACAGGAACAGTAGGACCCAACAGAGGCAGAAGAGATTTAGAAGATGTGGCAAGAATACACAGAAGTATACAAAAAAGCTGAAACTGCAATACTTTGGCCACCTCATGCGACGAGTTGACTCACTGGAAAAGACTCTGATGCTGGGAAAGGTTGGGGGTGGGAGGAGAAGGGGACGACCGAGAATGAGATGGCTGGATGGCATCACCAACTCTGTGGACGTGGGTTTGAGTGAACTCCGGGAGTTGGTGATGGACAGGGAGGCCTGGCGTGCTGTGATTCATGGGGTCACAGAGAGTCGGACACGACTAAGCGACTGAACTGAACTGAACTGCTGCTGCTGCCAAGTCACTTCAGTCGTGTCCGACTCTGTGTGACCCCACAGACGGAATCATTCTCCGGAATCACCGGAGTGGGTTGCCATTTCCTTCTCCAATGTGTGAAAGTGAAAAGTGAAAGCGAAGTCGCTTAGTCATGTCCGACCCTTAGCGACCCCATGGACTGCAGCCTACCAGGCTCTTCCATCCATGGGATTTTTTAGGCAATAGCACTGGAGTGGCTTGCCATTGCCTTCTCCGGAACTGAACTGAACTGATACAAAAAAGGTCTTAATGACCAAGATAACCACAATGGTCTTGTCATTCACCTAGAGCCAGACATCCTGAAGTGTGAAGTCAAGTGAGCCTTAGGAAACATTACTACAAAGTTAGCAGAAGTGATGGAATTCCAACTGAGCTATTTAAAACCCTAAAAGATGATGCTGTTAAAGTGCTTCACTCAATATGCCAGCAAATTTGGTAAACTTGCAGTAGCCATAGGACTGGAAAAGGTCAGTCTTCATTCTAATCCAAAAGAAGGGCAATGCAAAAGAGTGTTTCAACTACCATACAGTTCAGTCACTCAGTTGTGTCCAACTCTGCAACCCCATGGACTGAAGCACACCAGGCTTCCCTGTCTATTACCAACTCCCAGAGCTTGCTCAAATTCATGTCCATCGGGTTGGTGATGCCATCCAACCATCTCATCCTCTGTCATCCCCTTCTCTTCCTGCCTTCAGTCTTTCCCAGCATCAGGATAACTACCGTACAAGGGCACTCATTTCACATGCAAGCAAGGTTATGCTCAAAATACTTTAAGCTAGGCTTCAGCAGTACATGAACCAAGAACTTACAGATAGATGTACAAGCTGGATTTTAAAAAGGCGAAGAACCAGAGATCAAATTGCCAACATTTGTTGGATCACAGAAAAAGCAAGGCAGTTCCAGAAAAACATCTATTTCTGCTTCATTGACTATGCTAAAGCCTTTGACTGTATGGATCACATTAACAAACTGAGGAAATTCTTTAAGATATGGGAATACCAGACCACCTTACCTGTCTCCTGAGAAACCTGTATGTGGGTCACAAAGCAACAGTTAGAATCAGACATGGAACAACCAACTGATTCAGAATTGGGAAAGGAGTACAACAAGGCTGTATTTTGTCACCCTGTTTATTTAACTTCTATGCAAAGTACATCATGTGCAATGCCAGGCTGGATGAATCACCAACTGGAATCAAGACTGCCGGAGAAATATCAATAACCTCACATATGCAGATGATACCACTCTAGTGGTAGAAAGTGAATAGGAACTAAAGAACATCAAGAAGCATTAAGAAGCGAAAAAAGCTGGCTTAAAACTCAACATTCAAAAATACTAAGATCATGGCATCTGGTCCCATCATTTCATGGCAAATAAATGGGAAAAAAGTGGAAGCAGTGACAGATCTTATTTTCTTGGGCTCCAAAATCACTGAGGATGATAACTGGAACCATGAAATTAAAAGACGCTTGCTCCTTGGAAGCAAAACTATGACAAATCTAGACAGTATATTAAAAAGCAGAGACATCACTTTACCAACAAAGGTCCATATACTCAAAGCTATGGTTTTTCCTGTAGTCATGTACGTATATGAGAGTTGGACTATAAAGAAGACTGAGCATGAAAGAACTGATGGTTTCAAATTGTGGTGCTGTGGTGCTTGTCTCCCTTGGACAGAAAGGAGATCAAACCAGTCAATCCTAAAGGAAATCAATCCTGAATTTTCACTGGAAGGACTAATGATGAAGCTCCAATCTTTTGGCCACCTGACGTGAAGAGCAGACTCATTGGAAAAGACCCTGATTCTGAGAAAGACTGAAAGCAGAAGGAGAAAGGGTTGACAGAAGATGAGAAGGTTAGATAGCATCACTGACTCAATGGACCTAAATTTGAACAATATCCAAGAGATAATGGATGACAGAGGAAACTGGTGTGCCTCAATCCATGGAGTTGCAAAGAGTCGGACATGATTTAGTGACTGAATAACAGCAACAACATATCAAAAAATCAAACAGCAAAGAATGCTGTTCAACAGGGATGGAACACCATTGCTGACCCAGCTCCATACCTCCCCCACCTCTCTGATGGACCCCATTGCATTCTGACATTTTTAGTTTTAAGTCCTCTGGCACTTGTGTATTTAAACCTTCTCAGCTAAAAAACAAAATATTTTTATTTATCTATCTTTCCATTTTCCAAACGTTTATTATGACAGATTCTCCAAAAATGCTTCTTGAACAACACAACACAGACTTTACAAAAGCTTTAACTGTCTATAATCTCTGCCTTTATTGATTTGAACCCCATGTATCACAATTGCTGAGAAAGACTTGTTTCCTGTGAAATAACTTCGATAATTACAGCATGCCACATAATACATATAATGCTCTTTAACCAGCATAACTACATTTACCCTCATAGGCACTCGTTTTCTGTAATTACTGCTTATATGAAAATAAACCTCGGCTGAAAGCAAGGGAAAAAAAATCAATGTAAAATAACACCTCTAACTTGCCAACCCTGCAGAGATGTTTACCAATATGCACACACCATTTCTGTGCGCTGCCCACTGAGACAGCACCAACAGTTCACAAATTCCTCTAAGAATAAATCTTATTGACAAAGGCAATGAAATGAAATTGAAAAGTGCTGTCAGCTCAGCGATTTGCTGACAAATTATCCACAATGATCAGTAACTCCTGACTTCAGGAGTTCTAGAAAAACCCACTACAGTGAATGCTAACTGTGTTTTTGGTGTCCCATAGTGAGGACATTATGCATTATCATTACCTTTTGTCTTTAATGGAAGGAAGCTGTTGTTATAGCAAGACACAGGCATGAATTCTGGCTCTGTCTCTGGTTATCTGTTGGACTTGGATAAATGATTTCACCCCTCCTGAACCAGAGATCAAATTGCCAACATCCGCTGGATTGTGGAAAAAGCAAGCGAGTTCCAGAAAAACATCTATTTCTGCTTCATTGACTATGCCAAAGCCTTTGACTGTGTGGATCACAATAAACTGTGGAAAATTCTGAAAGAAATGGGAATACCAGACCACCTGACCTGCCTCTTGACAAACCTGTATGCAGGTCAGGAAGCAACAGTTAGTACTGGACATGGAACAACAGACTGGTTCCAAATAGGAAAAAGAGTACATCAAGGTTGTATATTGTCACCCTGCTTATTTAACTTATATGCAGAGTACATCATGAGGAACGCTGGGCTGGAAGAAGCACAAGCTGGAATCAAGATTGCTGGGAGAAATATCAATAACCTCAGATATGCAGATAACACCACCCTTATGGCAGAAAGTGGAGAGGAACTAAAGAGCCTCTTGAGGAAAGTGAAAGAGGAGAGTGAAAAGGTTGGCTTGAAGCTCAACATTCAGAAAACAAAGATCATGGCATCTGGTCCCATCACTTCATGGGAAATAGATGGGGAAACAGTGGAAACAGTGACAGACTTTATTTTTTGGGCTCCAAAATCACTGCGGATGCTGATTGCAGGCATGAAATTAAAAGACACTTACTCCCTGGAAGGAAAGTTATGACCAACCTAGACAGCATATTAAAAAGCAGAGACAGTACTTTGCCAACCAAGGTCCATCTAGTCAAGGCTATGGTTTTTCCCGTGGTCATGTATGGATGTGAGAGTTGGACTGTGAAGAAAGCTGATCGCCGAAGAATTGATGCTTTTGAACTGTGGTGTTGGAGAAGACTCTTGAGAGTCCCTTGGACTGCAAGGAGATCCAACCAGTCCATTCTAGAGGAGATCAATCCTGGGTGTTCATTGGAAGGACTGATGCTAAAGCTGAAACTCCAATACTTTGGCCATCTCATGCAACGAGTTGACTCACTGGAAAAGACTCTGATGCTGGGAGGGATTGGGGGCGGGAGGAGAAGGGGATGACAGAGAATGAGATGGCTGGATGGCATCACCGACTCGATGGACATGAGTTTGAGTGAACTCTGGGAGTTTGTGATGGACAGGGAGGCCTGGCGTGCTGTGATTCATGGGGTCGCAGAGTCAGACACGACTGAGGGACTGAACTGAAGCCTCTATTTTCCTATCTTAGAACTGATATATATATCAGGATTTTTTGAGAAGGCCAAAATAGGCATTCACAAACAGGAAATTAATAAACATTAATATATTTAACATAAACTCACAGTGTAAATTTCCAGTAGAATTCAGTTATAGGAGTAAATATTACTTGCCAGATACACTGATGTACTTTCTTTAAACTGGGCTAGTCTGCTTTGTAATAGACCAGGAGGTAATCAGATCAAGATTGCAAACTAAGAACACGCTTCTCTCATCTCAAATCCCCATAAACAGTAAGAAAATATTTTAAATTGAAAACAGCATAAAAAAAGACTTGGTGCCCTCAATAGATCAGAAATTATAATAAAGTTCCTAAAATATTAAAGGCAGAGGAGTTTATATTGAAGGAAGAAATAATGGCCAAAACACACAAAAGAGAGAACTGACGAAGAGCGTGAGAGTATCTCAGCTTGGGCTTCAAGCTGAAAGAAAACAGATGAAAAGAGAGGATCCAGGGTCAACCAGCAGGATGACTTGCTGAGGCAGAGGCATCCAGGAAGGCCGAACCCTTGGACCTTCTCCTTGTGCCATGCAGGATCAGGAGAGATTTGTGTCTGTAGACAGAAGCGATGCACAACCAGGAAGATGTTTCTCCTGGTAGTCAGGGCTTGGGTCAGAATTCACTGCCACCCAGAAGAAAGGGGAAGCCTCAATAATTGAGGAGGCCACCTCACTGCCTGGAATTCTGGAAACAAGCCAGGTAATCACATATAGCATGAGACAGACTAACCTAGGAGCCCAGATCCCATATAATCATGCAAACCCAGCAATTTTTTTTTTCTTTTTTAGACTACACCATGTGGCATGTGAGACCATCCCCAAGCAGAGATGGAACTGTGACCCTTGCATTAAGGAGCATGAAGTCTTAACTGCTTGACTATCAGGGAAGTCCCCAAACCCAGCAAATATTTAAGGAAAAGTAACTCTTTAAAACCTTAGTGTGGCTCAATGGGAAGAATTCACCTTCTAATGCAGGAGATGCAGAAGGTCCAGGTTCAATCTCTGGGTTGGGAAGACATCATCTTCTGAATGAAAGGGACCATAATCATTATATGGATAAACTAATATCCAAAGAAACAAAGTTAAAAAATGAGATTTTTTTTTAAAGTATGTATGGTACATATGGGGCTTCCCAGGTGCAACAGTGATAGAGAATCTGCCTGCCAATGCTGGAGACGCCATAGACGAAGGTTTGATCCCTGGGTTGGAAAGATCCCCTTGAGTAAGAAATGACAACCCGCTCCAGTAGTCTTGCCTGAAAAATTCCATGGACAGAGGAGCCTGGTGGGCTTTAGTCCATGGGGTCACAGAGAGTTGGACATGACTGAGCACATTACATATGATTAATATCCTAAGAGGAAGAAGAAGATAATGTCCGTTTTAATAGAAACATATTATAAACAACTGGGGATCTTCAAAAGGAAGGTTGTAATTATTGAAAAAGTCTGAAAAACTCAATAAATGTGCTGAGTAACAGAAAAGATATAACTAAAGGAAGATTACTTAGCTAGAAGATACAACTTAGGATCCTCCTAGAACACAGCTCAGAAAGGACAGATAAAAAGGTGAATATGGGTGGGAAAAAAATTCAAAGGTTTCAACATTTGCCTAACAGGAATTTCAAAAAAAGAATAGAGAAGAAATATTGATAGACACGAGAAAAAAAGATTTCCAGGAAAGATAAAAATCCTCAGAATAGATGGGTTAAACCAAGGTCCACAATTTGCAGATACAGAGGACAAACCAGTGGTCAACAAAGGGGACAGGGAAGTGGGGAGAGGCTTAGAGGAATAGGGGGTTAAGAGGCACAAACTATTAGGTATAAAATAAGCTCCACAGATATATCGTAGGGGCTTCTCTGGTGGCTCAGCAGTAAAGAATCTGCCTGCAATGTAGGAGACTGGGGTTCGATCCCTGGGTCAGGCAGATCCCTGGAGAAGGAAAGGACAACCCACCTCCAGTATCTTTGCCTGGAGAATTCCATGGAGAGAGGAGCCTGGTTGACTGTAGTCCACAGGGTCTCAAAAGAGTTGGACACGACTGAGTGACTAACACTTTCACTTTTAAGTATATATCATAGAACACATGGAATATAGTCAATACTTTATCCTAACTATAAACAGAGTATAACCTTTAAACACTGTAAACAAATCATTACATTATACACCTGAAATTTGTATAATATTGAATCCCAGGGACGGGGGAGCCTGGTGGACTTCCGTCTATGGGGTCACACAGAGTCGGACACGACTGAAGTGACTTAGCAGTAGCAGTAGCAGCGGTGAGTCAACTATGCCTCAATAAATAAAAAGTTTCTCTACTTCTTTCTTACTGACAGACAATATTATCAACCCCCAGCCCTCCAGAGGCTCAACTCCAATGCCACAGAATTGGAACCCTTTCTCAATGGCTGAGTGACATCAGCATGTTTTCAGAACGCTTACTGAACAGAGTTCAGATGCCGATATACTGGTTAATGCTTCCTGCAAGCTTCCTTTGCGAACTTGATCTTTGTCTTCTGTCACCCAATGTTCTGTGCCTTCCCTTAGGACCAATTTTCACCATGTTCCACAGTCTACAAAACTTATCCAGGCACGGAGTGGTCTTTGAAATCAAAGGCACACCATGCTCAGACCTATTCTAAATGCTGGATGAGTTTCTGATCCAAACTTTTGATCTGCCATTTGTTTTCTCTTCCCTCCCTCCTGGAGTCCTGGTCCAGATGGCACTTTTCACTGGTGCTGTGCCCCATTCCTGTCACAGAACAACAAAGGTTTTAATTTCCAAATATGGAAGCAGTGTTGCAGGACTGACGGTATCTACCACGTAAAGTAATTGTCTCCCCAAAATATTTCCAAGGTTTGGATGGCTGTTACCACAACTGATCATTCTTCAAGTCTGTGTTTGTTGACTAAAATATAAATATTTTAGCAATGGATTCACTCATGTTTTAAAGACACTATGCACTTATGAAAACACAAGGCTCATTATCCATAGAATATTTCACGTAGCTTAGGCAAAATACTTCTACATGTAGTAAGGAAATACAAAAAGGTTAACAGATGGGATGTATTTGCATTAGTGTCTTACTCATAGAAGTGAGGAGGTGAAACCTTTTTTTCTTTGGAAGTTACTTGGCAAAGACCTTGGCAAATAGATTAGAAATTATAATGCTGAGAATTCAGTAGCAGAATTAGAGCCAATGCCCATTTAAGTGCCTCCATGCAGTCTCATTTACATGAGGGGATGGAGGGCATGGAGGAGGGGGAGAGAGAGAGAGAAGCCTAGTAGAAAGAAAAACTTGTGAACTTACTATAACAAGTGACACAATATGCAGCGACTTCCCAGTGGTCCAGTGGCTAAGACTACCCTTCCAACACAAAGGGCCCAAGTTCAATCCCTGGTCAGGGAACTATATCCACATGCCACAACTAAAGATCCTGCATGGATCTTCTCATTGGTGCATATTGTAACTAAAACCCAGCACATCCAAATAAATAAAATAAAAATAAACATTAAAAATAATTGATACAATATGACTAACCATATTTTCAATTAAAAGTCCAAGCCAAAACAATCTGCATGATAAATTATTGAAAGGGGCTGTCCAAGGTACCAGAAGAGATATAAAGAGTAGCCCATTTCCTAAAGATATAAGATAACTCCTCTGCTTAAAAGAATTCAATACCTTCCTCCACCAGGGTTCAGTGGGCCCCCATGACCCAGACACTGAGCACATCACCTTCACCCCATAATCCAGGAATACCAATGACATTAGTATTTTTTTTTTTTGAGAATAAAATCACTTCATTTATTTTCAAAAGCGCAGAGTTGAGGAAGCAACATGATAAAAATCAAGGTCAGTTCCCTATGGATCCATTCTGCCTCAGGGGAGGGATAGTGGCTCTTTGGGCTTGTGTGTTTGGGCTGGTGTGTTCTCAGTGGGAGGGCTTCAGGTGGTCCGATCCCTCGTTGCCTTGGCAACCCTCAGGTCCATCACCAGCTAGAGCTGGTCCCTCCTGCCCCACCCTCCCCTGGAGCTACCTACTGGTTAGTGGGTTAATTTCCAGATGCGGCAGCTCTGGATCCTCCTAGTGGCCGCCAGGTTCCCCACCCTCTCACTTTCTGTCCCCTCAGCTGTCTGGCCTTCAGCCCCAACCCCTCCTTGTCCCATTGGGTACCCCCACCACCACCAAGTCCCCGGCTTCTCAGGGTCACCCTCCTCTGAGACTCCTTCCCTCTGTCGCCTGACAGTCAGGCCATGAAGGCCTCAGTGAGTGAGCCCAGCTCAGCCCATTGTGGGGCCTGGGGAGGCTGCAGAGGGGGTTGGGGGTGGCAACAGGCAGATCGTCCCAAGGCCCAGACCCACTGCCACCCCTGGCAGAACCCATCCTGTAGCAAAAGGTTAAAAAATAAGTAAAAGACACAAGAGTGTGAGAGACCCAGAAAGAGCCAGTCCACGCGGGCAGCCAACGTGGGGAGGGGCTGTGATTAGCTTCTGGGCTCCAATGCCCACTTGCAGCCTGTAGGGCTTAAGTCCGCAACAACCAAGTAGCCAGGAACTGGCTGGCACTGCCTGGCAGTAACCGAGCACTCTGGGGGAGAGTTCGATTGCTCCAGAATCGTGCTTCTCCCAACCTGAACAAACATCTGAGCCTACAGGCCGGCTTACCCCTGGCCTGGCCATTGCTTCCACTGAGCTCATCTGTGGCCCTACCCCCGTGGACCCAACGTCACAGGCTCTAGACTTGGGAAGTGGTGGGATGGAACTGCTAGAGCCCTGGGTCAGAGGGCTCCTGTGGGGCCAGGACGTTTCCCTGGGCTCAGAAGCCTGAGATGGCTGCAACACAGGCGAAGGGAGCCAGGGCCCTGGACATCTGAAGAGAAAGTGGGGCCTGCAGGGGCGCCCCCAGTACCGACCCAGTGGTGGGAAGGAGACCCGGGGAATCAAGCACATCACCCCACAGAAGGGCAGAGGGTGGGCGGCAGTCCGAGGGGGTGGGGCCGGCCTGCCGGCTCATGGGGCTGTCCCACCTGCCAGCTGGGACCCAGCCCTGTGGACCCCAAGAGCAGGTGAGGGAGAAAAAGAGGGTGGTGTGTGGCCTGGAGGCCAGGCTGCAGGGGGCTCATAGGCCGCACCTGAGCATGTCTGGCAGATGCTTAAGGACAGAGGCTGGAGGTGGGGCTGACTCGGCAGGACCCAGGAGGGAGGGTGTCTAAAGGAGGCATGAAAGCCTGGGAACCAGACAGCAAGAAAGGAAAGACCAAGCCTGAAGTCTGTGAGCCATGCACCACAGCCTCCTGACGCCCCCTCTGAACAAAACCCCACCCTCCCCTTCGGCCACCACCCCCACCTGCTCCCCCCTCCACTGTCCCTGAGGGCTGCAGCTTCATTTGTGGAGGTAGGCGTCCAGCCACAGCTGCCCAGACTTCCTCAGGGACCCGATGATATCTTGCAGGGCCCGAAGCAGCGGCTTCTCCTGGTACTCAATGCCGTGCTTGGCACACAGGGACCTCACCAGCGGGGCGATCTTGGGCAGGTTGTGCCGGGGCATGGTGGGGAAAAGGTGGTGCTCGATCTGGAAGTTGAGGTGCCCACTGAACCAGTCGTTGAAGAAGGACTGCTCCACGTTGCAGGTGGCTGCCAGCTGGCTGCTGAACCAGTCGCGGTAGGGTTCTCGGTCAATCTCCATGACAATGTGATTCATCTGTGTGACCCACACAAACCAGTGGCTCTCCAGGAACCTGATGAAGTTGAGGAAAAGGATGGCTCCCAGGACACCATAGAAAGGGATGTAGGTGATGAAGAAACGGGTATAGTAGCTGATGACCCAGGCCAAGTCCACCCAGTCCTTGCGAAGGATCATGGTCCTGATGTTCTGGTACTGGAAGTACAAAGGGATGAGCAGTGGCGGCCCAATCAGGAAGAAGTACTCATGCTGGTGGTTGTAAGGCAGGTATTTCAGTTTCTTCTTGCCGTACTCAATGGGCTGCCACTTGCCCAGGACAAACATATGCAGCATGTTCACATCCGGATCCTTGTGGAAGATGTTGGGTTTGGCATGGTGCTGGAAGTGGCGATGGTTCCACCAGTTGGCAGAGGCACCCTTAAAGTGACCGATGATGAACTTGTGTATGATATGGTTCCACACGGACTTCTTGTAAACAGAGAGGTGGCCGTAATCGTGTTGTAGCCATCCAGCCTGGGCCTGAGAGATAGCAAGGATGAAGGCCGTCACGATGGTTGGAATCCAGCCGTTGCCAAAGTAGAAGAGAATGAACCAGGTGACGCTCTCCATGGCGATGGTGTGGGCCAGGTGGAGAAGGAAGAAGAGCTGGTTACTCTTGAACAGGTTCATGTCCTCAGCAGTCTTCCTCAGGGCCCGGAAGTCCTCGGTGATCTGGGAATTCTTGCCGCGGTCCTGGCTGGGCTCCTCAGGGGCCAGCTCACCAATCAATAGGGGCTTCATGAACTTGCGCACAAAACCAGGGTTGCGGTGGAAGGCCAGGAAGGCATCCGTGGCATCTTCCCCAGCGTAGTGCCCGATGACCCGCTGGCCCCCCGGGTGCCGGCTGGACCATTTGGTGATGTTGTAGACCTTCCGATTGATGACCAGCCACTTGTCTGTGCGCAGGTTGTGCTTCTGAATCTCCTCCCAGCGGAAGGTAGGCATCGGCGCCTCAGGCTCAGTGGCCCCCTCGCCCTGGTTACCCTCCTTCCCCATGCTGCGTGCTGACCCGGTGGGGTGAGTGCGGTCCGGGCCCTTCTCGCTTTCGGCTTTTGTCTCCTCCTCCTCCTCCTCCTCCTCCTACGACGTCCCCTCCCCCAGCCTCCTCACCCTGCCTTTCCTCTCCGCTTCCAAGTGTCCCCAAGCAGGATCTTCATTGCAGTACAAGGGTTATCTAGTTGTGGCCTGCAGGCTTAGTTGCCCTGGGGCATGTGAGATCTTAGTTCCCAGGCCAGGGATCAAACCTGCATCCCCTGCATTGGCAGACAGATTCTTAACCACTGGACCACCAGGGAAGTCCCCTACATTAAGACTCTGTTAAGTCACTTTTTCTTATCTATGTGCATGTTGTTCAATAGCTTGTCTACCCAACCAATAAGTATTAAGTCGTTCTTCAAAATCTGACTCAGCACCTCTCCTGTAAGAGAATTTGCAGGCTGCTGCTGCTGCTAAGTCACTTCAGTAGTGTCCAACTCTGTGTGACCCCATAGACGGCAGCCCACCAGGCTCCCCCATCCCTGGGATTCTCCAGGCAAGAACACTGGAGTGGGTTGCCACCTCCTTCTCCAATGTGTGAAAGTGAAAAGTGAAAGTGAAGTCGTTCAGTCATGTCTGACTCGTAACGACCCCATGGACTGCAGCCCACCAGGCTCCTTCGTCCATGGGATTTTCTAGGCAAGAGTACTGGAGTGGCTTGCCATTGCCTTCTCCAAAGAGAATTTGCAGGAGATACCTTCAGTTGGTACCACAAATGTGCCTTCAACAAACCATGCCCTCTTTTATCAATAATGACTCTTCATTTGAAAGGCAGCTCTTGGCTTATTCCCAAGCCCTGGTAGAGGGTGAAAGCCTAGACCATGTAGCATCAAGTGATATTGCAATTTTGAACTATCATGAATTAGTTGTTTATCTGATCCACCAAATCACAAAGTTGACTATATACAGCAGCATTCCATCATAAATTAGAAATTGTAGAATTGTAGGGACTTCCCTGGTGGTCCAGTGGCTTAAGACTCTGAGCTCCCAATGCAGGGGGCCTGGGTTTGGTCCCAGGGAACTAGATACCACATACTGCAACTAAGAGTTCACATGCCGCAAATAAAGAACTCACGAGCTGCAAAGAAAACCCAGTACACAAATAAACCAATGAGAAATTCTACAGTACAGATCAGACTCAGCATGTCTGGAAAGGACATCTCTCCCCCGAATCCCAAGGGGTCACTGGGAGTTTCTTGTGATCAGTTGCTGCTGCTGCTGCTAAGTCACTTCAGTCGTGTCCGACTCTGTGTGACCCCATAGACGGAAGCCCACCAGGCTCCCCCGTCCCTGGGATTCTCCAGGCAAGAACACTGGAGTGGGTTGCCATTTCCTTCTCAGTTAAGAGAGGAGAAAAATGCCTGGTCCTGGTAACAAATAAATCTCCACCATATGCCCTTCAGGTCACCCCTGCAAAACAGTGGTTAGTGTAAACCCTCCCCACAAGGAAAGCTTTGGGTTGTTTGCTTTGTGAGAAAGGAAAAGCCACTGAGGTCTAGATTGACACTGACTCATGGGCAAGAGCTAAGAGTGCTGGCTGGCTAGTCACAGACTTGCAATCAAAATTGGGAAATGGATGGTGAAGGTGAGCGGGGGAGAGAGATGTGGGTGGACTCAGAATGCTCATGAGGTATGAAGACATTCGCCACGAGGATCACTCTGAAGGAGGCTCTCAATCATGTAGACAAAATGACCTATTTAACTTCTGACAGTAGCCTCTTTCCTTAGCCTCTTCAGTGTTTGCTCAGTGGGTCCATGCAAAGAGTGCCATGGGGGACCTCCCTGGTGGTCTAGTGGTTAAGACTTTGCCTTCCAATGGAAGGGGTGTGGGTTGGATCCCTGGTCAGGGAGCTAAGATCCTACACACCTTTTGGCCAAAAAATCAAAGCATAAAACAGAAGAAATATTATAACAAACTCAATAAAAACTTTAAAAATGATCCACATCAGAAAAGTCTTAAAAAAAAAAAATAGTGGCAATGGTAACAGGGATAAAGGCTAGGCATTAGCTTATCAAAGCTCATCCAGCTACCACATCTGCTGAGTGTCCAGTGTGCCAACAGTAGAAGCCAACACCAAACCCCTGACATAAAATTATTTTTCCCCCAAAATTAAACATATAAAATGACTTTCCCAGAGGTCCAGCCAGTCACCTGGACTTACACTGGCCTTCCTCTGTGATGGAAGGGGTGAAAATTTGTCCCCACACCTTAGACTCATATTCTGGGTATACATTTGTCTTTTCTGCCTAAAGTGCTTTTTCCAGCCCCTCCATGTGGACCTACAGAATGCTCTAACTATGGCCATTGGTGTCCCACTCACATGCTCCATCCAGAGGAAATATTCTAAGGTAAAAAAAGAATAGTAATGGTCGTGCATATATAGAATTGATTGGTCTTCCCCTCCAAAGGTAACTGGCTTGATAATAGAATGGCCTGTTTAAATATTATCTACTGCACTAGCTAAGAGACCACCGGGAAATACTATAAGGTTGGGGTGCCACCCTATAGAATACAGTACGTGCCTTAAATCAGTTTCCACAACATGGTTCTATGTCCTCCAGAGCCAGAGTTCATGGGTCCAGGAACCAAAGGGAGAAGGTAAAAGTACTCCCTCTCACTAGTGAATTTTTTCATCTTCCTCTCAACTCAAAGAAATTTTGTTTCCTATCAATGTGACTTTGAGCTCAGTGGATTTAGACATTTTAGTGCCCAAGGGAAACACAGTCGCTGTTCTGATGAATTCTGAGGCTGACCTCTGACCTTTCTGCAATTCTCATGCTGCTGAGTTGACAGAGGAAAAAGGTTTCTCTACTGGCCAGGGAAATTGATCCCAATTACCAGGAGGAAATTGGATTGCTGCTGCTATATAACAGAGGTATGAAGGACTCTATGTGAAAGACTAGAGCACCTCCTAGAACTCTGGTCAATGGAAAACTGACCGATAGCCCTGATCAATGAAAAATTGCAGCAACTCAATTAAGACAGACAGCCAAGGATGCAAATCCCATGGGAATGAAGGTTTGGACCACCTCACTAGGAAAAGCACACTATCTGGGTGAGACATTAACAGAGGAAGCATTGGCTTTTTGTTCAGGATTGGCTCCTGAACAAAAGCAATAATAGCTACCAGTTAACTCTTGCGGCAATCTACAGAAGTATTAATATTAATAGAAAACATAGCAGCAATATTTTATATTATTTTTCCCTTTCTCCCCCACATTCTCATGATTTTACAGGAAGAACACTGGTGATTGCTAACATTTTCAGCTGAGAGTACAACCAAATTGATGACATACATGTCAATGATTAACCGATGGGACAATGTTTCCTCTACTGGGACACAAACACTTACCTGAGTGAAGGGTAAGAGTGGACACAGAGGGAGGTAGAGAAATGGACTCTGCCCCCCAGAACTAGTCTCCCCTCTCCTCCACCCTATTCTCTGCTTCCAGAGGTCCCTGCTGACCTCTAAGAACCACATCAGTTGACTTCCTTGCTTCCTGATGTCTGGTTGAGGAATATCAGGAGATCAGAGGACATAAGTAGAGCAAGATGAGATGTTATTCTCTTTACCCATTTAGTCCCTACCTGTATCCACCCATCTAAGATTTCAGCTCCATCCAGGAACCCTGACTGTCTCTTTTTCTCTAGGTTCCAGTAACTGCTTCCTTCCATGGACCCTTCTGAAGCCCTGCACTCTCCCTAGGGGTGCCCTAACCTCCCTAGGGGAGTGCCCTAACCCTGTCCTGTGAAGATCTCATTATTGTTGTTGCTGTCATTTAGTCACTGAGTCGTGTCTGATTCTTTGGCAACCCCATGGACTGTAGCCTACCAGGCTCCTCTGTCCTTGGGATTCTCTAGGCAAGAATACTGGAGTGGGTTGCCATTTCCTTCTCCAGCGGATCTTCCCGACACAGGGATTGAACCTGTGTCTCCTGCATTGGCAGGTGGATTCTTTACCACTATTGGATCCTCTTCAATTTACTCAATAGCTATGCCTTCTGTTTGCCTCTGTGACACTGACACAAGCCTCTTTCTCACCCACTAAGATATGAATTCCTTGAGGACGGGGGCTGAAATACAGTCTACACAGAGTTGGCACAGAGCTATGTGAAATGAAAATATCTCCTGCCATATTAAAAAACAAGAAATGTCATGGCCATCAGCGATTTCTAGCACAGCCATCAGCGATTTCTAGCCTCCAAATGTGAATGAGGGCTCCCAAAACTACAATTCAGAGGATGCTGCCAACCCCCAAGGTAATTGCTGAGGAGCTGGGGGAACGCAAGAAGCAAGGATGAACAAGGAAACAGGATTGGCCCCAGACAGCTGAGGTGCATATGAAAGGAATGAATTCAGTGAGCCCAGAGGCTTGCATCTTCCCATACAAAGAGTGCTAAATTCCTTAACTCAGGATATCTGATCTTTGATGTTCAGACTGCCTGCTCCCTTTGTTGCAAACATATATATATAGCCTGACTTCTCCTCCTGCCTCCTTAGAGCAATTTTCTCAGAGCTACTGAGATGCTGTCTCCTAGGCTTGGAGTCCTAAACATCCCACCAAATACAATGACTCTTTACTCAGGTTGTGACTATTTTTTTAGCCCACAACTGTCTCAGCCTGACCCAGAGAAGGGCTACCTTTTACAGACTTAGTCCAGCCAGTGAGGTACCTCTTGATAATATGCACAAAGAGATGGTAACTCCCCACAGGTAGTCTTGTGTAAGAAAAAGAAATGACCTAAGCAATTTGGGGCAGTAAGAAAAAATGTTTATAACAGCTTGGGGACAGAAAGAAAGACTTCAGCTAAAGGATATCTCATGATTACATTTATCATGAGATAAAAGCATTGCTATTTGGTTTTTATATGATATTTACAATATTTTAATATCCTATAAGAACAAGACAGGGTATTTTTAGATAAGGCTACATAACCCCAGACAAATAATAGGATCTTTTTTTGTTTTTTTAACTCCAGGCCAATTAGTTGAGGGCTAATTTAGTAATGGAAGATGCTTCCAAATACTTAACACATGACTCAGCTGTATAAATAAGTGGTGGCAAATGAAGCTGAACAAATTTCTCATATGTTCTGATTTGGTCATTGGTGTACACACACAGATTTATACAAAGCTTGAGTTCTTTCCGTAAAGAAGAAAAAGGAAAAAAGTCCAAAACCAATAAATTTTTTAGGTTACTAAACCAATATCTAAATACTGTGAGATAAATAATTGAATACATAAATAACAACGCTATGCTTTACTTTAACTCCATCTGATAAATTTAAATAATAGCTCATCTGATAAACTTAAATAATACCACAGAGAAATAATGCCAAAGGCTCAACTCAATTGCTATCTGTCAGACAGATGAGGGACTAAATCGACTGAAATACTTTGCTTTATTCGGTATATCTAGATTCATTTCAAACAGCTGTAGGAAATACTGAATCTGATTTTGAAATGATAATTTAAACAAAACCTCTGTAATGGACTAAAATGCTCTAGTAATAGCATTTGTGAGACTCTCGAGTCCTTAGTAAAACTAGGGTTTGGGGTTCAATGAAAGGAGGATAGATGCGCCTTCACATTCATAAAAAAGGAGTTTAAGATTTCTATGGCAAAGTGGATTATTCAATAGAGAACTCACACATTTTTATGGTTATATCTGACCAGTCTTATTGGCAAACAAATAAGGCACTTTTGTTACTACTCTGCCATCCTGAGTAAATTCAAACCACACCTGTTTAGAAGGTGCCTAGAAAATTTCTACAAGTTTTGACCTGCATCTCCTCATTCAGAGTAAGCAAAAATGTGTTTCTATATCATATTTGTATCTCAGGTTTCAAAGCCCTACTCAGGGGAGTAAAGTCAGTTTGCTATTTTATGGGTCACTTCGTGGAGTGAATGTCTTCTTTTACCTTCTCTTCTGCCTTTTTCCCCCCTTGTATAAAGGAAACGACATTAAGTCAGGCTGTTTGATTCAAATTCTATTAATAATATTCCCTTGATTTTAACTATGTTTTTAATGCTAAGATGCTCAGTTTCCCCATTTATAACATTGGGCTAAGAATAACTGTTCTACACAGTTGTTATCATGTATATAAAAAGTGCATAGAAAGTATCTATTTCAACACCAGGTATTTAATAAGTGGAAGCAGCATCATTATCCATGTTATTATTATCACAAGTACCCCATCAGGACTTCTAAGATACTAATTTGATTTTGAGAACCTGCAGTAGTTAGGAAAACAATTATTCAAAATTATTCAGGAAGGCAGGGTGAATCACTAGTAAGTCAGTTGTATTTTATTCATTGACATGTACCTAATGATGGTAAGACAGGCTTCTTCTCCAGGCCTTTCTACCATATGAAATGTCTGTATCCTAAGCAGAATTATTTTTGAACGGCAATCAGAGAGCCAGTGGAGGTGAAAATTTAAGTGAGGTCTGCAAAGTCTAAGATACTCCCAGAGCACTCAGAATTCAGAAATGAGTTTTTCATTTGTCAATGTTGGTCCAGATTTCAGCATCCTCTGTGAGCAATTAACAGCTTTTGCTATTGCCATTGTAATATAAAACCTCCATGAAATGATTTTTGCCATTTTTCTTGCTATAATTGTTGCCATTGTCCATTTAGCCAGCATCTATATCTCTTCTGTCCGATAAATAAACAAAATGTTCAAATCATTTGACAGCTATCCATGCAGGTCCTGGATAAGTAGTACGATAACAGAGATGATTTAAGCATGAGACTGTAAATCCTCAAGTTCCAGCCATATTATAATATCAGTGTTGAAATTTTTCACCTAAAGAATTAGAGAACCTTTTACAATGGGATTAATACATCACTCATTTAACATCTACCTTTCTTCACCTGACCCCGAGACCATATCTAACAACAAATAATTTGCCCCATTCTTTCAAGGTGTCAAATGTCTTTTTTCTGTATTTGAATTATTTGATCTAAGAGAAGTAGCTTGGAAAAGCATTAGGAGTGTCAGGTTTTATAACAAACCATGTGGGTGGAGGGTTTTGTTGGGTTGATTTTTTTTTTTTTTTTTTTTGGCTGACAGCAAACAAGTCTATCTGAAAACACATAAGCTCCAGCAGGTGCCCAGAGCTAATTTTGTTTGACACTATTTTTAAAAAGCACTAGCTAAGTTTTATAACAAGTCATAGTGAATGGCTGTATTGTTTCTCTGTCTTCTGCAACCCAGGGACCAGTTTTAAAATAGGACCCTAAGCAGAAGGCCATGAATCTAAAACACCCAGCTTCTTAAATCTTCTCCTAGATCCCTAGAAACAAAATGCTTAGAGGTTTATACTTGACTTTGCACTTCACACCTTCCACCACGAAATCGAAATCGCTGCACTTCCTGTCAGCAATTTTCATTTAAATCTAGTGAGTTTCAGCTCTGACCAGCAAGGATGATGTGAAATGCTTGCCGGCAGCCAGACTCAAGATGGATTTGTCGATCCAACCACCTGCTGACAGCATGTGTTTGGCTCCCAGCATTCACAGTGGATATTCATCGTGATATTCACTCTCCCTATGGACTCTCACAGCAGACACATCAGTCGGCATCTCCTACTAATACTCCCAGCTTAAACGCCCACTTAGGTGTGGTGTTTGAAGAACCCTTCATTTTTAATCTCTCTGATACAGGCGGTTAGCCTGGTCTTTCCTCTCTCAAACACAGAAGTCCTATTTGGATTAAGATACAAAGATTGGATTTGGAGAGTTGTTTTTCGTTTGTTCTGTCTTTGTCTGTCCAAGCACAGAACTCACTAATTTACTGCCGAGGGTCAAAATACACATTTCTACTATTGAGTTGTAAGGTACAATGTTAAGAGTCAGTCAAACTTGGATTTGAATTCCAGCAAGTTCACCTGGCAGTGTGTCATCTTAGGCAAGTGTGTCATCTCTGACAAGATAGAGATATCAGTGAAAGTGAAAGTGAAGTCGTTCAATCGTGTCCCGACTCTTTGCGACCCCATGGACTGTAGCCTACCAGGATCCTCCGTCTGTTGGATTCTCCAGGCAAGAGTACTGGAGTAGGTTGCCGTTTCCTTCTCCACTACCTCCAAAGATTGTTAAGAAGATTAAATGTGATAATATATGTAAAATGCCTAACATTAAGTCAGGTTTGTAATAAATGCTCAATAAATTCTAGTGGCTAGAATTCTAGTTTTTAACTTTTTATTTTATACTGGGGTATAGCCAATTAACAATGTTGTGATAGTTTCAAGTGAATAGCGAAGGGACTCAGCCATACATACACATCCATCTATCTCTCTGCAACTTGCCCTCCCATCCAGCCTGCCACGTAACATTAAGCAGAGTTCCAAGTGCTCTACAGTGGACTCCTGTTGGTTATTCATTTTAAATACAGCAGTGTGTACCTGTCTATCCCAAACTATCCCTTCCCCCAATTCTCACTCCTGGCAACCATAATTCCTTCTCTAAGTGTATGAGTCTGTTCCTGATTTGTAAATAAGTTCATTTGTATAATTTCTTTTTAGATTGACTTTAAAAAAAAACAGTGAAATAACTCATCTGACTCTCAGATAGCTCTGTAACAGGATAGGGGCAGCCGGCATTAGCCTCCTCTTGCAGACTGGAAAATGGCAGTGTAAAAAGGTGAAGCAATTCTCCCAAAGCCTTACAGGAGGGAAGTAGAGGGCCCAAACTAGACCCTAGATATCTAACCCTAAATCCAGTTCTTTTTGTCCAGTTTTATTGTTTGTGGTTTGACTTTGTTCAACACCCTCTAAGTTATTCAGTGGAAACCGACTCTCGATAGTCTCCATTCTTGGCAGACACAGTAAACCGAATTGTGAGTCTATGATGGGGACAATGACAAGCCGTTTGAGTCATGTCCACCCTGGTCCTGCCGGTGCAGCCAAGGATCAAACTGGGGGAGGACATGGCTGCCTTCCATGCCATCAACTTCAAAAGACTGGGGTATTAGGGCCACAGAGGACCAGGCAGGGCAAGTGGTGGCCTCGAGCCAAGGTTAAGATGTGATGAGTTCAATGCTGACATTTTGAGGCTGAAGAGACAATAGGACTTGTTGCCTGGCCCACTCCACCCTCATTCAAAGGGCTGGCTCTGTAACACGCAGTCCTCTTGGCAGCCCTGGGTGGTGCAGAACGGAGTTACCATGGTTGGCTGTCAGCCTTGTACCCCAGACTCCCAGGTCTCAAAAAAGCTGCCCAGTGTCTCATAATTTAAAAAAAAAAATTTTTTTATAATACTCACATTTTCCTATTTCCCTTGACTTTCACAATCATACTGGACTGTAGACAAATCAAGTATTTTGTAAGGAGCCTGAGGTTCAGACATGACAGCTGGTAAGAGAGGGCACTGAAGGGGAAGCCAGGCCACCTAATACCTCATCCCGAATTCTTTGCACCACCTCCTGCCTTCTGTCGTAGCCATGGGAACTCAGCCACTCTGCCTCTTGGTCTCCCACTAGGAAGCATAAAGGGGATTCTACAAACATTTGCTGAATGGATGGTACAACAAAGGGATAATGAGGAGCTATGTGTTCCCGTTTCTACACATTCTGCCTCTCTTTCATTGTGAGTGAGACGCCCAGCAAACACAGCTGAAATAATCAACTCATTTTTGTCCTGTCACACCAGTTTGTCATGTTACCACCAGCCAAAGCAGTAATGACCCAGGTCAACACACCCAGAACACTCCTGTGGAAGAGATTCTCAACAAGGGAAGGTTGCATAAAACACCCTGAAAGGACAAAGGAAAAACCCACAAAGCTAAAAGACCACAAAATTAGTGTATCCCATCTTCGTCTAGCAGGCACTTCCAGTCTCTTTCTCTGCTGATGACCTATTGTTGCTGCTTTTGTTCTTTGGTTGCTAAGTTGTGTCCAACTCTTTTGTGACCCCATGGACTGCATCCCACCAGGCTCCTCTGTCCATGGGATTTCCCAGGTAAGAATACTGGAGTTGGGTTGTCATTTCCTTCTCCAAGGGATCTTCCTGACCCAGGGATTGAACCCGCAGTGGAATCCCCCTGCAGTGGAAGCACAGAGTCATAACCACTGGACCACCAGGGAAGTCCATGTAAATATAATTATAGAGCACAAAGGTCATGAGACCGTTTGGTCAGCTCAGTTAAGACGTCAGACTCATCAAGTCTGAAAAGCTGGAACATGAAAAATCTAAGAAAGAAATTATGAGAGGTCTGGAAAAGCACAAGAGAAAAAGATGGGGAGAGAGAAAATGGGTCCAAGGACTATGCCAAGGATAGCCAGTAGTAACAGAGCATGTTCCTGTTAGAATGTCCATCCAAACTTGAGTCAACAAAAACCCCTCAGATCAAACAGAACTGCCCTTAAGATTCCTTAGATTGCATTGTTATTGTTTATAACAGATTCATTAATCAGGTGATCAAGGCCCTCTTTTGTCAAAACATCCTTGATCACTCAGATTAACAGCAGTCTGGTGCTCCACTACTGGACTGCTGGTCACCCAAGCACTTGTTTAAAACATTTCCTGTTTCATTGTGACAAGACAGTGATCGCTTAGGCAGCATATATGCTAAAATTGGAATGATACAGAGAAGATTAGCATGGCCCCTGTGCAAGGATGACATGCAAATTCGTGAAGCGTTTCATATTTTTTAAAAAAAACAAAAACAATGTAACAAGACAGCCTTCCCAAATCAGACCTCCCTGTTATCTGATCACATTTCTGTTCCAGATTTCAATCCTCATTCAGGAACCCTCAGTGGCAAAAACTTTTATAGTATAGTTAAAGACACCTGCAAAATTTGATGGGGAAAAAATGTGTGGAACATTTAGAGCCTCAGTATGAGTTCTAGGAAACATCTCTTGTCTTTCTGATCTAATTGAAGGGGATGTTAATCTCTGTATTCAACCCCACAAAGTGGTCAGTTGGGTAGGTCGTGCTATTTGATATTGTTCTCCAAAACCTCAAATCAACACATTATGTATCTATGGAAGTAGAAAAGTCTCATGGGTCGCAAGACCTATAAGATGCAATAGAGAATTCTAAAGCAAACAGGTGAGGGATGACAAAATTTCCACAGAATGCTAAGAGAAAAAAACAATATATGGGCTGCTGCTTTATTTATTTATTTTTTTGATGGAGGGCAGCAATCTGTGCTTATGAGAAATCTTAAAACAGTGCTTCTCAACCAATGTCACCACCTCTGGGCACGTTTTGGACATTTGTGGGGGTTATTTTATTGTCTTCATGGTAAGAGGACCCCAAAGCCATCCAGTGGCTGCAGACCAGAGATGGCAGATGTCCTGAAGTGAGCAGGCTGGTGCCATGGAGCAAAGCACTCTGCTATACCCTAGGCGATATCATATACATCCAAGGCTCTTGCCCCACATTCATGTAGGTGAAACCCTATTTACAATCGTCTAAATCCTATGCATGTTTTAGATGCCACATCAACTTCTTCAATGTGTCCTCTCGTGAAGAAGTACCAATGTATTCACATACTGAAATGCATATTACTTTTTTTTTATAAATCACTGTTCTTCCATTTCTCTTACAGTTGAAATTATGTGTCTGTAGGCTCTATAAATCATCTATAAAATATACTGTAGGACAGTAAAGTGAGTGTCGCACATAATCTGTGATAAAATCCATTTTAATTTTCTGTCTCCATCATTTCATCTACATTTATTAATGACATGACGGAATTGGGAAAGTATCTGTAGATGCTAGCATGAGTGGGTGCAAATTTACTATCAAACAGGAGAGTTATGCAGTTGTAAAGCATCTCCTCACAAACTGTTTAACAGCAAAGAGAAAAATAGTACTTTACAGTGGCAAAGCCTGGCAAACACCACCTTAATCAAATGATCAAGGCTTAGAAAAATATATGTAATATTTGTGTGTGTGTGTGTATATATATATAGAGAGAGATATCAAGAAAGAGAAGCAGAGGGGAATAACAGGAGGAGGAAGGGGAAGACAGCAAGAGGAGGAAGCAAAATAAAAATGAAATGAAAGGTAAGAACTGAAGTAACAATTTTTAAATAGTTATGATTCTGTGTGTTATATAAACAATTAATGTTAATTTTCTATTTCATAGGTATAGACTCACAGAAATATCTAAGAAGAGAACAGTGGGAGAAAGCAGTGTGAAAGAAGAAAAAGAACAGTACAAATGTAATAAGGGTCACAGATTTTAAAGACAAATGGGGGTGTGGACATACATTAACATATGTAACTTTATCCTGATTTACAAAACTTTCATAAATTCAGTGTGAGATGTGAATATAAGAGAAGCTGATAGAATTTTATACCAAACAAACAAAAGCAAATCAAACACCTCACTCCAACCCTTTTCAGTCCACTGTACGGACCCTCCCAGCAGTCGCTGACTGCAGCTTTGCATGTGTCCCCAGACAGCAGCAGAGAGTTTTTTTCTGAGAAGCTAAGCAACAGAGTACGTTCTTTATGTGCCCATAATCATATGCTCCCACGTACAAAATGTTAAGTTAATGATTAACCTACCAAAGCACTTTTTTGGAAAGATGGGCAGACTTCAAAGATTTCAAAATATTTCTTGTAACCCCTGATCTGGCCTACATCCTGGGAAGAGGGGTACAGGGTACAAGGAGGGGCATTTCCCTTTGTGGGAGCCCAGGAACCTCTGCACAGCCCAGCTGTCCACCCCCACCCCAGCCAGGATGGTCAGAGCCCAATGCAGTGAGCATGCAGGAAAGGGTTATATCTCCTTTGCAAGCAGTTGTCTTTTTCCTGGCAAACAAGCCAGGTGCCAGAAACTTTACCCAGACGGGGAGGAAAAGACAGGAGAGGAAGCAGAAGGGGAGGGGGAGGGCATGAAGGAAGAAAATAGAATCATCAGGAAAAAAAAAGAAATGAAAGATGAGGTCAAGATGGTTACAGTTTGAAACAACTTCAGAACAGTTACATATTTTTTCAAAGCATTTAAAGCCTCTCAAAGCTCTCAAAAGGTACAAGCCTGCAGGGAGGTGACTTCCCTCAGCCTTGAAATCTTTCACTCAGCTGTACAAAAACAGAAAAGAGATCTCAGACTCAGAAGTTACAGAAGTACATGTGCAAGCACTATTGCTGGTTGGGTTTCATTTCTTTGTCTAAACAGAAACTCTTCTTGCAAGTTACCACCAACCCCAGGGACGCCTTGCCAGTGTACTTCCCAGGGCTTACATCATCCCATGCTTTCATTACACCTGTTTCTTTCTATTTGTCACACATTCCTCTCCCTTTCACCTGAACAACGGAGATACCGTTTCCAAGTTCCTTAATTAAATCTTATTTTATCTTGCAACTATCAGGAAAAAAACAAAGTCATCCAGGGTCATCTCTTCAAGGTTGAGAAGCCTGAGCCACCCACCTGCTCCTGCTCGTCAAAATTAAATCTGCCAAGTGCTGAGTTGCTTGAAAATGTCCTGTTAAGTCATTTAAAGACATAGCTCTTCATATATCTAGAAAGGCATATCTTAATTTGAGACATACGCCTTGCCATGATCACAGAACCTCTCCACCAAATGTTTTCTTTAGAAAATGCAATAAGTTCCCATCTGAAAATATTATTATCCATGTTTCATCTTCATATTTCTTATTTCCTTAAATAAAGCATTCTTGCACCTAATGAACCATGAAATCTTTCTTAACAGAAAAGGATGTTTTTTGAGGAATAACTGGCATAACATTGTCTAGTTTCAGGTACATAATGATTTAATATTTGTATATATTATCATTTTTATAACAGCCATCCTGATTAGTGTGGGGTAGTGTCTTGAGGAGCTTACCACCTGTTTTCTTCCAGGAGTTTTATGGCTTAAGGTTTCACATCCAAGTCTTGAATCCATTTTGAGTCAATGTTTGTGTATGGTGTAAGATAGTGGTCCGGTTTTTCTATTACCATTTACTGAAGAGACTATCCGTTCTCCACAGCATATTCTTGGCTCCTTTGTTTTAAATTAATTGACCACATAGGCATGGGTTTTTTTCTGGGTTCTCTATTCTGTACCATTGATCTATGTGTCTGTGCTTTTGTTTTGTTGCCAATACCATGCTGTTTTGATTACTGTAGCTTTGTAGTATAGCTTGAAATCAAGAAGCATGATACCTCCAGCTTTGTTCTTTCTCATGATTGTTTTGACTATTTGGGAGTCTTAGTAGTTCCATACAACTTTTAGGATTGTTCTATATCTATGAAAAACACAATTGAAAGTCTGATAGAGATTGCATTGAATCTGTAGGTTGCTTTGGGTAGTATGAACAGTTTAACAATAATTATTCTTCCAATCCAAAGCATATATTTCCACTGATGTGTACCTTGAATTTCTTTTATCAGTGTCTTGTAGTTTTCCTACAATGAGATATCACTCACACAGGTCAGAATGGCCATCATCAAAAGGTCTACAGACAATAAATACTGGAGAAGATGTGGAGAAAAGGGAACCCTCTTGCACTGTTGGTGGGAATGTAAATTGATACAGCCACTGTGGAAGACACTATGGAAATTCCTTAAAAAACTAGGAATAAAACCGCCATATGACCCAGAAACCCCCCTCCTAGGCATATTCCCTGAGGAAACCAAAATTGAAAAAGACTCATGAACAATAATGTTCACTGCAGCACTATTTACAATGGCTAGAACATGGGGGCAACCTAGATGTCCACTGACAGATGAATGGATAAAGAAGCTGCGGTACGTATATACAATGGAATATTCAGTTCAGTTCAGGTCAGTCGCTCAGTCGTGTCTGACTCTCCGCGACCCCAATTACTCAGCCATAAAAGTGAATGCATTTGAGTCAGTTAGAATGAGGTGGATGAACCTAGAGCCTATTATAGAGAATGGCGTAAGTCAGAAAGAGAAAGACAAATATCGCATACTAACACAGATATATGGAATCTACAAAGATGGTACTGATGAAATTATATGCAGGGCAGGAATGAGACACAGACATTGAGAACAGACCTATGAACACAGAGTGGAGGGGAGAAAGGAGAGGCTGGGATGTATGGAGAGAGTAACATGGAAACATACTGTAAAGCAAATACCCTTCAATTAAAAATAAATAAACGTTAAAAATATGTTTTCAGAGTACAGATCGTTCGCCTCCTGGATTAAATTTATTCCTGGCTATCTTATTCTTTTGATGTAGTTGTAAACAGAATTGTAAATTAATTTCTTTGATTGCTTATTATTAGCATATAGAAACACAACCGATTTTTTAATTTGGTTTTGTACCCTGAAAATTTACTGAATTTATTAGTTCTAACAATTTTTTGATGGAATCTTGTGGGTTTTCTACATATAATATCACGTCATCTTCAAAGAGTAACAGTGTTACTTCTTCCCTTAAAATTTGGATGCCTTTTATATCTTTTTATTGCCTGATTGCTCTGGTCAGGACTTCTAATAGTATAGTGAGTAAAAATGGTGAAGAGTGGACATCCTTGTCTTGGTCCTTAGAGAGAAAAGTTTCATCTTTTCACCATTAAGTACGATGTTAGCTGTGGACTTGTCATATATGACCTTTATTATGTTGCAATCAGTTCAGTTCAGTCGCTCAGTCGTGTCCGACTCTTTGCGACCCCATGAATTACAGCACATCAGGTTTCCCTGTCCAACTCCCAGAGTTCACTCAAATTCATGTGCATCAAGTCAGTGATGCCATCCAGCCATCTCATCCTCTGCCATCCCCTTCTCCTCCTGCCCTCAATCCCTCCCAGCATCAGACTCTTTTCCAATGAGTCAACTCTTCGCATGAGGTGGCCAAAGTATTGGAGTTTCAGCTTTAGCATCAGTCCTTCCAATGAACACCCAGGACTGATCTCCTTTAGAATGGACTGGTTGGATCTCCTTGCAGTCCAAGGGACTCTCAAGAGTCTTCTCCAACACCACAGTTCAGAAGCATCAATTCTTCGGTGATCAGCTTTCTTCACAGTCCAACTCTCACATCCATACATGACCATGGGAAAAACCATAGCCTTGACTAGACCGACCCTGGTTGGCAAAGGTAATGTCTCTGCTTTTTAATATGCTATCTAGGTTGGTCATAACTTTCCTTCCAAGGAGTAAACATCTTTTAATTTCTTGGTGTCAATCAGCTTCTGCAGTGATTTTGGAGCCCAAAAAAATAAAGTCAGCCACCGTTTCCACTGTTTTTCCATCTATTTCCCATGAAGTGATGGGACCAGATGCCATGATCTTAGTTTTCTGAATGTGGAGCTTTAAGCCAACTTTTTCACTCTCCTCTTTCACTTTCATCAAGAGGCTTTTGAGTTCTTCTTCACTTTCTGCCATAAGGGTGGTGTCATCTGCATATCTGAGGTTATTGATATTTCTCCCAGCAATCTTGATTTCAGCTTGTGCTTCTTCCAGCCCAGCGTTCCTCATGATGTACTCTGCATAGAAGTTAAATAAGCAAGGTGACAATATACAGCCTTGACGTACTCCTTTTCCTATTTGGAACCAGTTTGTGTTCCATGTCCAGTTCTAACTGTTGCTTCCTGACCTGCATACAGGTTTCTCAAGAGGCAGGTCAGGTGGTCTGGTATTCTCTTTCAGAATTTTCCAAAGCTTATTGTGATCCACATAGTCAAAGGCTTTGGCATAGTCAATAAAGCAGAAATATATGTTTTTCCGGAACTCGCTTGCTTTTTCCATGATCCAGCAGATGTTGGTAATTTGATCTCTGGTTCCTGTGCCTTTTCTAAAACCAGCTTGAACATCTGGAAATTCATGGTTCACGTATTGCTGAAGCCTGACTTGGAGAATTTTGAGCATTACTTTACTAGGGTGTGAGATGAGTGCAATTATGCAGTAGTTTGAGCATTCTTTGGCATTGCCTTTCTTTGGGTGGAATGAAAACTGACCTTTTCCAGTCCTGTGGCCACTGCTGAGTTTTCCAAATTTGCTGGCATATTGAGTGCAGCACTTTCACAGCATCATCTTTCAGGATTTGAAATAGCTCAATTGGAATTCCATCACCTCCACTAGCTTTGTTCGTAGTGATGCTCTCTAAGGCCCACTTGACTTCACATTCCAAGATGTCTGGCTCCAGGTGAGTGATCACGCCATGGTGATTATCTTGGTCATGAAGATCTTTTTCGTACAATTCTTCTGTGTATTCTTGCCACCTCTTCTTAATATCTTCTGCTTCTGTTAGGTCCATACCATTTCTGTCCTTTATCGAGCCTATCTTTGCATGAAATGTTCCCTTGATATCTCTAATTTTTTTTGAAGAGATCTCTTGTTTTTCCTATTCTGTTGTTTTCCTCTATTTCTTTGCATTGATCGCTGAGGAAGGCTTTCTTATCTCTCCTTGCTATTCTTTGGAACTCTGCATTCAGTTGCTTATATCTTTCCTTTTCTCCTTTGCTTTTCGCTTCTCTTCTTTTCACAGCTATTTGTAAGGCCTCCTCAGACAGCCATTTTGTTTTGCATTTCTTTTCCATGGGGCTGGTCTTGATCCCTGTCTCCTGTATCATGTCACGAACCTCCGTCCATAGTTCATCAGGCACTCTGTCTATCAGATCTAGTCCCTTAAATCTATTTCTCACTTCCCACTGTATAATCATAAGGGATTTGATTTAGGTCATATTACCTTCCCTCTAACTCATTTGTTGAGTTTTTTTTATCATAATGAATATTAAATTTTGTCAAAACCTTTTTCTGTAGATATTGAGATGATTTTTATGTTTCATTTTGTTAATGTCTTGTGTCACATTAATTGATTTGCAGATGCTGAGCCATCCTTGCATCCCTGGGATAAATCTCACTTAGTGGTGGTGTATGAGCTTGTGAATGTACTGTTGAATTCAGTTTGCTAATACTGTGTTGAGAATTTTTGCAGCTATATTCATCAGGATATTGGTCTGTAATCTTTTCTTATGGCATCTTGTCTGATTTTGTTATCAGGGTTACACTGGCCTCATAAAATGGATTTTGAAGTGTTCTTTCCTCTTTTATATTTTATATATTTTGAATATTTGGGAGAATTTACCAGTGAAACCATCTGGTTCTGGACTTTTGTTTGTTGAGAGGTTTTGACTACTGATTCAGTCTCCTTACTAGTAATCAGTATATTCTGATTTTCACCTTCTTCATGATTCAGTTGTGGTAGGTTGTACATTTTTAGAAATTTACACATTTCTTCCATGTTTTCAAATTTGTTGGTGTATGATTATAATATTCTCTTATGATTGTATTTCTGTAGTATCTGTTATAACATTTCCTTTCATTTCTGATTTTGTGTCCTTTTTCTTGGTGAGTCTAGCTAAAAGTCTGCCAATTTTATCTTTTCAGAGAATCAGTTCTTTGTTTCATTAATCTCGTCTATTGTCTTTTTAGTCTCTGTTTCATTTACTTTTGCTCTGATCTTTGTTATTTCCTTCCCACAGTAAGAGATATTTTAAAGTTAACAGATCACTTGCAACTGCGGTGCCTTATAACAGGTTTCTATCCTTCCTTCCTCAGCAAGCATGTGGGATTACCAGAATTAGCATTTTAATCGTTTCAAGTTCAAGAACTAGGCTGTCAATCTCTCCATCACATCACTGACACAATCATTCATTTTCCTCTTTTCCTGAGAGCTGCTGACTTGTCAGTGTCTTCTCTGGGCATCTCCATCTAATCCACTTGCCTTAAAAACCCACACCCCTGTCTGTCAAATAATCTAGGATATAATATTACCCTACAATCTAAGCCTTGAATAAATGACATTGTAAACTGTGCCCTTACCAGACTGTGATTGCTAAGATTTTTATCACATTCTTTTTCAAAATGACTTCCAAAGAATCATTTTACAAAATAAGTTGAACATTATCTGTGTGTGTGTGTTAAGTTGCTTCACTCATGTCTGACTCTGAAACCCCCATGGATTGTAGCCCGCCAGGCTTCCCTGTCCATGGGATTTTCCAAGCATGCATACTAAAGTAGGTTGCCATGCCCTCCTCCAGGGAATCTTCCCAACCCAGGGATCAAACCCACGTCTCCTGAATTGGCAGGCAGATTCTTTACCACTAATGCCACCTGGGAAGACCTTAACATTATCTACAAAGTTCTTACTGTGTTTCTGGAAACTGTACTGTTCTAATTATTCATTCTGCCAGGTGAACTCAGTTTGGTTACCTTCTGCAAAGGCAGGAGCTTTGTAGGTTTCCTGCTCACTGTGGCCCTTTGTTCTGTAAATACAGTATCTCAGTTCAGTGAGGAAGGGCCCAAGCTCCCACTGTGAGTCCCCTTGATCCAAACCAGATGGATAAGTCAGTTTCTTCAGACATCAGTTTTCGCATGTAAAATTAGGGAGTTCATTACATGATCCCTTAAATTCTTTATGAATCTAACTCCTGCATCTCTGGGGGGGTCATATGACCATGACTCAACAAGGACCCCTTGATAATGGTTAACCCGGCTCTCACTCTTAAAGGCTTTGCATCTTCCAGAGCTTTGTCTCATAATCTACCTCACAGAATTTTAATAACACTCCCATGAGGCAGCACTGGCAGTTCTTTCCTCACTTTGCTAATATAGACCCTGAGCCTCTGAGAGTGACCTGCCCAAGGTGTAACAGCCACAGATAAGCAGGATCTTGATTCAACCCCCAACTCAAAGTTTTAAATTCCCAGCCAGGTGCCCTTTCTACCACATAGAAATGTTCCTCAAAGTTTCTGTAAACCACCGCTAAATCAGTTGTACAGAAGACTCTCATTCTTTACTATATCCTTCCAAGTAAATTAATCTGGATACTATCACATGCAGGTGTCTTCATTCTGAGATTTTTGTCCTGCACAGTTAATATTATTTCCCTTAGGAAATGTGACAGACCAGCACCATTTGTTTCTTGCTTTTAAAAATTTTTTAATTAAATGATAATCACTTTACAATATTATTATGGCTTCTGCCATACATCATCATGAATCAGCCACAGGTATACATATGTCCCCCTACTCTTGAACTTCCTCCCACCTTCCTCCCTCCATCCCACCCCTCTAGGTTGTCACAAAGCACCAGCTTTCAGTTCCCTGTGTCATACATCAAACTCCCACTGGCTATCTATTTTACACATGGTAATGTATGTTTCAGTGTTATTCTCTCAAATCATCCCACCCTTTCCTTATCCCACTGTGTCCAAAAGTCTGTTATGTCTGCATCTCTTTTGCTGCCCTGCAAGTAGGATCATTACTATCTTTTTAGATTTCATACATATGCATTAAGTGAAAGTGAAGTCACTCAGTCGTGTCCGATTCTTTTCGACCCCATGGACTATAGCCGACCAGGCTCCTCAATCCATGGGATTTTCCAGACAAGGATACTGGAGTGGGTTGCCACTTCCTTCTCCAGGAGGTCTTCCTGAACCAGGGATTGAACCCGCATTTCCCACAATGTAGGCAGACGCTTTACCATCTGAGCCACTAGGGAAGTCCAGATATGCATTAATACACGATATTTATCTTTCTCTTTCTGACTTACTTTGCTCTATTTAATAGGCTCTAGGTTCATCCACCTCTTTAGAACTGACTCAAATGTGTTCCTTTTTATGACTGAATAATATTCCATATTATCTGATCTCCAGCAAGAAGATCAAACCAGTCAATCTTAAGGGAGATCAACTCTGAATATTCACTGAAACAACTGATGCTGAAGCTGCAGCTCCAGTATTTTGGTCATCTGATGCAAACAGATGACTCACTGGAAAAGACCCTAATTCTCGGAAAAGATTGAGGACAGGAGGAGAAGGGGACAACAGAGGATGAGATGGTTGGATGGTATCACTGACTGAATGGACAAGATTTTGAGCAAGCTCTGGGAGTTGGTGATGGATAGGGAGGCCTGGCATGCTGCAGTCCATGAGTCGAACTCAACAGAGTGACTGAACAACAACCCTCTCACTGTGTACCTGATGTGGCCTATCTTCTATGTGTACAGAGACAGAGAGCTCTCAGGTGTCTCTTCCTCTTCTTATAAGGACACGAGTCCTAATGGATTAGGGCTTCACCCTTACGACCTCATTTAACCTTAATTATCTCCCTAAAGGTCCTACCTCCCTATACAGATGCATTGAGGGTTAGGGCTTTAAGATATGAATTTGAGGGAATACAATTCGGTACACAGTAAATAATCTTAGGCCAAACCAACATGAGTCAAGACTACCAACTAGCCCAAGAAGTTTGACCTCCATTTAGTTGCTGGTAGAAAGATGTTGGAAATCTCAGAAGTGGTCATGGACATGTTTTCAAAAAAGGCACCATCCTTTTCATTTTTCTGGCCTATAAAATAAGAGCTATTTTCTAAGATCCCTTCCAGACTAGTAGACCATGATTACTGACTGCATTTTACAAGATTAATCTTTTAGAATTTGTTGCTCTCTCTGATATATAGCCTATGAAGCAATTATGTCACTGAACGATAGATCATTTTAAGGGCCATTGTTTTTGTTCTAAAAAGGTTAATGATTACTTAAGTAGAGTAACTTCTACCAAAAGCATCCAAATCCTGCTGGTTCTTAGAGTGCTGTCAAACAAGACATTAAAACAGTAAGATGCACCTGGGAGATTTAGAAAAGACCAGTCCCTCTGGCATGGTTAGCTTGCATCACAAGAGTATTTGTGAACATTTTTCCAAGGCTGTACTCTTATCCACTTTCCAAAAGAAATCCTAGTCTTTTAAAACTCCTTATCAGTAAAGAATCTGCCTGAAATGGAGGAGACTCAGGTTTGATTCCTGGGTCAGGAAGATCCCCTGGAAAAGTAAACAGCAACCCACTCTAGTATTCTTGCCTGAAAAATCCCATGGACAGAGGAGCCTGGCAGGCTACAGTCCCCGGGGTTGCAAGAGTCGGACACGACTTAGCAACTAAACCATCACCATTCAGTAAAACATGAACTGATGAGGAACACCGGATTCCAGGCCAGAGCGGGCAGGTTGCTTCTGAAATGACTCGTTTCTGACTTTCACATCAGATGAGGACACTGAAGCCCAGAGATGTGCCATGAAGGGCCTGGGATCCCACAGGTACTTATTAATACTAGAAAAGCTTGCCTGACACAGACAAGAAGTATGTTTCTAACTGGTCCAAAAGCTGAATTGCTCCAAAACAAAAGCAGCACCAGGTAGTCTTTGGTTGTCCCAGCCAGTGTTTGAAGTCACTGTTTCTGGGACATCGGTGTGCACAGAAAGACCTGGGGAGCTTGTCAGAAAGCAGATTCGGATTGGGCAGCTCTGGGTGGGGTCTCGGAGTCTATTACTGACCAGCCCCTCAGGTATCACTGATCATGCTGGTCCGAAGATGACAGGGGACAGAAAGGTTCTAAGAGCAAACTCTCATTTCTCCAGAATAACCCTGTTTCTGTGACAGATCCAGGTACTCTACAGGCACTGGTACTATTGCCATTTGACAGAGGAGGAAACTAAGCATGAGTTCAGTGAATTGCCTCATGTCACACAGCTGGGAAGGGCTGGAGCCAGGATCACCCAGAGAACCAAACTGGAGCCAGTCCTCTTAACTGTTATCTTACCCTTAGGTTCTTAAAAGCAATCCAAGGAACTTCCCTGGTGGTCCAGTGGCTAAGACTCCATGCCCCTAATGCAGGGGGCCCAAGTTCAATCCCGAGTAGGGGAACTCGATTCCACATGCTGCAACTAAAGATCCTGCATCCTGCATGGAAGCTCGAAGACCCTGCATGCCATAACTAAGACCCCATGAAGCCAAATAAATAAATACTTAGGGCTTCTCTGGTGGCTCAGTGGCTTGAAAAAAAAGAAAAGAAAAAAAATCCGCCTGCCAATGCAGGAGACACATGTTCTATCCCTGATCCGGGAAGATCCCACATACTGTGGAGCAATTAAGCCCTTCCTCCACAATTACTGAGCTCCAGAGTTCAGGAGCTGCAACGACTGAAGCCCTCCGGCTTGAGCTCCATAACAAGAGAAGCCACTACAATGAGAAGCCTGTGCAAGGCAACGAGAGAGTAGCCACCACTCGCCACAACTGGAGAAAAGCCCTCGAGACAGTGAAGACCCAGCACAGCCAAAAGTAAATAAAAATAAAATTATTTTTTAAAATAATGAAAGCAAGAAACATTTTAAAAAATAAATATTTAAAAGCAATCCAAGATCACCTCCATGCTTACACATGTCAGCTTTTAAGGCTGAGTCATTAGGACCATATTTTAAATATGCAGCTATTAAAATATATTTATAAAAAGCAGAAAAGAAAAAGTGGGGCAAGTACTCATGTGATAATGTTAAGTAAAAACATCAGAATACAAACTATATCAGACCAGGACAGGCCCGCTGATTACTCAAGCTGATATAAGCCAAAGCCTTATGGCAATAGCAGGAAAGGCTTTCCCTTCTTTTTTTTCTCCTCCTCCCAGAAACCATCCCAAGGGAGACTTCACTCTAGCTCCAGCTCCCACAACAAACACTTCAGAAAGTGGGGCCTTAAGGGGAAAAAGGCTTGACACAGAACAAGTCTCAGTACATGGGAGAAAGTCAGCCCACAGCTCCCAGCATCCACAATTTTCTCTTATGCATTCATTCAGCACATAGCTACTGAGAACTTGTATCATCAACCACACCAGACTTTAGGACACAAAACAGCCAAAAGCCCCTGTGCTCATGAAGATTGCATTCTAGTAGGAGAAGCTGACAATAAAAAAAAATAGGGCTTCCCAGGCAACTCAGCGGTAAAGAATCCATCTGCCAATGCAAGAGACACAGGTTGGATCCCTCATCCGGGAAGATCCCACATGCTTCGGAGCAAATAAGCCTGTGTACCACAACTACCAAGCTTGTGCTCCAGAGCCCAGGAGCCTCAACTACGGAGCCCAAACACAGCGACTACTGAAGCCCGAGTGCCCTACAATGAGAAGCCCACACACGGCAACTAGAGAGCAGCCTGCCCAGCAGCAGAGACCCAGCACAGCCAAAAATAAAGAATTATTCTTAAAAACAAGCATAGTAAATAAGCATACTATATAGTATGTTAATAGATGATCAGTGTTATAGAAAAATAAGAAGGGGATGAGGAGTGCTGGGGTGGAACAGACTGCAGTAGTCATTAGGGTCAGGAAGAAGGAGGTGACACTGGAGAAAGGGCTTGAAATGAAGGAGTTAATTACACACATGTCTGGGGAAAAGACATTGCAGGCAGATGGAACACCAGGTGCAAAGGCCCTAAAATGGAACAGATCACATCTGGAATGTGTAAGGAAAAGCAGAGGCCACTGTACCTGCAGTGAAGGATTTAATAAGAGAGGAAGCCAGGGAGGTAATGGGTAGGCAGAAAGGTCAGATCTTACAGAGTCCCTCAGGTCTAGAGAAGGACTTTGGCCTTTAAGGGAAACTGGGAGTCACTGAGGGTTTGGAGCAGAGAAGTGACGTGATCTGACCGATGTACTGAACAACCTCACACCAGTCACACTCTGAGCCAACTGAGAAGTGGGCAGAAGCCTGGAGACCAGTTACAAGGCAGCTGCAATAACCCACGCAAGGGGCACTGGTGGGTCAGGCTAGAAGGGTAACAGTGAGGTGGTGAGAAGTGTAAGAAGACCTGGGTCTCATGACTTCTCAAAGGCTTAGAGGTAGAATGTGAGGGAAACAGAGGAGTCAGGGGTGTTTCCTGCACTTGGAAGAAAGAAGCTGTCCTTAATTGATACAAATAACTCCAAGGGAAGACGACTTGAAGGCCAGATCCAGAGTCTGCATTTAGACAGGTGATGATGGAAGTGTAGACACACAAAAGAGATGAGTGACTGCATGGGTCTGGAATTCAGGGACGTGGGCCAGAGACGTCCACGTGGGAGCTGTGAGCACATGAGACCAGATGAGGTTTCCGGGGAAGGGAGTCAAGTTGAGAAGAACAGGCGCTGTAGGGTCTGAGTCCTGGGCGCATTCACGAAGAGAAAATGAAGCAGCCAGCGTCTGGGAAAGAGTGACCAGTGAGTGAGGTCAGAGGGAAACCAAGGATCTGTGAAGGCCTGGGAGTCAAGAGAAGGAAGTATTTGCTAGAAGAGAGTCATCAAGTATGTCAACTCTGCTGAAAGGTCAAGTTAGACCAAAGCAGAGAGTTGAGCTTTAGATTTAGCAAAGTGGAGGCCATGGGTAATGTTCACAGCAGTTTCAGGGGAGAAAGGAGAGGAAGTTTTACCTACTGAAAGGATAGGAAAACGTCAGTGATAAAATAAGGAAAGGAAAGAGGAAAGAAGTGATGGCGCCTTTGGCATTTAAGGCACAGTTCTGTGTGTGCACAAGCCTTTATTTTCTCATGACTCAATAGACTACACGGCTCTTACTGACTCTTCGTTCTCTCTTCAACTCTGTCCTGAATACAGCTTAATCTTTTAAGTGGAAGAAAAAAAATAATAATAAAAGGTCACCTACCAACTATTAAGCCATCCCTCATACGAAATCAGGACTTAATTCATTACCTGAAAGCCATGCTTGCAACATTCATCTTCAACTTGAGGTATATTATTCCAACAATGGATTTTTGCTTTTGATATTGTTGCCACAC
This sequence comes from Moschus berezovskii, assembly GCF_049115385.1. Classification (NCBI taxonomy): domain Eukaryota; kingdom Metazoa; phylum Chordata; class Mammalia; order Artiodactyla; family Moschidae; genus Moschus; species Moschus berezovskii. Next base: position 44,517,037 of record NC_142475.1, read on the forward strand.
CTTTGGAACAATATGGGGAAACACACACTGTTCTTTCTCAGTATTGGGTCCAAAGAGGCCAGATTTCTACGTTTAAGGCCAAGCGCACTCCTATCACACACACTGTCTCCCGTAAAATCATATTGCCAATATTCCTGCCAAGTTACCCATTTAGAACCATGTTGTTCTTTTTCACACAAAGCCATATGTGGAATGCAGAAGAGATGATCTACCTAATCCCATCAGAATAATTTCTTTTTATTTTATTTCAAAGTCTGAAACTTTATTTTTTTTTCTTTTTTATTAGAGGCTAATTATTTTACAATATTATATTGGTTGGTTTTGCCATACATTGACATGAATCTGCCCCAGGTGTACGTATGTTCCCCTTCCTGAACCCCCCTCCCACCTCCCTCCTCCCCTTATCCTCCCTCTGGGTCATCCCCGTGCACCAGCCCCGAGCATCCTGTATCATGCGTTGAACCTGGACTGGTGATTAGTTTCACATATGATAATATACATGTTTCAATGCCATTCTCCCAAATCATCCCACCCTCACCCTCTCCCACAGAGTCCCAAAGACTGTTCTATACACCTGTGTCTCTTTTGCTGTCTCATATACAGGGTTATCATTGCCATCTTTCTAAATTCCATATATATGCGTTAGTATACTGTATTGGTATTTTTCTGTCCGGCTTACTTCACTCTGTATAATAGAGAATAATTTATCTCAAAAACAGAAGGTCACCTCACAAAAGTCCTGAATAGTACCAACTTATTAGCAATTACCAATTGCTTATTTTTCCAGTTGGATCAGAAGATGAAATATTTTCTAGGAAAGTACCTAAGACATGATTATTTATACTGCTTATCTTCTGCTTCGTTTCAACTTGATGGAAAGAACTATCATTAACTTCTATGGCTAAAAAATAGGAAAATTTCAGTAAAGCCTCATTATTTCAGATCCAACTGCTTTGAAAATAACAGTAATTAAACCTTGATTGAAGAGTACTTTTGTAATATGTTTGAAAAGGGAGCACTGCAGAGAAAATTAATAACATAAGCAGTGTTCAGGAAAGTCATCAAACTCACTTAAAACATAATGTGTTTCAAATATTATCTATTTGTTAAAGGAGACCTACCTGTACACTAACAGTGCAGAAAGGCAGTATATATGTTTACATATGATGGATGTGTATTCATGAGTTATGTCATTTCACCGTTTTTCTAAACTTAAGAGGTTGTAATTTCTGATCTATACACACACACACTCACTCACCTACAGTCATATAAGTATATACAAACAACTCACCAACCCACACACTTTATCTGCCAATGCACACACCCACGAGCAAGTAGGTTTCCCAGATTAAAAAAATAAAATCACCAATTTTTTTTGGGGGGGCGATCCACAGCTCCCTCTATCCCCGAGTTTTAAATGGACTACTCCCCAAACTGCTTTTTCACAATTATATAATTGCAATTTTATCTGTGTGAAATTAAAAGAAAAAAATGTTATTTCTTGGCTGACTAAGAACTAATCTATAAAAGATACCTGCCTCTTCTCCATGCCGGGTAGATTTCCTTAACCAGGGCAGATATGATCAGAATCCATGCTTAATAAATCCAATACACCAAGATTTATTTACTCAACTGGAAATAAATAATAAGCTTTCTTAAAATATTACTTTTAGGTGGGTTGTACAAGAAACCTGCAGAAGATGAAAATTGAAGGCAGTCCCTCCCAAGATGCTAGGTTTGAGAGGCACATGTTAGGAATCTTCCCAGCCCCGGTCCAGCAGATGATGAAACCTGACAGATTGGCTGGCATTATCTCCCCCATTCTGGGTGCCTGTCTCATGCAATCTGCTCCCACGGGGCTGAACCACTGCCTTGTTCTAAAAACACCAACCAAACACACACGCCACCTCCAATCCTGGAAGCTGAAGAGCTCTCCACTGCAGTAAACACTTGTTCTCTGAAGTTTTCTTAACTGAACTTTTGGGATACATACTGACCACACATGTACCAAATGCACGACATTCAGAAAACCTCCTCCACCGCTATCCCACAGGAGTTAAAAAATACTTGTTTAACAAACATCTTGGGAGCACCTGCTATGATGATGCCAAGCCCTACGACAACTATTAGAGATGTGAAGCTACATCACAGGCTGGTTCTCTCTTAAAGGAGATGGATGTGAAGGTGAAAAACAACATCACAAATGTGATACCAACAGTATAAAAGGGGAAAAGGCAGTTGCATGAAACAGTTTGAGAGAAACCACCCTGGAGAAGTTATTTTTGACCTGAGTCCATAGGACAAGGAGGAGGTCACTGAGGGAGAAAGGCAGGACAAGTGTTCCCAACACAGCAAAGCCCTGAGATCTCTCTGGGAAACTGGAGACCTTGATCGGGAGGGCAAGAGCACCGAGCAAATGTGATTAAAGCCACGGGTTGGGCAGGGTGCAATTCGAATGCCATGCTTCTATGTTATACTGAAACAAGGAACCATGAATGTCTTTTAGTCAGGGGTGAACAATCAAGTTACATAAAGATAACTGCGGCAGTTCGGAGGATGCACTGAAGTGGAGTGAAGAAATCAGGAATTGAAGGGGAACTCATGCTTGTGTTCATGCTCAGTCATGTCCGACTCTGACACTGAGAACTGTAGCCCGCCAGGCTCCTCTGTCCTCGGGATTTCCCAAGCAAGAATACTGGAGTGGGTTGACATTTCCTACCCCAGGGGATGTTCAAAACCCAGGAATCAAACCCAAGTCTCCTGTGTCTCCCGCACTGGCAGGCAGCTTCTTCACTGCTGAGCTACCAGGGAAGCCCTGAAGGGGAACCAGGTCTGTGCACAGGGAAACGAGAAGGCGAGGTGAGAGTTATCCCCAAAACAAGATGAATGGGACTCGGGGACCTTTGTGTGATGGAGGTCAAAGAGATGCAGGAGCACAGGATGAATCCAGTGATTCCAATGACAGCGACAGATGAGACAGACTTCCAAGACTCACATGCAGACGTGCAGGAGCAGGAAGAGGGCAAGCTTGAGTGACGACGTCTGCCCAGCACTGGCTCTCCTGTGGGTCACCTGAGAGCAGTAGGTGAGGGAGGAGCCAGGGGTGAACAGGTGATCAAGGTCAAGCAACTAACGCTAAGGCCAGGAGTCACCGATGCTGCAGTTAAAGGCAGCAACAGAGACAGGAGGGAGATGGTCACCCAAGAGTGAGTGGATGCGATGAAATGACATGGATGTTCACATGTTATGGCAGCCTGTGTAGAAGAACATGATCTAAGTGGAGAGAGTGGCCCTTAGGGCAGATGTTTGCAGGTGGCTAAGTCAGAAGCCCTAGTGGCTCAGAAGGTAAAGAATCTGTCCGCAATGCAGGAGACCCAGGTTCCATCCCTGGATCAGGAAGATCCCCTGGAGAAGGACAAAGCAACCCACTCCAGTATTCTTGCCTGGAGAATCCCATGCACAGAAGAGCCTGGCGGGATACAGTCCATGGGGTCACAAAGACTCAGACACAATTGAATCGACTTAGCACGCACATAGATCACAATACATCATTCACCTTACTTCATCTTACTTATCATATAGATGTTTTATTCATTTCACATCATCACAAGAAGGGTGAATAATACAATAAGACATTTTGAGACACAGAGAAAGAGAGAGACCACATCACAAGTTTTATTACAGTATATTGTTATAACCACTCCATTTTATTATCCATTACTGTTATTAATCTCTGAAATATGTCTAATTTATAAATTAAACTTTATCATAGGTAGGTATATAGGCTTCCCCAGTGGCTCAAATGGTAAAGAATCTGCCTGAAATGCAGGAGACCTGAGTTTGATCCCTGGGTCGGGAAGATCCCCTGGAGAAGGGAACGACAACCCATTCCAGTATTCTTGCCTGGAGAATCCCATGAACAGAGGAGCCTGACAGGATACAGTCCAGGGGGTCACAAAGAGTCAGACATGACTGAGTGACTTTTACTTAAGTCAGGAACCATTCCCAAACATCTTCTTCCCAAAACTGGACCCTCATTTTCCCAGTATTGCTTTTAGTTTGAAGTGGTGAAACAGTGATGGGGAAGTCCACTGGGAGCCGATGGTAAAGCCCACTTCTCTGATGACAGAAACAGATGTAGCTGGAGCAGCCCCCTCTATTTGCCTTGAATGAGGACATGAGGCCTAGAAGTTCTTAAAGCCAGTCTGTCACCCATAAGATGGCAAAAGGATGTTAATGATGGAGTGGGGGGGATGAAAAGATAGGATGCTGTCTGGCCCTGGATTGTGGGAAACTCTTAGGCAAGAACCAAACACAAACAGTACTAGAAGAGGAAAATCAGACTACAAATGAGTCCAGAGGAGAGACACATCAAGGCATATGCCTGGCATATGGTAGGCTGTGAAGAACATGGTTCCATCCTTGGAGGGTCACAGCTCCACTAACACCCAGGGACTCTCCAGGGGACACCAGCCATCTTGGATGCCTGACTCAGGAAAGCCATGGGTTCACTGGAATCTTTCATCATCTGACTCTTCAAGTCTAACAAGACAGGGATTTCAGAATGCCTGACTTCAGCCAGGTTTCATCCGGAATGACCAACTCCCATGGCAGGAAGATGGGCACAGGATAAGAGGAACCAGTCAGCTTCACAGCTCCAGGGGAAGTAGTCTTGCAAGGTTGTATGGCCTCAGCAAGCTTTCTGGGTGAAGAAAAATGGCCCAGCAGCTTAGAAGGCCCACAGCTGGAGGAAACTTGCCATCTGGAAAGTGCTCATAGAATTTCCCATGATACCCCGCAGTTTCCTAAATTTTACTGCAGGCTCATCGTCTCCTGAATATCCCTTCCCTACACCATCCCTTTCTGTACTTCCACCTCCTTGCACAAATTCAAACTGGAAAATAAATCTAATGATATTTTTTGTGGTCTTAACAAATAACAGCCCCCTCAAAATATATATGTGTGGCTTCCCAGGTGGCACCAGTGGTGAAGAACCCGCCTGCCAATGAAGGAGACGTAAGAGATGGAGATTACATCCCTGGGTTGGAAAGATCCCCTAGAGGAGGGCATGGCAACCCACTCCAGTATTCTTGCTTGGAGAATTCCATGGACAGAGGAGCCTGGCAGACTACTGTCCATAGGGTCACAAAGATTCAGACATGACTAAGGTGACTTAGCATGCCCATATATATGAAATACATACATATACCAAAATCACATGGGAAAAGACAAAGCTAAATTGCCATCAAGTAGTGAAGGTCTCACTACCCTTATGGCAGAAAGTGAAGAGGAACTCAAAAGCCTCTTGATGAAAGTGAAAGAGGAGAGTAAAAAGGTTGGCTTGAAGCTCAACATTCAGAAATCAAAGATCATGGCATCTGGTCCCATCACTTCATGGGAAATAGATGGAAAAACAGTGGAAACAGTGTCAGACTTTGTTTTTTTGGGCTCCAAAATCACTGCAGATGCTGATTGCAGCCATGAAATTAAAAGACGCTTGCTCCTTGGAAGGAAAGTTATGACCAACCTAGACAGTATATTAAAAAGCAGAGACATTACTTTGCCAACCAAGGTCCGTCTAGTCAAGGCAATGGTTTTTCCCGTGGTCATGTATGGATGTGAGAGTTGGACTGTGAAGAAGGCTGACCGCCGAAGAATCGATGCTTTTGAACTGTGGTGTTGGAGAAGACTCTGGAGAGTCCCTTACACTGCCAGGAGATCCAACCAGTCCATTCTAAGGGAGATCAATCCTGGATGTTCATTGGAGGGACTGATGCTAAGGCTGAAACTGCAATACTTTGGCCACCTCATGCGACGAGTTGACTCACTGGAAAAGACTCTGATGCTGGGAAAGGTAGGGGGCGGGAGGAGAAGGGGACAACGGAGAATGAGATGGATGGATTGCATCACCGACTCTGTGGACATGAGTTTGAGTGTACTCCAGGAGTTGGTGATGGACAGGGAGGCCTGGCGTGCTGTGATTCATGGGGTCGCGGAGAGTCGGACACGACTGAGCGACTGAACTGAACTGAGTGAAGGTCTCTGTAGTGTGTGAGCATTACTGTATTTTCAACATTGAGATGAATTTTCGATTCTTTATATAATATCTAAGTATTCCACTAAGGAAGAATGACATTTTTAAATGATAGTCTTGTACATATAATTTCAAGAGAGTCTTACCAAATTGTTGGAGAAGCTAATCTAATTATCTATAGACCAAGTATAAAGTTCAGTTAAAATTGCATTTAACATCAACCTTATTACCAGAGAGGAAGGGTAAAGAGAGAGAGAGTTAGGGACTTTGGAATCCACATGTACACACTGCTGTATTTAAAATGAATAACTAACAAGGTCCTACTGCAGAGCACAGGGAACTCTGCTTAATGTTTTGTGACAGCCTGGATGAGGAGGGAATTTGGGGGAGAATGAATACATGAATATGTATGGGTGAGTCCCTTCACTGTTCACCTGAAACGAACACGACATTGTTAATCAAGTATGCTCAGATATAAGATAAAAAAGTTTTAAAAGAAAGAACAGAGAATAAAAAAGAACTCTTATGAAAACAAAACACTCTACCTCAGTGGCCTTGCACAGATGACCTGGTGGAAAGGAAGCCCTAACAAGATACAGTGTCACCTACAGACCACACACTAAAAATAGTCTTACTGTCAATTTTAAAAGCATGTTCAGGCAGACAGGCTATATCGCCTTGATACATGTAATTTATTTCATCTGAACTGACCTTTAACATTTTTGAAGATTTCATTGAAGCACAGTGGGGATAAAATAATTCTAAAACACTGGCAAGGCATCCTGCCTCTTTTCATTCTTTAAATATATCTTACATCTCTATTATATGAAATTGTGTTAAATTGTATTCACTCAACTCATTAAATACTTATTTGTTGGGCACCTACATGGGCCAGACCATCTGTCTGGCAATAGGATTAAAGTGATAAACAAGTCCAACCTGGCCCCTTGTCCTTTTAAGATTACAGTATTTCTAGAATCTGGCCATTTTTCATCACCTTCACCAGGAGCAGCTTAGTCAGAGCCACCTGGGTTATTACTGCAAGAACCTCCACACTGGTCACTCTCACTCTTCTGTCCCCACAATCTCTTCTCAAGGGAGTACAGAGGGAGCCCTTTAACCCAGCAGCCCCCAGCCTTCTCAGCACCAGGGACTGATTTTCATGGAAGAAACCAGTGCGGCAAAGGGGAGGGAGGAGATTTATTATGCACAATTTCTATTATTATTACACCAGCTTCACCTCAGATCATCAGCCATCAGATCCTGAAGGCCAGGGACCCCTGATTTAACCCAAGTCAGATGACTTGCTCTAAACACCCAAAGCTTCCATCTGATCCAGAGTAAAATCCAGAGTCTTTAGTGCACCTCCCTTTTCCAACTGCACAGCCTCCAAACACCCATCAGCCATACCGGCCATGCTGCCCTCTTGTTCCTCCTCAAATCTTACAGGCCTCAGGGCCTCTGCACTTGCCAGACCCTCTGCCTGAATGCTCCCCTTCTCAAGTGCCTGCATGACTCACTCCCTCCAGGCCGTTACTCAAATAGCCCCTCTCGACCACCTCTCATAAAATCGCAAGACACCATCCCTTCACGTTGACACCCATCCTCCCGCCTTGCCCTGTTCTACTTCTCTCCAACGTACTTGTCACTATCCAACACACTCCTGCTGTCCTCCCCAATTAGGTTTCAAGCCCCATGAGGACAGGACTTGTTTACTGCAGAATCTCCAGAGCCTCAAACAGCGTATGTCCAGTATTTGTGGAGTAAAATCTCACACACGCTCCCCCACATATCTCTCTCACTCTCCAGGACCCCGGTTCCTGGGGACAGGAGAGAAGTCAGATGTGGGATGCCCTCACACACATCCCCTGGGTCAGGACAAGGAAGAGTTTTTCCTTTGTATGTTTGGGGCAGAGACGACATCATGGGTATGTGACCTGCAGGCTAGTCACAGAGGGCTCCATGCTCAGAGGGGCCTTGTGCTTGGTTCAATGCTCTGTGATCACTGATTTGAAGTTCTTATAGTCTTTGAACAAGAGGACCTACATTTTTATCTTGCACGGGACTCCACAAAATATGTAGCTGGTTCTGAAAGATGGACAATTCCCAGAATGCACAACCCTTGGGGCAGGTCATGGTCCCCAGCTATCCCATCACTACTAATGCGAGGACAGGAACTTGGTCCCTGAGGCACATGGGATCTTAGCTCTCTTCAGACTAGGACAGCGAAGCCCTTTGGCAGGTCATGGGATTGTTCCAGGAGTTCTCCCCTCTGCACCTTTCTCACCCCCAGGTCCCCCTGCCTCCAGGCCACAAGCTGGAATTCCCCACCACTAACGTCAATGTCAGTGAATGCCAAGAGAGAAGCCATAGCACACTCACTTGGATAAAACTGTAAAATTAACAACTGTAGAACTTCAAATTTAAAATAGAACAGCTCCATTCCAGCGGGGGAGAGAGATGGTTTATGGTGTTGACTTAGATGCTGATGGGAAAGGGTACTGAACCCAGGAAAGGGTGAATGCTTAGGGATATGCGGTACAAAGTGGAGGGCAGTGCCAAAAGGTAGAAGCACGTAAAACATCTCCGAAGACTTAGCAAGGGCTTTGTCTCAGCTCAGGGAACCAACAAGTGCCTCCTTGTGCCGTCCTGTTCTTGGCAAGAGAAGTGGCTGGAGCAGCCAGTGTTCCGGCTGACCCCTGCTGGCTCTTGAAGGAAACGTCCATGTGCACAGGGCTGGCAAGGCCTCCAAGAGTGTTCCAGAATGATGGATGCACACACAACAAGCCAGATTCCTGGGTGTGTCAGGTGGGGGCAGGCGAGGTGCAGGGGGTGCTAAGATAAGGGTAAGGAACACTTTCCATCCTATTTCTCTTACCAGAGTAATGACATGGTGATCCATATAGACACAGGAGAACAGAGCAGCCCATATTTTAGAGGGGCTAGAATGTAATATCATCATCTCTTGAGACACTGAAGCAGTGACTGCAGAGCTACAGTTTGAAATGTGAAACAGAAAAGCATCAAACTTTTAGGATGCTAACTTTGCTTCTCAGTTTCCTTCTCTCCTCCTTCCCTGAGTGAAGGCAGTCACAAGAAATTGCCACACAAAAAGGCACATTTTGCATTCAAAGTAGTTACCAGCAACACAACATTGTAAATCAACTATACTCCAACCACAATTAAATTTTTTTAAAAATGTAGTTACGAGTAGAGTAAATTCTCTCTCTAGTCAGACCAGCAACATTAAACACAGGGTGAAACTTAGATCTCATTTTCATTAGAGCCAAAGAAACGTATCTGGACAGATTTTTGCAGAAAACCGTTTAAACATTTTTAGGATGGAACAAGAAAATTTATATAACCTTATCTATGACACAGAAACTCATTTTCAATTTCTTTCTAAAGTTTTCTGAAAAGCCCTACTTCATTTACATCTAAAAACCACTATTTCATAAATACAAATTTGGTACTGCCTTACTACTAAACTTGAGGAAATAAAGGCATAAAGATTTATGCTCCTAGGTAAGACCTGCTTTTTAAACATATTAGGTAAACTAATAAGTCTACATCTGCCAAAAATCTATTCTCTAAATATTTATCAATATAAACCAGAAACTTTGTAATGTTTCCTCTCTGGGAAAGAGGAAAGGAACTTTGCTCCTTCAAGCTGGGGCAATTATACTGAACCCACCTGCATCCAATGCCATCCTTCTGCAATTTTCACCTAAGGATCCAATCAACCTGCCCTCAGGTGTTTACCAAGCACTCAAAAGTAGCTTCAGGCTCTTTGTCTTCAAATTGATTCCACAGGAGAATACAATTAAGTACTAAAGACTATCTGTTCTGTTCTGTTCCGTCGCTCAGTCCTGTCCGACTCTATGAGACCCCATGGACTGTAGCCTACCAGGCTTCTCCGTCCATGGGATTCTCCAGGCAAGAATACTGGAGTGGGTTACCGTTTCCTTCTCCAGGGGATCTTCCCGACCCAGGGATCGAACCCGGGTCTCCCGCATTGTAGGCAGATGCTTTAACCTCTGAGCCACCAGGGAAGCCCACTAAAGACTATAGTACATCTATTTTGGGAATTCAAGGGAGGAAAAAGACCTGTGGTAGAGAGGACTTAAGCGGATGAAGACAAACTTGAATTTGTTCCTGAAAAATGAGGATTCAGACAACCAGGGGAAAAAAAGAGAAATTAGTGTTAGGGGGAAACCTTTAGAGAAAGGCCCACAGAAGAACAAACACAGGAGAGTTGTCTGAGGCCAACTACTATTTTGAATATTAAACAACGTTTACATCAAGGTGAAGATAAATTATGCCTTTTCTCTGGTAATGATACAGAGGCAGCATCTAAAAAAGCAAAGGAGGTTCTTGACCAGGGGAAACCTCTAGCAATGTTTGGAGATATATCTTTGGTTGGTCAGGAAGTCTCACTTTTCACACCCCTGTGCAATATAGTAATCACCCTACACATTCCGAGAGCATGTCTGTCAGCTCAATTTGCTCTGAAGTCCAACAAGGTTAGACTAGGTACCAAGTGGCTACATAGCGCTGTACTCCATACAGTATACTTTATAAAGTACACAAAAGCACCACCACTAGTAGAGGATTCACACACGTGACAATGGAAGCCAGACACATGAAAGTGAAAGTGAAGTCGCTCAGTCGTGTCCAACTCTTTGCAACCCCATGGACTGCAGTCTACCAGGCTCCTCTGTCCATGGGATTCTCCAGGCAAGAGTACTGGAGTGGGTTGCCATTTCCTTCTCCAGGGGATCTTCCCGACCCTAGGATTGAACCCGGGTCTCAGGCATTGTAGGCAGACGCTTTACCGTCTGAGCCACCAGGGAAGCTCCCAGACACATGAACTACCCTTTAAAAGTTCGCAACTTAAAGGTTCATACATACAGGACTAACTGTAGAAAGTAAGCAGTCCAGAAACAAAAAACACAGCGTGAAATGGCAATGTGATTGAGGCAACTTCCCTCAGGTGCCTCAGGATAAGCAGGCTGTGGTAAAGTCCAATCTCACTTCTTAAAGACATGCGTGAGCTTCTGTCAACTCTATGTGACTCCATGGACTGTAGCCCGCCGGGCTCTTCTGTTCATAGGATTCTCCAGGCAAGAATACTGGAGTGGGTTGCCATGCCCTCTTCCAGGGTATCTTCCTGACTCAGGGATGGAACCGGAGTCTCTTACATCTCCTGTCTTTACCACTAGCGCCACCTGGGAAGTTTTTTCTTAATGACAGCGGTTCTTCAACTTAATGGCAAGTAGGCTACACCTGAGTACTTGTCAAAATGTAGCCTGCAGGCCCCACCCCCAACATATTGATTCAGCAGCTCTGATTGTGTTTTAGTTATCGGCATTTAAACACCTTCTCCCGCCCCATCCCACCAGGTGATTGATACAGATGAAGCTAGGACTATACTTCGCACTGCTCTGTGAACTGTCTCCCAAGCCATCGTTTAACTCTGAGCAAACTCATCCATTTCCAATTTAGTTTTGTAGACCATCAAGTTTTCACCAACCAACTTTGGGAGAATGTCTGAGATGCTTCCATCTTTCATAGTTTTCTTCCACCAAGAAGCACTCAAGGTTTCCATCAAAAAGAATCTTAGAGATGCTATTATGAACTGAATGTTTACGTCCCTGCAACGTTCATACGCTGAAGTCCTAACATCCAATATGACAGTATCTGGAGGTGAGATCTCTGAGAGGTAAAAAGCTTTAGTTGAGGTCATGAGTGTGGGACCCCCATGATGGGGTTTCCTACCTTATAAGAAGACTCCAGAGCTCCTTCTCTCTGCTTTATGAGGACACCACAAGACAGTTCACACCAGAACTGAATTTGCTGGAACCTTGATCTTGGATTTCCAGCCTCCAGAACTATGAGAAACAAATGTCTATTATTTAAGCCACCGGTCTAGGTATTTTGTTATAGCAGCCCAGCTGACTGAGATAGATGCCACATTTCAAAACTGAAGAATGAGATGGCTGTGCTATAAAATGTGGCCTAAAAACATGTTCCCCCACCTCTGTCCTTTTCCCAAAACAATTTATGTCAGAGGAAACAGACTAGCTCAAGCAAACAGGTTTCACTTAAAATATGAATCATCTTGGACCTCAGCCTAATTCATAACTAAATAAATCTGGCTGTTTGTGTTAAACTATGGTTTTAAATACAAAAGGCAGAAACCTTTGACTTTCTAGATGGAAGAGTAGATTATAACAGCTGCGGCAGTTCTGGTGATTAATCGGAACCAGTGGTGATGGATTTGGGCTATGGAGGCCTCCACTAGGAGGCAATGAGCAAAGGATGCCTGAACTGACTCATTTGTTCAACAAAGGCGAAATTTCTGAGTGCCTACCACGTGGTGGGCTCCAGAGTCCCAGTCATGGACAAAACTGGCCATGTTCTCCCTACATTCAGGAAGCCAAAGAGGGAAGGTACTTTTCAGTGGTAATAAGAGCTAGAAAAGACCCTGAGAACTGGGAAACAGAGTGATTGGGGGGGTTAGGGAGTGGCTTCTTTAGAGAGGATGTCAGTCTCTGCAAGACTGACATTCAAACTAAGACTAAACGTCAAGTAGATAGATCCAGGGAAAGAATAGTAGATGTGAGATAAGCTGGGACCTGGCACTCTTTGCTGCAGTGCTTGCACCTGGACATATCTCTTCTCCAGCAATAAAATACAGAGAAACTATATGTTCGTTGAGACTGCAGTGCAGGGAGACGCAGTCGGTCTGTACAGTAAGTCCTGCAGGGTATAGACCCTCTGCACGCCCAGGGACCACTCCGTCCCATCCTGCAAGTAGGGGTCATAAAATAGGACGCTGAATCCAAAGGCTTTGGCTCGAACAGCAACCGCCTGCCCCGAAGCCAATGAGGCCCAGCGTCTCCCCGCGGATGCGCGCGGCCCCCGACGCCACCTCCCGGATCTGCTCCACGCTCTGCACCCGCGTGCCTTCCCGCAGCGCCTGGTACAGCCAGGTGTTCCGCCGGTACAAGTTCAGGATGTGGCAGAAGGTCGAGTCCGCCGTCTCCTCCACTGCTTGCACACGGCGATCCCGAGTTCACCGGCAGCCTTGATGTCGACGGTGTCGTAGCCGCTGCCTATCCTGCACGATCACTCTCAGGGCCTTGAATTTCTCCAGGTCCGCCCTGGTGAGCCTGACGGTGTGGTACATCATTGCGCCGACCGCCTCGTTTAACACCTTCTCGTGGATCTCCTGGGTGGACTGTGCGTCGCAGAAGGCCACGGTGGCCAGGTCCTCCAGGATGGGCATCTCCACGGTGCAGTCTCTGCCGTCGAGCAGCGCCACCAGCGGGCAGGGGTGCAGGGGGCCGTTCATGATCTGGGGGCGGATACCTGCGCAAATTCTGCTGAATCGCTGTCGCTTGACTTTGTGCTTATCCACAAGGGCCATTCTTCATCGAACTTTGCACCTCTCTGATTCAAAAGGCAAAGCGGTCCTCTAAGAACTTAGGGGCCCTCGCAGGAGTCTGCGGGCATTACGCCACTACGCGCCCAACATAAATTTGTCCACAAACTCTATAGTTCACACGATAGGCTGTCCGTCTTTTTTAAGAGAATCCAGCTTCATTGGTTCAAAACCATTTAGGGCGATGTGAAACCCTCGTCCCGGGCCGCCGGCGTCCACGGCGAAGGGCGCCCACCCCGGGAGGCGGCGGCTGTGCGGGCCCCCCGGGTCAGCGCGGCATGGCTCCCGGCTCCGTCCCTCGCTCCTCCGGCCGCCACCGGCTCCTCTGGGCCGCTCCCGGGCCACCTTAAAATGACACACGCACACAAGGACACACACACAAAAACTTAATCTCTCCCCGCTCCCCACCCCAGCCCTCCCCGCCCCTTCCTCAGGATTTATATATTTTCACAGTGTTTAAATTCTTTAAAAATTATTAATAAAAGAATCCAGCCTTTATTTCCCCATACAAGTACAGTTCAGAGTAACCAAATGTTGATGAGAGAAGTTTCTCTTTTCAATAAAAAGTATTCTAGTTAAGCCATAAGAGATGATAGAACTAAAATATTACCATTCAGCAACCTCTTCCCAGGTGGCTCAGCAGTGAAGAATCTGCCTGCCAATGCAGGAGATGCAGGTTCGATCCCTGGGTTGGGAAGATCCTCTAGCGAAGGAAATGGCTACCCATTCAAGTATTCTTGCCTGGGAAATCCCACGGACAGAGAAGCCTGGTGGGCTACAGTCCATGGGGTCACGGAGTCAGATACAACTTAAACAACAACCACAAGCTAATGGGTGGAGGTAGTGACCATGAAGGGCTGCTCATGTCACAAAGAGAGGGAAATATTTTGTGCCTCCTGATAGAGGTGTCCATGCCACCACTTATGAGGCATTTCTGCCCTAAACTCGAGCCTAAAACATTTAGCTCTATCAGTTTTAAGGAACTATAGAGAATAGAGGAATATGTTAAAAATCTAGGGGAAGCAAAATCCAGGCTATCAAAAACCCTCTTGGGAGAGGAACCCAGTTTCTTCAACAAATAAATTGTGTGGAAAAATAAAGAACACAAGGGTAAACCTACATATTAAAAAATAGATTTAAGAGGTACCTCAACATAAGGGCTTATCAAAAGATCCTGATTCAACAGTAAAGTTGCAGGATATAAAATCAACACACAGAAATCCCTTGCATTCCTATACACTAATAATGAGAAAATAGAAAGAGTAATTAAGGAAACTATTCCATTCACTGTTGCAACAAAAAGAATTAAATACTTAGGAATATATCTACCTAAGGAAACAAAAGACTTGTACTTAGAAAACTATAAAACACTAGTGAAAGTAATCAAAGAGGACACTAATAGATGGAGAAATATACCGTGTTCGTGGATTGGAAGAATAAATATTGTAAAAATGAGTATACTACCCAAAGTAACATTCAATGCAATCCCTATCAAGCTACCAACGATATTTTTCACAGAACTAGAACAAATAATCTCACAGTTTGTATGGAAATACAAAAAACCTCGAATAGCCAAAGCAATCTTGAGGAAGAAGAATGGAACTGGGGGAATCAACCTGCCGGACTTCAGGCTCTACTACAAAGCCACAGTCATCAAGACAGTATGGTACTGGCATAAAGACAGAAATATAGATCAATGGAACAAAATAGAAAGCCCAGAGATAAACCCACGCACCTATGGACACCTTATCTTTGACAAAGGAGGCAAGAATATAAAATGGAGAAAAGACAGTCTCTTTAACAAGTGGTGCTGGGAAAACTGGTCAGCCACTTGTAAAAGAATGAAACTAGAACACTTCCTAACACCATACACCAAAATAAACTCAAAATGGATTAGAGAGCTAAATGTAAGACCAGAAACTATAAAACTCCTAGAGGAGAACGTAGGCAAAACACTCTCTGACACAAATCACAGCAGGATCCTCCAAGACCCACCTCCCAGAATATTGGAAAGAAAAGCAAAAATAAACAAATGGGACCTAATTAAAATCAAAAGCTTCTGCACAGCAAAGGAAACTATAAGCAAGGTGAAAAGACAGCCTTCAGAATGGGAGAAAATAATAGCAAATGAAGCAACTGATAAAGGATTAATCTCCAAAATATACAAGCAGCTCCTGCAGCTCAATTCCAGAAAAATAAATGACCCAATCAAAAAATGGGCCAAAGAACTAAACAGACATTTCTCCAAAGAAGACATACAGATGGCTAACAAACACAGGAAAAAATGCTCAACATCCCTCATAATCAGAGAAATGCAAATCAAAATCACAATGAAATACCATTTCACACCAGTCAGAATGGCTGCTATCCAAAAGTCTACATGCAATAAATGCTGGAGAGGGTGTGGAGAGAAGGGAACCCTCTTACACTGTTGGTGGGAATGCAAACTAGTACAGCCACTATGGAGAACAGTGTGGAGATTCCTCAAAAAACTGAAAATAGAACTGCCATATGATCCAGCAATCGCACTCCTGGGCATACACACCGAGGAAACCAGAATTGAAAGAGACACATGTACTCCAATGTTCATTGCAGCACTGTTTATAATAGCAAGGACATGGAAGCAACCTAGATGTCCATCTGCAGACGAATGGATAAGAAAGCTTTGGTACATATACACAATGGAGTATTACTCAACCATTAAAAAGAATGCATTTGAACCAGTTCTAATGAGGTGGATGAAACTAGAGCCTATTATACAGAGTGAAGTAAGCCAGAAAGAAAAACACCAATACAGTATACTATGGAATATACATATATATATTCGCATATGTATGGAATTTAGAAAGATGCAAATGAGAACCCTGTATACGAGACAGCAAAAGAGACACAGGTGTATAGAACAGTCTTTGGGACTCTGTGGGAGAGGGTGAGGGTGGGATGATTTGGGAGAATGGCATTGAAACATGTATATTATCATATGTGAAATGAATCGCCAGTTCAGGGTCGATGCATGTTACAGGATGCTCGGGACTGGTATGCGGGGATGACCCAGAGGGAGGATAAGGGGAGGAGGGAGGTGAGAGGGGGGTTTGGGAGGGGGAACTCATGTACCCCCGGGGCAGAATCATGTCCATGTATGGCAAAACCAACCAATATAATATTGTAAAATAATTAGCCTCCAATAAAAAAAAAATTCCCAAAAAAAAAAAGATCATGATTCAGAGACACCACCTGTAAAATTAAAAGCTGATGATAAAATCAGAGAAATTTGACTGAATATTTGATAATGTTAAGAAATTATTGTTCATTTTTAGGTGTGATAATGGTATTGAGATTATTTTTTTAAGAGTCTTCATCTTTCAGATATATATAATGATTTATATATATTTACAAACATATTTTGTGTGAAATACATTTTAGAATATCTAAGATTTGCTTCAATTAATCTGGTAGAGGGGCTGTTTTTTTTTTTTTACTAATAACATGGTAGTAAAGTCATGCTCAAAATCCTCCAAGCCAGGCTTCAGCAATATGTGAACTGTGAATTTCCAGATGTTCAAGCAGGTTTTAGAAAAGGCAGAGGCACCAGAGATCAAATTGCCGACATCCACTGGATCATGGAGAAAGCAAGAGGGTTCCAGAAAAACATCTATTTCTGCTTCATTGACTATGCCAAAGCCTTTGACTGTGTGGATCACAAGAAACTGTGGAAAATTCTGAAAGAGATGGGAATACCAGACCACCTGACCTGCCTCTTGAGAAACCTGTATGCAGGTCAGGAAGCAACAGTTAGAACTGGACATGGAACAACAGACTGGTTCCAAATAGAAAAAGGAGTACGTCAAGGTTGTATAGTGTCACCCTGCTTATTTAACTTATATGCAGAGTACATCATGAGGAATGCTGGACTGGAAGAAGCACAAGCTGGAATCAAGATTGCCGGGAGAAATATCAATAACCTCAGATATGCAGATGACACCACCCTTATGGCAGAAAGTGAAG
The DNA here is from genome assembly GCF_049115385.1 of Moschus berezovskii. Taxonomy (NCBI): domain Eukaryota; kingdom Metazoa; phylum Chordata; class Mammalia; order Artiodactyla; family Moschidae; genus Moschus; species Moschus berezovskii. Next base: position 44,534,523 of record NC_142475.1, read on the forward strand.
AGGAACTCAAAAGCCTCTTGATGAAAGTGAAAGAGGAGAGTGAAAAGGTTGGCTTGAAGCTCAACATTCAGAATACAAAAATCATGGCATCTGGTCCCATCACTTCATGGGAAATAGATGGGGAAACAGTGGAAACAGTGTCAGACTTATTTTTAGGGGCTCCAAAATCACTGTGGATGCTGATTGCAGCCATGAAATTAAAAGACGCTTGCTCCTTGGAAGGAAAGTTATGACCAACCTAGATAGTATATTAAAAAGCAGAGACATTACTTTGCCAACAAACGTCCGTCTAGTCAAGGCAATGGTTTTTCCCGTGGTCATGTATGGATGTGAGAGTTGGACTGTGAAGAAAGCTGATCACCGAAGAATTGATGCTTTTGAACTGTGGTGCTGGAGAAGATTCTTGAGAGTCCCTTGGACTGCAAGGAGATCCAACCAGTCCATTCTAAAGGAGATCAATCTGTTCACTGGAAGGACTGATGCTAAAGCTGAAACTGCAATACTTTGGCCACCTCATGCGACGAGTTGACTCACTGGAAAAGACTTTGATGCTGGGAGGGATTGGGGGCAGGAGGAGAAGGGGACGACAGAGAATGAGATGGCTGGATGGCATCACTGACTCGATGAACATGAGTTTGGGTGAACTCCGGGAGTTAGTGATGGACAGGGAGGCCTGGCGTGCTGTGATTCATGGGGTCGCAGAGAGTTGGACACTACTGAGCGACTGAACTGAACTGAAAATAAGAAAAACTAAAATCAGAAACATATGCTTCTGCTGCAACTTTATCATTTTCCTTAAGGTTCCTGTTCTCTACACACATTTTACTGGTAACCAAGGGCTCTGGGAGTTAGAGGCATTAAAGCTTTAGATGTGGGGCATGATAACAGTAATAGTGACGATGACTAACATTTCTTAATAATCTATACATTTGACTAAAACCAGTCCAGGAACATGCTAGGCAAAAAAACTGATGCAATCACCCTGGGAGAAGGGGAGGAGGGCCCACTGAGGACCAGAAAGAAGGTAAGGAAGGAGTCACTCATGTGAGCTGCTCACATTTCTGTTTCCCCCAGATCACTGTGAGCTGCTGAAACCAGGGAACCACGTTTTATTCATCTACCCCTTCCCCGGTCCAATTACCATACCTGGCAAGGGCAGCATCACTAATTGAGGAGGAAGGCAAAACGCAGAGGTACAGAGTAAGGGAGGGATTCTGATACCTAAAACTGGGAGAGGGGAGCTAAGACCAGTCAGTTTAGACTTGCCACAGAACAGCAAAGGGACACGACTCCCCTCAATCTACTTGAAGAAAACCACAAACCAAAAATGTACGAAAATCCATAACCAGAGGAGGTGGTCTGTGACTTGAAACAGGTTTCATCTCGCTTCTGCTCATCCCCAGGTGAGTCTGGGCAGTGAAGGACTGTGATGGAAACAAAATCTACACCCACAGGAGGCAGCAAAGAGCTAACATTCTAAGAGATCAGTAAGGTGGGGCCTCAGCACTTCCTTCTGGGAACTTCCAGCCTTGGCTTCAGGGTTTAGCTCTCACAGGATAACAAAAAGTGCCTAAGTAGCTTTTTGGAAGAATGTTGAAAAGCAGTAAATCAATAGCAGTGTGGGAGGGATAAGCTCTGCTGTGATGAAGTGATAGCGGATACAGTAGAGTATCCCGAGTGGAAAGTTTTTCATATAAACATCCTGAAAACTTACACTTAGCTAAACCTCATGCCAAAGTACTCTGCAGGTTCCCTCTCAACACATGCTCAAAGCCATGTACCTGCCTTTTAAAGATTAATTCCTAGCCCCACAACTGCTCAGAGAAATCACCTGAAAGCACTTTAAGTGTCATTTTATTATTGAAGGTCTCCTCCCTGGATTCCTTAATGATGTCTCCAACCCAGGCCATCAACAGCAACAAGAACAAAAAGTCTTCTTATGAGACACTGAGGCCCCTGGGAATAAACCAGTGTTGATCAAGTTAAATGCAGAGCCACTTAGGAACAGACCTTGCAGCTTGCTTTGAAACCCTGAGCCCCGTCCCAGGCAGATCCAGAGCCCTCACCCCCCACCCGCTCTGATGCAAGAAGGGCCTGCTTTCATACAGACTAAGTTGGCTTGAGCAATACTTCTGACATCATCTGCAGAAATGGGCTTTCCCTTCACTTGAGGTGCACACCCTCCATCCCTTCTCATTGTCTGTAAATAATGATGAGCATGAATTTGAAGAGACCTGCCCTCCTTGATTTTTCTCTTGCGGTTGTCCCTAGTTGTCCTCACATCATAGCCCACACCTCAAGGTAAGACGCACCTGGGACCCTTTGCGGCAATCCTTGCACCTGCACACATCTCTGCTCCAGCAACAAAATACAAAGAAACTATATGAGACTAAAAATAACTGCGTGCATGTGTAGTTGGGGCAAATTCTGGACCCAAAAGATACAAAGAGACCCCACACACACACACACACACACACAAAAACGAAAACCCAACTGAAACTTTTGAAGAGCCTGGAGCAAAAAACAGTGTCAGGAGCAAAAGCAAAAAAAGGCAACAAGAAACGGAAAATGCTTCCAGAGAAGAGGGAAACCTCACAACTTTTTCTGATTAGGATTCAGAATACTATCTTTCTCTGTCTTCTCATCTAATTTTTCTAGATTTGGGAAATATGGAGTGTCATGAGCAGAGAGGATGATGCCAGACAGTGGAAGGTCTGGGCCAGTGCCTAGTAAACAAGGAAGGTTTTGTACTTCTTGCATTTTCTAGAAGGGAGAGTCTGCTGCTCCAGCGGATTTCCTCCTCCAGAGGATCTTCCCAACCCAGGAATAGAACCCATGTCTCTTGCATCTCCTGCTTTGGCAGGTGGATTATTTATCACTGAGCCACCTGGGAAACCCAGCCTATGAAATTACCCAGCCTGTAAAAACTAACAGCATCCCCCCACCCCGCCCACGCCACCAAAAAAAGAAAAAACAGCCCATACCCTAAGTCCACTCTCACCTTCTGAGACTTTATTCTGCCTGTGGGATGTGTATCTCTCTAAATAAATTTGCTTCCACTTTACTCATGAATTCTTTCCTGCACAAAACCAGGGACCATCACGTGGTGGCCTATCCCAGGAACTTCCCCAAGACCCAGGACACGACCATTCTCTTTCTCCCTCTTCTCCTGCAGCACCGCCAGATGTCAGGAATCTGAGAAGTGACCAGCTCTGAACCCCAGTGACGCAGTGCAAGGGCCTAGAAACCAGACACCGCCTGACTTGGAAGCCCTACTCCAGCACTTGGAGGAGCTCCCACATTTCTGAGTCTTAATACTCTAATTTGCAAAATGAGACTCATACCCTGGAAAATCTTGAACAATAGCATAGGGTGGTTACTGTGAGAATTCAAGGAGAGGAAGTGTGGAAAGCACCTAGAGCTGTGGCTGGGCACTCTCAGAATGAAATCATTTTCTGTCTCCCTTTCCTTCCTGCCATCCTACTATTTCAGTCTCTCCTTTCCCAGTTATGCATTTGGCCTCACTCAACAAGGAAATCCTCAAACGCCACTGAAAGTTTTCAGCTGACATTGCAGGATATTTGGTTTCTGAACAGGGCAGATCAACATGATACTCAAATTTGACTTCTTTCTGGATTTATTTTTCTAGCTCTAGAATATGAGACACCCAATAACATATGCCAACTCTATATGATAATTCTTTTACCAAGAGAAAATTGCTTCTTCCTAAATAATCTTGGGGGATTACCTTTTTGTTATGCTTAAAATTTCAAATACAAGCATAGAATGCTATAAAATACCTCTGTGAGCCCATATCTAGCTTACATGTGTGTGTCTGCTCAGTTATGTCTGACTCTTTGCAATCCCTATGGACTGTAGCCCACCAGGCTCCTCTGTCCATGGGATTTCCCAGGCAAGAATACTGGAGTGGGTGGTCATTTCCTCCTCCAAGGAATCTTCCTGACCCAGGGATCAAATCCACATCTCCAGCATTTCCTGCATTGGCAGGAGGATTCTTTACCACTGAGCCTCCTGGGAAGCCACTGGAACTTTAATGGTTATCAACAATTGGGTATTTTTGTTTCACCAGCAATCCTTCCACTGTTGTTGCTGTTATTGTTTTTCTAGATGTCTTATTATAGTGCTGTGATTCATGGGGTCGCAGAGAGTCGGACACGACTGAGCGACTGAACTGAACTGAACTGAAATGCTTCAAGGTATGTCACTAACAGATAAGGACATTTTCTGTCATAACCATAATACCATTATCAAGCCCAATAAAATTAATAACAAATCCTATCATCTGATACCCAGTCTATATTCCCCCCTTGTCTCAAAGATACCTTCTTATGGTTGTTTCTTGGATTCAGGAATCCCCTGCATGTGGTTAATATTCCTTAAGTCTTTTTACATCTGTAACAGGTCTGTGCCCGCCACGGAGAAGCACCACCCAGATCCCCTCAAGGAGCAGCTGCACCCCACTGCAGAGCTTGACGTTGACGCCAGAGCCCCTTCACCCAAGGTCACAGCCTTCCCCAAGCAGCCCACAGTCGAGGGTAGGTAGAAAGCCCAGCTTCTTGGCCTGACACAGGACAGACAACTCCAGTGGCCAACATTTGCTCCAGAGAGTCCCAGGCGCTGTCCAAGACTCTGCCAGGCCTGTGTCACGTGGGTTCTTTCTTGCTGCCCCCTGCTTCCCAGCCCCTTTCTTTTACAGGTGTTGATCCTTTTTAATCACCTTGCACCCAGACTGTGTGGCAGTATCTGCTCCTAGAGAATGCAAGGTGCGTCGCTCTCTTCCCTTTCCATACCCCCAATGAGTGGCAGAAACTGGGACTGACTTTCTGTTTTAAAATACTGTTTACTAGACTTCCTGTGGCGGTCATTTTGCAATATATGCAAATATCGAATCAGTATGTTGTATGCCTGAAACTAATATAATGTTATATGTCAATTATATAAATAAGAAAGTAACTCTTTTCAGCATCCACACATTTGTTTTTCTCCAGAATGGAAATGATAAGCCAAAAGTTCTCATTTTCAATAAAAGAAACTTCCAATGAACTAAAATCAAAAGAAATCAAAGATGAATACAGTGTACATTAACCCTCCTATTCCATTTTCTTAAAAAAGCTAAACTATTTCATCTACTTTTCTACTAAATTGCTGACGTTACCAAAATAAGTCACAAAGTAAAAAGGTCTAGATGTCTATTAAAACTATTTTAGTATAAATTATAATATGTTCATCAATCTTTCTTACCCCTAATAGAGCAAGGGCCAACTTGAGCAACCACAGGCTGTAGGGAAACTGCAGCTATTATAATTCCTAGAAAAACAAAAAACCGTCCTAGAGCACTTGGTCATATCCATGAAAACTGGCTGACCCAAAGCAGTCTCAACTCCCTGTCTCCCTGGAAAAATGAGAAAGCCTTTTTGCCTCCAGAATCTCATTTGACTCACCTGTGAATTAGACACAACACTCTCAACTTCACAGTACTGTTGTGGAGGCTGATGGGATAATGTACAAGAAAGCACCTTTTTACACTGTTACATGCCAGCAGCTACAAACCCTTGCCTACACACACACACACGTTGAAAATCTCCTGATTCACCTTGTAGTTGGAAAGCAGCACACACACACACACAATGCAAATCTCCTGCTTCACTTTTTGCTGGGAAGCAGCACACGCGCACACACGTTGCAAATCTGCTTCACCTTGTAGCTGGGAAGCAGCACACACACACGTTGCAAATCTCCTGCTTCACTTTTTGCTGGGAAGCAGCAGCTGGACCTGTGAATACTCCACCCTCCTCCTCCCACCTTCAGGGTCTCTGATCTTTGAGCCAGGTGTGCGTGTCGCGTTTAGGTCCTTGACAAGCATATAAGGAAGGCTCAGGTGAGAAGCAACAAGAACTCACACAGGTTCAGTTTTCGCTTATGCTTGTGGGACTCGGCCCTCCCACACACTCCCATCTTTCCATCTAGCTTCCATTTCTGACTGCCTGTCCCCTAGCCTGCAAGTTCCTGAATCAGACAGACCAATGACGACAGCCTTACAGAGACCACATGACTAGTTCCCGTGATTGGACAAGGCCAAGTCTCTATCTACCTCTGCTAGAGGTTCTGCTCCTCTGGCCGGACCGGGTCTGATGGGGCCACATTCTCACCTCCAGATTCATGCTTGCTCCCCACCTTCCTCAGCACAGCTTCACCCCCTTCCAGCACCTCCCAGGACTTCCCTGTACCTTTAAGCTTTTCCAGTTTTAAAACAACTTTGTCAAAAGCCATAAAGTTAAAAGGGTTTTTCATAGGTTTAAAAGAAAAATCTCTCATGTAGATGGCCACCATTTCACAACGTAATGTCAGCATGTACCAAATCCTTTTCAAAATGAGGATATCTGCCACTTCAGCCTGCTCCACTTTTAGAACTTATTTGAAAGATGTACCTTGGATGTATAGAAAGGATTATCATGTCAGTTTAATTCATCATGATGAACTATTGAGGAAATATTAAAAGAAATATTAAAATTCAATTTTAACCATATGGTGAATTATTATGCATCCATTAAAAGTAGTCATAGGGAATTCCCTGGTGGTTCAGTGGTTAGGACTCCACACTTTCACTACCGAGGGCCCAGGTTCAATCCCTGACCAGGGAACTAAGATTCTGCAAGCCATGCAGCGAGGCAAAACAAAATAGTCATAGAAAAATAAATTGCAAGAAGCAGGCTTTTCACAGAAGAGGAAACATTTATGGCCTATAAGCTCATTTCATTAAGAATGACAAAAAAGTTAACCAAGATTTCAACAAGATGTGATTCTATACCTATGAGTTTAGCAAAATTCAGAAGTTTAACGAGATCAGGCTGTGGATCAATAGCTGGTAAGGTGTAAAATAGCACAACCATTTTGGAAGATTGTTTGGCATCATCTTGACAAGTTGAACTCTCACATACCTTCCAACCCAGTAAACGCATTTCTGACTCTGCATCCCAGAGAAACGTTTTCACTTGGCACTTGTATACCAGAGGCATATTTAAGATCAGAGCGGTGTCTGCAATAACAACAAAAACGAAAAACTAGCAACAACCCAAGTGGCCACCAACAGGAAAATAAATCAATAACTTGTGCATATCCACACAATGCAATGTGATATGGCAGAGAAAATGAACCACTGCTATACATACTGTGCATAAATAATAAGAAACACTATGTTGAGAAGGGAGAGGTAAGTGCAGAAGGCTCTGTGCCATTCACATAGTGCACAAAACAAGCAAAGATGAACAATAGGACTTTTAAACAGAAACAGGTGCATGTGCGTGCTAAGTCGCCTCAGTTGTGTCTGGTTTTTTGTGACCCCATGGACTGTAGCTCTCAGGCTTCTCTCTGCTCGGAATTCTTCAGGCAAGAATACTGGAGTGGGTTGTCATGACCTTCTCCAGGGGTTCTTCCCGACCCAGGTATCCAACCCACGTCTCTTATGTCTCCTGCATTGGCAGATGGTTCTTTACCACTAGAGCCACCCGGGAAACCCAAACAGATATACATTAGAACTAAAGCCATATTCCATTTAAAATGGTGGGCCTGGGGACAAGAGGTAGGAGATTCAGGTAGGGGAAAATAGATACAACTTTTTGGTAATATCCTAGTTCTTGAATTGGGTGGAGGATACATAGTATTCCTTATATTGTTATGCTTGAGAACTAACATCAAACTTACATGCAATCTTTTGAATATAGCATTTTTTCTTATTACAAGACATTCTGGAGTCAACTGGGTTCACTTTTGAGAGCAGCCAGAGGAGGATTGTTTGATGTGCCATAACCAAAGAGTTAACTCTGTTGGCAATACTGAGAGAAGAAGGCTATTTTGGATGAATTTCCAATTCTACAGAAACATCTTTATCTGTTTCCTCTAACCTGTTTCTGCTTATTTTGTAAGTTTTGCTTCTCAAAAAAAAAAATTCTTGCCAAGCAATTAATACCATGTAAGATACTTCCTGCCAAGTTCCCTGTGAGTAATACTTCTGAGCAGCTGAATAGCATCCTAGCATGGTGGTAACAGGCCCATGTTCCCAAGTCCAACTGCTTAGTTCCAAAGGCCACCCTGCCATGCACCTGAGGTACATCACTTACTTTCAGTCTCATTTTGTCATCTTTAAAATGAGCATGATAATAAGAGTCCTACCATATTTCACTGATGTGAGAATTAAATATTTGTGTAATAAAATGCTTGACAACTGATATTCAGTAAGGAAATTCTCATTTCTGGCAATATGGCACACGAGTACCCAGAACAACACTCCTGATAAAAAGAAATTTTAAAATGTGCTGTATAAAATATTTTAATTTTTTTAATGCACCCTTAAACCAACAAGAAAATAAAACAACTTATATCCTGATTTTGGTCTCTAGAACCCTTTCCCATGAAAAGAGATCAGGATTCCTTGGAGAAACACCTGGTTCCAGGAGAACCAGGAAGGATACAAAGGGAAGGAAGGAAACAGGACGGATACAAAGTAAGCCTGTCACATTTTTGTAGCGCTTGAAACCAGGAAAATTTTCAAAGATTAATGGAATCATAACAAAAAGACATAGAAGTAAGTCAAAGGGGATCTTAAGGGCCTAATAGTGGTAATATAGGAATCAAAAAGAGTAATTACTATAGTTTAATGGCACACATTGACTATATCAAAACCAAAAATTCCAGTGTATTAAAAAAAGATATAGCTGGGGAAAGAAGGAACTCATTTGTCACCATCTAAAGAAGTTATTAAACCCAATTCTTACTGTGAAAATTGGTAAAGGGGAAGAATTAAACATTTACCCTGGATTTCTGAGTTTTCCAAATTTGCTGGCATATTGAGTGCAGCACTTTCACAGCATCATCTTTCAGGATTTGAAATAGCTCAATTGGAATTCCATCACCTCCACTAGCTTTGTTCGTAGTGATGCTCTCTAAGGCCCACTTGTCTGGTTCCAGGTGGGTGATCACATCATCGTGGTTATCTTCATCGTGAAGATCTTTTTTGTACAGTTCTTCTGTGTATTCTTGCCACCTCTTCTTAATATCTTCTGCTTCTGTTAGGTCCATACCATTTCTGTCCTTTATCGAGTCCATCTTTGCATGAAATGTTCCCTTGATATCTCTAATTTTCTTGAAGAGATCTCTTGTTTTTCCTAGTCTGTTGTTTTCCTCTATTTCTTTGCATTGATCGCTGAGGAAGGCTTTCTTATCTCTCCTTGCTATTCTTTGGAACTCTGCATTCAGATGCTTATATCTTTCCTTTCCTCCTTTGCTTTTCGCTTCTCTTCTTTTCACAGCTATTTGTAAGGCCTCCTCAGACAGCCATTTTGCTTTTTTGTATTTCTTTTCCATGGGGATGGTCTTGGTCCCTGTCTCCTGTACAATGTCACGAACCTCCATCCAGAGTTCATCAGGCACTCTATCTATCAGATCTAGACCCTTAAATCTATTTCTTACTTCCACTGTATAATCATAAGGGATTTGATTTAGGTCATATCTGAATGGTCTAATGGTTTTCCCTACTTTCCTCAATTTAAGTCTGAATTTGGCAATAAGGAGTTCATGATCTGAGCCACAGTCAGCTCCTGGTCTTGTTTTTGCTAACTGTATACAGCTTCTCCATCTTTGGCTGCAAAGAATATAATCAATCTGATTTCGGTGTTGACCATCTGGTGATGTCCATGTGTAGAGTCTTCTCTTGTGTTGTTGGAAGAGGGTGTTTGCTATGACCAGTGCGTTCTCTTGACAAAACTCTATTAGCCTTTGCCCTGCTTCATTCCGTGCTCCAAGACAAAATTTGCCTGTTACTCCAGGTGTTTCTTGACTTCCTACTTTTGCATTCCAGTCCCCTATGATGAAAAGGACATCTTTTTTGGGTGTTAGTTCTAAAGGGTCTTGTAGGTCTTCATAGAACTGTTCAACTTCGGCTTCTTCAGCATTACTGGTTGGGGCATAGACTTGGATTACTGTAATATTGAATGGTTTGCCTTGGAAACGAACAGAAATCATTCTGTCGTTTTTAAGATTGCATCCAAGTACTGCAATTCAGACTCTTTTGTTGACCATGATGGCTACTCCATTTCTTCTAAGGGATTCCTGCCCACAGTAGTAGATATAACGGTCATCTGAGTTAAATTTACCCATTCCAGTCCATTTTAAATTAAAAGACACTTACTCCTTGGAAGGAAAGTTATGACCAACCTAGACAGCATATTAAAAAGCAGAGACATTACTTTGCCAACCAAGGGCCGTCTAGTCAAGGCTATGGTTTTTCCCGTGGTCATGTATGGATGTGAGAGTTGGACTGTGAAGAAAGCTGATCGCCGAAGAATTGATGCTTTTGAACTGTGGTGCTGGAGAAGACTCTTGAGAGTCCCTTGGACTGTAAGGAGGTCCAACCAGTCCATTCTAAAGGAGATCAGTCCTGGATGTTCATTGGAAGGACTGATGCTAAAGCTGAAACTCCAATACTTTGGCCACCTCATGTGACGAGTTGACTCACTAGAAAAGACTCTGATGCTGGGAGGGATTGGGGGTGGGAGGAGACGGGGACGACAGAGAATGAGATGGCTGGATGGCATCACCGACTCAATGGACATGAGTTTGGGTGAACTCCGGGAGTTGGTGATGGACAGGTAGGCCTGGCGTGCTGTGATTCATGGGGTCACAAAGAGTCAGACACGACTGAGCGACTGAACTGAACTGAACTGAACTGGATTTCTAGTATAAAATATATTTCAGGAGAGCCAAATGGCTCTATTTTACAGAAAAAAATGCCAGCTAATAAATACAGAAGGAATGAGTACTAATTAAAAATCTTCATTTCACAGCCTCAATAAAATTTTTGATTTTTTTTCAACAAATGAATGAACTGCTGACTAATGGAGGTTAAAAGCATTAGGAAAAAGGTTGATAAGGAACTAAACGGTTATATAGTGCTAAAGGAATATCACTTAGAGAATTCCTTGGAGATCCTGTGGTTAGGACTCCTTGCTTTCACTGCAGAGGGCCCATGTTCAATCCCTGGTGGAGGAACTAAGATCTCTCAAGCTGCGCAGTGTGAACAGAAAGAAAGAAAGAAAGGAACATCACATAGACTCTTCTTGGTTAAGGAATGTCACTGTGCACTCAAGAGATCAGCCTGCTGTCCCTTCAACATCCATGCCTCTGATAATATGGATACAAAGCTCACAACAATTATTCTGACATAAGCAAGCCACAAAATGTTCACTTCATACCAAGAACAGCTTCCATCTCAAGAACCATTTTCTTTGCTCATGCACAAGAAGGAACTTCTCATCTGCTAAATTTTTATCAGGAGATTGGAGCAATTCAGTTACATCTCCATTTCTAATTCTCATTCTGTTGTCATTTCTACCACATCTGCAGTTACTTCCTCCCCTGAAGTCTTGAACCTCTCAAAGTCATCCATGAGGGTGGGAGCCAGTTTCTTCCAAACTCCTGTTAATGTTGATATCCTCTTTCCATGAATATTCATGAATCTTCTTAATGGTATCTAGAATGGTGAATCCTTTCCAGAAGGATTTCAATTTACTTTGCCCAGATCCACCCACTATCTATTGCAACTATAGCTTTTTAAAAAACAGAGTTCTTAAATAGGAGTTAAAAGTCAAAAGTACTACTCCATCCATGGGCTGGAGAATGGATGTTTTGTTATGAAAACATGGCATGAAAACATTAACTTCATTGTACATTCTATTAGAGCTCTTGGGTGACCAGGTGCATTGCCAATATGCAGGAATATTTGGAAAGCAATCTTTTTTTCTGAACATTAGTTCTCAACAGTGGGCTTAAAATATTCAAGTAGACCCATGTTGCATACAGATGTGCTCTCACCCAGGCTTTGTTGTTCCATTTATATAGAGTACAGGCAGAGTGATTGAACTTAATTCTTAAGGATTATGGATTTTCATAATGGTACATGAGCATTGTTTTCACCTTAAAGTCACCAGGTGCATTAGCCCCTAACAGGAGAGTCAGCCTGTCCTTTGAAGCTTTGAAGGCAGGCACTGACTTTTCCTCTGTAGCCATGAAAGTCCTACATGACCTCTTCTTCCAGTTTAAGGCTTTTTTCCATCTACATTGAAAATCTGTTGTTTAGTGTGGCCACCTTTGTGAGTTATCCCAGTTAGATCTTTTGGTTAACTCACTACAGCTTCTACATCAGCACTTGCTGCTTCACCTTGCACTTTGATGTCATAGAGATGGCTTCTTTCCTTACACTTCATGAACCAACTTCTGCTATCTTCAAACTCCTTCTGTAGCCTCCTTACCTCATTCACAGTTCACAAAAATGAAGAGAGTTAGGCTATTGCTCTGGATTAGGTTTTGGCTTGGGAGAATGTTGTAGCTGACTTGACCCTCTATCCAGACCGCTCAGACTTATCTCCATATCAGTAATAAGGCTATTTCACTTTCTTAACATTCATGTGTTCACTGGAGTAGCACTTTTAATTTCCTTCAAGAAATTTTCCTTTGCATTCACAACTTGACTGGTACAAGAAACACAGCTTTTGCCTATCTTGGTTTTCAACATGCCTGCCTCACTAAACTTAATCATTTCTAGCTTGTGATTTAAAGTGAGAGATGTGCAATGATTCCTTTCAGAAACTTGAACACTTAGAGGGCATTGTAGGGTTATTTATAGGTTTATTTGTTTATTTATTTATTTTGGCTGTGCTGGATCTTTGTTGCTACCTGGGCCTTTCTCTAGTTGCAATGCACAGGTTTCTCATCGTCATGACTTCTCTTGTTGCAGAACACTGGCTCTAGGGCGCTCGGGCTTCAGTGGCTCTCCAGCTCCAGAGCACAGGTTCAATAGCTGTGGTGCACAGGCTTAGTTGCTCTGGGGCATGTGGGATCTTCTGGGACCAGGGATCTAATGCGTGTCTCCTGCATTGGCAGCCGGATTCTTTACCACCAAGCCGCCAGGGAAATTATTAATTGACTTAATTTCAGTGTTGTTGTGTCACAGAGAACAAGGAGGCCTGAGGAGAGGGAGAGAGATGGAGGAACAGCTGGTCAGTGGAACAGTCAAAACACACACAACACTTATCAATTAAGTGTGCTGTCTTATATTGCATACTTCATGGTACCCTAAAACAATTCCAATAGTAACATCAAAGACACTGATCACAGATCACCATAACAAATATAAATCATATTGAAAAAGGTAGAAATACTGTAAGAATTACAAAAATGTGGCACAGAGACACAAAGTGAACAAAGTCAGTTGGAAAACGGCACCAATAGAGGTGCCCAAAGCAGGGTTACTATAAACCTTCAATTCATTAAAAAAAAGAAAAATGCAGTATCTGCAAAGTTCAATAAAATGAAGTGCAAGGACGTCCTTGATGGTCCAGTGGTTAAGAATCTGTCTGCTAGTGTAGAGGACCTGGGTTCAATCCCTGGTCCAGGAAGATCCTACATGCCACGTGGCAACTAAGCCCGTGCACCACAACTACTGAGCCTGTACTCTATAGAGCCCACAAGCTGCACCTACTGAAGCCCGCGTGCCTAGAACCCGTGCTCTGTGACAAGAGAAGCCACTGCAATGAGAAGCCTGTGCACTCAAACAAACAGCCCCAGCTTGCTGCAACTAAAGAAAGCCCGTGTGCAGGAAAGAAGACCCAGCATAGGCAAAAACAAATAAATAAAATGAAGTGTAATAAAACAATGTATGCCTATATATCTTTATGATGGAATACTATTCATCAAAAAAAAAAAAGAAATGAACTCCTGTTACATTCATCATGGATGACTCAAAAACGTTATACTGAGTGAAACAGCAGCAGTCTATATAATTCCATTCATATGAGACCTGGAAAAGGAAAATCTCGTTTATAATGACAGAAAACAGACCACTGGATTGCCAGACCACTGAAGGACACTGACCAAAAAGAAAACAAGGAACTTTGTGAGGTGAGGGGGGTGGGTAATGGAAATATTTTATATCTTGGTTATAGTACTGGTCACACAAATGCATATATTTAATCAAAGCTCCTCAAACTATATACTTGAAATGGATGTATTTTACATAAATTATTTCTCAATAAAGTTGGTTTAAAAATACTAGCAAACTGAATTCACCATTGCAAAAAAAATATTCATTCAAAACAAAACAAGAAGATTCTCAAGACCAAGTTAGTTGTGGTATGTGAGTAAAAATTAGCTTAGTGTTAGTTGAACAATTAACGTCATTTACCATATTAACAAATTAAAGGAGAAAATATATGATTATCTAGAGAGAAATCACAATAAAATTCAACAATCATTCACAGTTTTTTTGGCCACACCGCGTGGCTTGCAGGATCTTGGTTCCCCAGTCAGGAATCGAAACCAGGTCCTGGTGGTAAAAGCGCCAAGTCCTAACCACTGGACACCAGGGAATTCCAAACAATCATTCATAATTTTTTTTAAGTTTGCTGACCTAGGACCAAAAGGGAGCACCTTTATCCTGATAAAGCAGATCCACAAAAAACCAAGAGGAAGTTTTTAGTTAGTATTGGCCACAAATATACATGTGGGGGCTACCATTTTATAGCTAATGTAATTTGCTCTACAATTCAATAAGCATTTTTGGACCTACCAAATTCCAGATCCAGAGTGCAAGGAAATATAATTTATAGATCCTGACTTAAGGGATACAAAAAAAATCTGGTGATGGAGTCTTAAACAAAGTCATTTAAGAAACATCCTCATTTGGAGTGAGATTTAAACATGTTCACTTGATTTATATTTTTAAATTATAGTGTAATTGACTTACAATATTATATACAATATATTATATATATTCAGTTGTTCAACATAGTGATTTGATAGTTTTTACACAACAAAATGACAGCATGAGAAGTCTCATTACCATCCGTCACCACAAAAGTTATCACATTACTGACTATATACATTACATCCCTGAGACTTATTAAACATATTATTTTTTAAAATATATCCAGAAATTTTATTTGATCCTCCCAGAGAAACATGCACAAAAATGAATCAACACATCCACACAAAACTTATTCATTTTAAATACAAAACAACATGTGATCAATACCAAATGGTGATGACCAATATTTATTTTGTGCAAGGCAGTAGAGTGAATCTGAGAAAGAACAATGAACCAGGGTTAGGAGGTTATTTAATGAAATCATGTCATGCTTCAGGGATTCAGTTTGTCATATAGGAGACGTAAAATTGTCTCCTTAATTATATTTTATTCTCTACATTTTGGGTTTATCATTCAAGATTTGTAATATTGAATAGGTTTTCCACAATGCACAGTCTCATGAAAAATTCAGTAGTTCATTAAAAGCTGAGAATTTTCACAGCAAAGTTTCTGATTTAGGATATAAAATACATTATTTATAGAGATGCATAAAATTGTTTTCTCAGAAGAATATTGAGAAAGAATATTGGAATATTGAGAAAGAATACTGGAATATTGAGAAGAATATTGGAAACAGAATCAGTTGATTTTCGTCACAAAATGGGGAGAGACTGGCTAAACATGCACTAGCCTCTCATTCCAGAACATGACCTAAAATGAGTTTACGGAAATTGTCAGCTGCAGTCAGTTGTGAACAATCACATTGTTAATCACTCAGCTCTCCTTTGAGTCTCTTCTCTGTTTTAAAAAGCATGATCTCTTCTAAATGTAAGACCAGAAACTATAAAACTCCTAGAGGAGAACATAGGCAAAACACTCTCTGACATAAATCACAGCAGGATCCTCCAAGACCCACCTCCCAGAATATTGGAAAGAAAAGCAAAAATAAACAAATGGGACCTAATTAAAATTAAAGCTTCTGCACAGCAAAGGAAACTATAAGCAATGTGAAAAGACAGCCTTCAAAATGGGAGAAAATAATAGCAAATGAAACAACTGACAAAGAATTAATCTCCAAAATATACAAGCAGCTCCTGCAGCTCAATTCCAGAAAAATAAATGACCCAATTAAAAAATGGGCCAAAGAACTAAACAGACATTTCGCCAAAGAAGACATACAGATGGCTAACAAACACATGAAAAAATGTTCAACATCCCTCATAATCAGAAAAATGCAAATCAAAACCACAATGAGATACCATTTCACACTAGTCAGGATGGCTGCTATCCAAAAGTCTACATGCAATAAATGCTGGAGAGGGTGTGGAGAAAAGGGAACCCTCTTACACTGTTGGTGGGAATGCAAACTAGTACAGCCACTATGGAGAACAGTGTGGAGATTCCTCAAAAAACTGGAAATAGAACAGCCATATGATCCAGCAAAAGCACTCCTGGGCATACACACCGAGAAAACCAGAATTGAAAGAAACACACGTACTCCAATGTTCATTGCAGCACTGTTTATAATAGCCAGGACATGGAAGCAACCTAGATGTCCATCTGCAGACAAATGGATAAGAAAGCTTTGGTACATATACACAATGGAGTATTATTCAGCCATTAAAAAGAATACATTTGAATCAGTTCTCATGAGGTGGATGAAATTGGAGCCTATTATACAGAGTGAAGTAAGCCAGAAAGAAAAACACCAATACAGCATACTAATGCGTATATATGAAATTTAAAAAGATGGTAACCTTAACCCTGTATCAGTTCAGTTCAGTTCAGTCGTGTCCGACTCTCTGCGACCCCATGAATCACAGCACGCCAGGCCTCCCTGTCCATCACCAACTCTCGGAGTTAACTCAAACTCATGTCCACAGAGTCGGTGATGCCATCCAGCCATCTCATTCTCTGTTGTCCCCTTCTCCTCCCACCCCAAACCTTTCCCAGCATCAGAGTCTTTTCCAGTGAGTCAACTCGTCGCATGAGGTGGCCAAAGTATTGCAGTTTCAGTTTTAGCATCAGTCCTTCCAATGAACACCCAGGATTGATCTCCTTTAGAATGGACTGGTTGGATCTACTTGCAGTACAAGGGACTCTCAAGAGTCTTCGGCGATCAGCTTTCTTCACAGTCCAACTCTCACATCCACAGTTTATTGTGATCCACACAGTCAAAGGCTTTGGCATAGTCAATGAAGCAGAAATAGATGGTTTTCTGGAACGCTCTTGCTTTCTCCATGATCCAGCGGATGTTGGCAATTTGATCTCTGGTGCCTCTGCCTTTTCTAAAACCTGCTTGAACATCTGGGAGTTCACGGTTCACATATTGCTGAAGCCTGGCTTGGAGAATTTTGAGCATGACTTTACTAGCGTGTGAGATGAGTGCAAGTGTGCGGTAGTTTGAGCATTCTTTGGCATTGCCTTTCTTTGGGATTGGAATGAAGACTGACCTCTTCCAGTCCTGTGGCCACTGCTGAGTTTTCCAAATCTGCTGGCATATTGAGTGCAGCACTTTCACAGCATCATCTTTCAAGATTTGAAATAGCTCAACTGGAATTCCATCACCTCCACTAGCTTTGTTCGTAGTGATGCTTTCTAAGGCCCACTTGACTTCACATTCCAAGATGTCTGGCTCTAGGTCAGTGATCACGTTATCGTGACTATCTTGGTCGTGAAGATCTTTTTTGTACATTTCTTCTGTGTATTCTTGCCACCTCTTCTTAATATCTTCTGCTTCTGTTAGGTCCATACCATTTCTGTCCTTTATCGAGCCCATCTTTGCATGAAATGTTCCCTTGGAATCTCTAATTTTCTTGAAGAGGTCTCTTGTTTTTCCTATTCTGTTGTTTTCCTCTATTTCTTTGCATTGATCACTGAGGAAGGCTTTCTTATCTCTCCTTGCTATTCTGAAAGAGATGGGAATGCCAGACCACCTGACCTGCCTCTTGAGAAACCTGTATGCAGGTCAGGAAGCAACAGTCAGAACTGTACATGGAACAACAGACTGGTTCCAAATAGGAAAAGGAGTACGTCAAGGCTGTATATTGTCACCTTGCTTATTTAACTTCTATGCAGAGTACATCATGAGGAACGCTGGGCTGGAAGAAGCACAAGCTGGAATCAAGATTGCCGGGAGAAATATCAATAACCTCAGATATGCAGATAACCCTGTATACGAGACAGCAAAAGAGACACAGGTGTATACAACAGTCTTTGGGACTCTGTGGGAGAGGGTGAGGGTGGCATGATGTGGGAGAATGGCATTGAAACATGTTTGTTATCATATGTGAAACAAATCACCAGTCCAGGTTCGATGCATGATATAGGATGCTCGGGGCTGGTGCACGGGGATGACCCAGAGGGATGATATGGGGAGGAGGGATGTGGGAGGGGGGTTCAAGAAGGGGAACACATGTATACCCGGGGCAGATTCATGTCAATGTATGGCAAAATCAACCAAAATAATATTGTAAAGTAATCAGCCTCCAATAAAAAATAAATAAAAATAAAAAAGCATGAGCTCTGGGCCCCATGCATTTTGTATTTATCTTTCCTTCTGCTTCTGCTCTGCAACACTAGGCTGAAATTGCTCTCTGTAAGATCACCAGTGGGGCCTTCCCTGGTGGCTCAGACTGTAAAGAACCTGCCTGCAATGCAGAAGACCCGGGTTCAATCCCTGGGTTGGGAAGATTCTCTGGAGAATAGCTACCCACTCCAGCATTCTTGCTGGAGAATCCCATGGACAGAGCCTGGAGAGCTACAGTCCATGGGGTCACAAAGAGTCAGCACGCCTGAGCAGCTAACAGACACGCACAGGATCACCAGCAGCACCCTAGGTGGCCAGCGGTCTCTTTTCAGCCTCACCTCCGGCTGATTTCATAGCTTTTGTTACCCCTTTCCTCACTTAGTGATACCTTCCCAGGTCTCCCTCTGGTTCTTCAAATATTCAGCTCAGGTTCTTCTCTCCCAGAGGGAATCTCAGGGACCTATGGCTTCAGCGACATTGGACAATGATGGTTCCCACCCCGAATCCCCAACTTTCTCCTGCTTCTGTTCCAGGAAATGCCACCTCAGTGCGCCCCAAACGGAAGGCACTCTCACCAAACCCCTTCTTTCGCCTGTGCCTCACCATGGTTAACATAGCAGCTCACTTGAGTGCCAAGGCTCTGGGCTCAGAATCCACAGCGACATTTCCATCTTCCTTACCACCACCAGATCCAAGGGCTCTCAGGTTCTGCCAGGTGGGCTCCTGAATGTCAGCCAAGTTTAGGTGCTCCTCTTCTTCCACTGTTTCTTTTTCTTTGCTTCTTTATTTGGCTGTACTGGGTCTTGGTTGTGGCACACAGGATCTTTTGTGACACATGGACACAGGGTCCAGATCATTCAGGCTCAGTAGTTGCAGCATTGGCCTTGGTTGCGCCACAGCCTGTGGTGTGTTATTTCCCCAACCAGGGATCGAACCCACATCCCCTGCAATGCAAAGCAGATTCTTAACCACTGGACAACCAGGGAAGTCCCCCACTGTTTCCATTAAGCCTCCATCCTCTTAGCCAGACTGCTTGCCTAGACTGTAGCTGCTGGTCAGCCTGCCCCCAGTTTCTTGGCTTCAACCCTTTCTGCCTCCAGAGAGACCTTTTAACACAATAATCTGAGTACCTTCTTGGCGCAATGGGCAGCACATCAGTCTCATAATGCAATCATCTCTTCTTGTTACTTCGTTGCTTTGCTTGAATCTCTCAATGCTTCTCTAATGACAACAGGTTAAAGTACAAATTCCATAGTATAAAATCTGAGGCTTAAAAAACCTGGATTCCACCTCTTCTTCAGCTTTGCTTCATGCCTCTACACGTCACCCCCACATGAAATACAAATGCACATGTACCTCTGCCACCCCATTATGCTAGGCCACACTGGTCTCTGAAATACTCTCCAAAGTCAGCTTTCTCCTTCACACCTCAAGCGCCCTTCCCTAACATCCAGGGTCACAAGATTTAGCAAATAAAAACTAGGCTACCCAGATAGATTTGAATTGTCCTGTATGTCTAAGTATTTCACATAAACCATGTTAACAATTTCACCTTTGTACTCACCAACAAAATTCAGGGCTGGCATTCAATGGCAAGAGAATCCCCCTATCACCAGAGCACAGAATGTGGCCTCTTGCTTTCAATATCAGAGAAATGCATAAATATACACTCAGCTGTGAAGATTATTTTAGTAGCTACTGTTATTCAGTGTTTCATCAGTGGTTCATATGGCCTTGTTTATCATCTCAATTTTCCTATAAGATAGGTAATGTTATCTGCCTCATACCAGTCAGAATGGCCATCATTTAAAAGTCTACAAATAAGAAATACTAAAAAGTGTGTGAAGTAAAGGGAATCCTCCTACACCATTGGTAGGAAAGTAAGTTGGTGCAGCCACTATGGAAAACAGAATGGAAGTTCTACAGAAAACAGAATTACCATAAGATCCAGCAATCCCATTCCCGAGCATAAACCTGGACAAAACCATAATGTAAAAATATACACACACCCCTATAGTCACAGCAGCTCTACTCACAATAGCCAAGACATGGAAATGACCTAAATATCCATCAGCAGATAAATGGGTAAAAAAGGTGTGGTAATGGCAACCCACTCCAGTGTTCTTGCCTGGAGAATCCCAGGGATGGGTGAGCCTAGTGGGCTGCCATCTATGGGGTCGCACAGAGTCAGACATGACTGAAGCGACTTAGCAGCAGCATGTATATACAATGGAATTCTACTCAGAGATAAAAAAAGAATGAAACCATTGAATGAATGCCATTTGCAGCAACATGGATACAACTATAGAGTATCATACTAAGTGAAGTAAGTCAGAAAGAGAAAGACAAACGAACGCCATGCGATATTTCTTGTATGTGGAATCTAAAATGTAGCACAAATGAACTTATCTACAAAACAGAAGCAGACTCACAGACATAGAGTACAGACTTGTGGTTGCCAAAGGGGAGAGGGTGAGGGAGAGGGATGGACTGAGAGTCTGGGGTTGGTAGAGGCAAACTATTACATTTAGATGGATAAACAGCAAGGTCCTACTATATAGCATAGGAAACTATATCCAGTCTCCTGGGATAGACCATAAAGGAAAAGAATATGAAAAAAGAATGTATATATGTGTATAACTGAGTCACTTTGCTGAACAGCAGTAATTAGCACAACATTGTAAATCAACTATATTTCAATTAAAAAATAAAGAAAAAAGATAAATAATGTTACTAAAATTCATTTTACAGACAAGCAAGCTACGGCATAGACAAGTAACAGAACTTGGCCAAGGTTGTATAGTAAGTATAGTAAATTCACAGAAGAATTTAAACCCAGATAGTCTCACAGCAGATTCCATGTGATTAATCTTTCTACTTTGACAGCTACTTCTGTCTGCATGGTGGAGGTGGTTTATGTCTGCATGGCGGTGATTTAGTCATTCAGTTGTGTCCAGCTTTTCCAACTCCATGGACTGTAGCCCTCCAGGTTTCTCTGTCCATGGGATTTCCCAAGCAAGAATGCTGGAATGGGTTGACATTTCCTTCTCCATCTGTTGGAATAGTACTTTGCAATTCTCTTTTTTCCTGTCCTTGTGTGATATCTTAGGAAAAGATATAATATGACCAAGACTCATGTACCACTGTATACAAGGAATACAACACTTAAATAAAGCTGAAACCCCCCAACTGCATTCCTTTCCCCTAGTAAATATCATGTTTAGCTGGTCCTGATCCTCATAATTTGTGTATATGTTGTTTACAAAATATAATATTATGTTGTGTTTTTAACATATGGTCATGTGGTATGTATTCATCAGCAATTTGCATTTTTCTCTCCTATTGTATTTTTGGGACTTAACTGTGTTGACACATATAGTCTTATTCATTAATTTTCTCTGCTGCATAATTTTTCATTGAATGACTATATCACAATTTACTCATTCATTCCCTTGTTAATGGATAATGTTACCAATTTTGGGTTTGTTTTTCTTGCTTTGGCTTTTATTTTATTTTGTTTGTACAGTTGTTTGGTTGATTCTGATTGCTTTGGTTTTATTGACTAGCAACAAAAGCTATTATAAACTTCTTTCACATAGCTCCTCAGGCAAGAATTTCTCTTTAGTAAGTACTTAAGAAAGGAATTTCTCTTAAGAGTGAGTATGTGCATTATTATATTGGAAGTCCTAACTAACAGAGGGAAACAAGAAAAAGAAAAGCCACAGGAAATAGAGAGGAAGAAACTAAAATGCCAGTATTTACAGTCACTCTAGCTGACTATAGAGAAACTAGAAAATTTAATAAGAGAGTTCAACAAAAATGGCTAGCTCGGTCACAACCGACCCTTTGCCACCGCATGGACTATACGGTCCATGGAATTCTCCAGGAAAGAATACTGGAGTGGGTACCCAGTCCCTTCTCCAGGGGATCTTCCCAACCCAGGGATTGAACCCAAGTCTCCCATATTGCAGGCAGATTCTTTACCCATTGAGCCACAGGGAAGCCCAAGAATATCGGAGTGGGTAGCCTATCCCTTCTCCAGGGAATCTTCCCAACCCAGGAATCTAACCAGGGTCTCCTGCATTGCAGGTGGATTCTTTACTGGCTGAGCTACCAGGGAAGCCCAAAATTTAATAAGAGTTCAACAAAAATGGCTAGATATTAGCTCAGTGTTTTACAATCTATTATATTATTATATTATAGCCAAAAATAGTTAGAAATATAAATTTTAAGAATAAGTAGGAATAATTTTTGCAAAAGATGGGTAGGGCCTTTAGCGAAGAAAATTATACAAGTTACATGATGCATTGTATATCTAAATAAATTGGCACACTTCCCTGGTGGTTCAATATTAAAGACTTCACCTGCCAATGCAGGAGATGAGGGTCCAGTCCCTGAGGTGGGAAGATTCCCTGGAGAAAGAAATGGCAACCCATTCCAGTATTCTTGCCTGGGAAATCCCAGGGACAGAGGGGCCTGGAGGGCTATAGTCCATGGGATTGCAAAGAGTTAGACACCTCTTAGCTACTGAGCATGAGTATGAAATAAATACACGATATTCATGAATAGAAAGACTCAATATTATAACATTAGTTTCCCTCAAAGTAATCTGTAAATTCATTGCAATTCCAGTCATACTTGCAACAGATTCTGGGAGAAAATTTGTGCAGGGCATTTATTCAACAAAAAATGGTATATCTGAAGTATATAAGGAATCACACAAAATAGACATAGTGTTGTAGGTAAATTATACTTCAAAATTAAATTTAAAAAGTCATAGAAAAACTGATAAGATCTGTGGTTACCAGAGGGAAGGGGGAGATGCATGAAGGCAGTCAAAAGGTACAAACATCCAGGTATAATGCAAACAGGTACTAGGGATGTAATGTACAACATGACATAGAATTAACACTGCTGTATGCTATCTAAGAAAGCTGCTAAGACAGTAGATCTTAAGAGTTCTCATCACAAGGGAAAAATATTTGTATCTATGTGAGATAATGGCTGTTTACTAAACTTATTGTGACAATCGTTTCATGATGTACATAAGTCAGATCATTATGCTGTACACCTTAAAAAGTGCTGTACATCAATTATATCTCAATAAAACTGGGAAATTTTCAATTTAAAAAAAAAAGAATCACACAAGACAAAGTAAATAGACAAACAAAATCTTAGGAATATAGACAGTATATACATGGTGGTTGAAAGCCTGCCCACAGATTCTGTCCATATTTCCTTCAAAAAGTAGAGCTAATTTCCTTCTCCTTGAGTGTGAGTTGAGTTTGATAACTCATTTCAAACAAAAAGAATAAGATGAGAATGAAGGGAGGCTTGTGTGTTATTTCTATGACTAGGTCATAAAAGGCATCACGATTTCTCTGTTATTTCTTGGGTTACCTGATTTGGAAGATGCTAACCATTGTGTCATGAGGACACTCAAGCAGCCCTAGGGAATGGTCCATGTGGCAAGGAAGTGAGGCATCCATCTAATAGCCATATGAGTGACCCATCTTGAAAGCAGATTCTGCAGCCCCAGTCAAATTTTCATATGACCACACTCTCAGTTGACATCTTGACTACAACTTTATGAGAGATCTTGACACAGAACAACATAGCTAAGCTACGCCCAGAATTCTGACACTCAGAAATTATAAGTTAATAAGTTTTTGCTCTCTTAAGCTGCTGTATCTAGTAGTAATGAGTTATATAATAATAGATAACTAGTACATGAAGTTATATAGTAACAGCACAGTGACTACAAACCCAAACACCGAGTCAAACTGTCTAGGTTCAAATTCTGGCTACACTGCTGACTAATTATATGACTGTGGGTAGTGACTAGCCATCTAACTACCTCAGCTTACTCATCTGTAAAGTGGAGATAATGCCAGCATACCACACAGGACCACTGTGAGTATTAAGTGAGTTGATGCAATAAAGCAACTGGAAGAATATCTGGCACACAGGAAGCATTCAATTAGTGTTAGCTGCTGGTATCAATTTACAAAAGAGTAAATCTGAATGTAAATTGGATAACCAACCCCACTAGGAAAATAAAGTAAAATCACCATGAGACTTCCTTGTTCTGCATAGAGTTAGCAGAAAGCATAAACTCATCCTGAGTGATGATAATTCACTGTAGGATAATTTACCAAGATGTCTTTCTCTGGTGTGAACACATTTTTCGTGAGGATGTTATACTTCAATTTAAAATTTTAAATTAATAAATAACACAATACACACACAAAGCCAATACTCTCCCTCACTCTACCCTTACCCCCAGAAATGCTCAGTTAATACTGGCAAATATTGGCAAAGACATGAAACACAAGAACTCTCACATCTTGCTCATGGAAGTAGAAAGCAGTATAGCTATTTTAGAGAGCAATTTGGCAATACTAGCAAAGCTGAAAATTCACAAGTAAGGTTTTACCTGAGTGATAGGATATAGACTTTCACTATCCATTTTTCTATATCTTCTTTAAATTTTCATTCCTGTCAAGATGTCAAAGTGAGGGAGAAGGAAAATATTCAACCCAGCCATAAAATTCTGTGACCTGGACCCATTTATATTCTTAAAAAGCATAACATAACAGAGAGGAATGGTTATTCTCCTGCCAGCCTCCAGGACAGCATGTAAAACATGCCTGGCATGCTGAACACTTTGTTATGGGCCTCTGAAAAGGAGAATTCCTAGATAAAACAGTAATCAGGGCTTTTTTAAAAAGCAGAAGGACTCAAAACCTGAAAAGAAATTAAGAATGAGTTGTATTAGGGGCAGGAAAGAGAGTAGAAAAAGAGGTTGTCTTACAAATAATTCAGTATTAAAAATATTTTTTTAATTGTGGTGAAACATATATAAAATTAACCTTTCTAACAGTTTCTTTTTTTTTTTTTATTGGAGTCTAATTATGGGAAATAGATGGGAAAACAGTGGAAACAGACTTTATTTTTTTGGGCTCCAAAATCACTGTGAATGCTGATTGCAGCCATGAAATTAAAAGATGCCTACTCCTTGGAAGGAAAGTTATGACCAACCTAGACAGTATATTAAAAAGCAGAGACATTACTTTGCCAACCAAGGTCCGTCTAGTCAAGACTATGGTTTTTCCAGTGGTCATGTATGGATGTGAGAGTTGGACTGTGAAGAAAGCTGATCGCCGAAGAATTGATGCTTTTGAACTGTGGTGCTGGAGAAGACTCTTGAGAACCCCTTGGACTGCAAGGAGATCCAACCAGTCCATTCTAAAGGAGATCAATCCAGTCCATTCTAAAGGAGATCAATCCTGGGTGTTCACTGGAAGGACTGATGCTAAAGCTGAAACTCCAATACTTTGGCCACCTCATGCGATGAGTTGACTCACTGGAAAAGACACTGATGCTGGGAAGGATTGGGGGCGGGAGGAGAAGGGGACGACAGAGAAAGAGATGGCTGGATGGCATCACCAACTCGATGGACATGAGTTTGAGTGAACTCCGGGAGTTGGTGATGGACAGGGAGGCCTGGCATGCTGTGATTCATGGGGTCGCAAAGAGTCAGACACGACTGAGCGACTGAACTGAACTGAACTGAATTATTTTACAATATTATATTGGTTGGTTTTGCCATACATTGACATGAATCCACCCCGGGTGTACATGAGTTCCCCTTCCTGAACCCCCTCCCACCTCCCTCCTCCCCTTATCCTCCCTCTGGGTCATCCCCATGCACCAGCCCCGAGCATCCTGTATCATGCGTCGAACCTGGACTGGTGATTTGTTTCACATATGATAATATACATGTTTCAATGCCAGTCTTCCAAATCATGCCACCCTCGCCCTCTCCCACAGAGTCCCAAAGACTGTTCTATACACCTGTGTCTCTTTTGCTGTCTCCTATACAGGTGTTCTTGCCTGGAGAATCCCAGGGATGGGGGAGCCTGGTGGGCTTCCATCTATGGGGTCACACAGAGTCGGACACGACTGAAGTGACTTAGCAGCAGCAGCAGCATACAGGGTTATCATTACCATCTTTCTAAATTCCATATATATGAGTTAGTATACTGTATTGATGTTTTTCTTTCTGGCTTACTTCACTCTGTATAATAGGCTCCAGTTTCATCCACCTCATTAGGACTGATTCAAATGCATTCTTTTTAATGGCTGAGTAATACTCCATTGTATATATGTACCAAAGCTTTGTTATCCATTTGTCAAAAATAAACTCAAAATGGATTAAAGATCTAAATGTAAGACCAGAAACTATAAAACTCCTAGAGGAGAACATAGGCAAAACACTGTCTGGCATAAATCACAGCAGGATCCTCCATGACCCACCTCTCAGAATATTGGAAATAAAAGCAAAAATAAACAAATGGGACCTAATTAAAATTAAAAGCTTCTGCACAGCAAAGGAAACTATAAGCAAGGTGAAAAGACAGCCTTCAGAATGGGAGAAAATAATAGCAAATGAAACAACTGACAAAGAATTAATCTCCAGAATATACAAGCAGCTCCTGCAGCTCAATTCCAGAAAAATAAATGACCCAGTCAAAAAATGGGCCAAAGATCTAAGTTTCTTAAGTGTACAGTTCAATGCCACTAATTATATTCACAACGTTGTGCAACCATTACTACTATTTGCAAAACTATCTGTCACCCCAAACAGAAACTCTTAACCATTAACCATTAAATAATAACTTTTCCTCGCTTCTCCCCACAGCCTCTAGTAACCTCTGTTCTATACTCTGTATCTATGAATTTAATTACTCTAGGTACCTCACATAAGTGGAATTGTGAATTATTTGTCCTTTTGTGTCCAGCTTATTTCACTTAGCACATTATTTTTAAGGTTCACCCATGTGTTCAAAGGCACAGCTCAGAATTCCTCTTTATAGTTGAATATTTCAGCTATGAAATGAAGTTGCTCAATCGTGTGCGACTCTTTGCAATCCAACGGACTGTAGCTTACCAGGCTCCTCCTTCCTTGTGCTTTTCTAGGCAAGAGTACTAGAGTGGCTTGCCATTTCCTTCTCTAGGGGATCTTCCCGACCTGGGAATTGAACCTGGGTCTCCCACGTTGCAGGCAGACGCTTTACCCTCTGAGCCACCAGGGAAGCCCAGCAGGCCACATTTTGTTTATCTTAGTGAGAACCTACTGTATAACACAGGGAACTCAGCTCAATGCTCATCTATCGATGGACATTTGGGTTGTTTACACCTTTGGGCTATCATGAATAATGGTGTGATAAACATTGGTGGACAAGTATCTGTTTGAGTCACCTGAAGTAAAGTTGGTCATGAGTTCCACCTGGGTGGATGTTGAAGACAGGGGTGAGCCTATGAGGTGCTCAGGGGTCAAGGACAGACTCAACTTTATTCATTCAGTTGGTCAGTCTTGCAACAACTATTTATCAAACAACACAATGCAAGAAACTGAAGTTCAAAAGTGGGGGAAATCAAACACTGTTCCCTCCTCTCAAAGACCTTGTTCTCTAGTTACTAAATAAGAATAGATGGTTTAAGAATGAAAAATAGAATAATTAGTGATGCTGAGCATCTTTTCATGTGACTCATAGCCACCTGTATGCCTTCCTTAGAGAAAGGTCTATTTAGGTCTTCTGCCAATTTTTTGATTGGGTTGTTTCCTATTTTAATATTGAGCTACATGAGCTGTTTGTATATTTTAGAGATTACTACTTTGTCAGACACTACCTTGTGTAAAACAGGTAACTAGTGGGAACTTGCTGTATAGCACAGGATGCTCAGCTCAGTGCTCTGTGATGACCTAGATGGGTGGGGTGGGGTGGGAGGGAGGTTTGAGTCTTTGTGACCCTATGGACTGTAGCCCGCCAGGCTCCTCTGCCCATGGGATTTTGCAGGCAAGAATACTGGAGTTGGTTGCCATTTCCTTCTCCCAGGGATTTTCCCGACCCAGGGATTGAACCCACAACTCTGATGTCTCCTGCATTGGCAGACGGGTTCTTTACCACTAGAGCCACCTGGTAAGTGCCAAGAGAGAGGGAATATATATATACATATAGCTGGTTCATTGTACAACAGAAACTAATGCAACATTGTAAAACAATTATACTCCAACTTAAAAAAAGGAGTGAAAAGTATTTTTGTGATATAACAACCAAATTGAGGGTCAGGATGTCCAGAGGTAGTAAATTATAAGCCAAGACCAGAAGACTGAGAAAATTTCCAAGAGAAGCAGGTGACAGTGAAAGTTGTGTCCGACTGTTTTCAATCCCATGGACTGTAGCCATGGTCCTCTGTCCATGGAATTCTCCGGCAAGAATACTAGAGTGAGTTGGCATGCCCTCTTCCAGGGGACTTTCCTGACCCAGGCATCTGTTACGTCTCCTGGGTTGGCAGGCAGGTTCTTTACCACTAGTGCCACCTGAAAATCACAGAGGGGTAACATAATGTTTCAGACAACAGGACAATAGGAGTAAGAATTATTCACATAGTACAGCAGGCAACAGGAATACCTTGTGTGAACCAGAAAGTAGAGAGAGCATGGTTCTTCAGAAGAATGTTCAAAGGCTCACCATGACTAAACACTGAGAACAAAGAGTGGTGGTGGCAAAGATTCCAGAAACAGCAGATGCAGATCAAAATTTGGGGCTTAGGTAAATGGAAAAGCATTGAAGGACTTGAAGGTAGAAGGACGAGAATCTGATCTGTAAAGCAGAGATGACTGTGAAGGCTGAGCACCAGAGGAAGACGTGGCTGCGTATCTGGCTTGGGCAAGCAGGTCACAATGATCTCATTCCCTGTTGTCAGGACTGGCCTGGCTGTGAACAGATGACCAAGTTCTGGCCAGAGAGACACAAGGCAAAGTCTCACAGGGGAGCTTCTGAGAAAGATTTCCTTCCACTGGGGGAAAACAAAGACATGTTCCTGTTGGAATTCATTACCTGAAACCCATCATGAAGAACATTGGAAAAGCCCAAATCAAGAGACATGGGAACAACTGACCTATATCCAGGAATCATCTGGCAACAGGCATGAAGAGGAAAGCTAACATGCTAAGGAAGGTGGAATGGAAAGATGGAAATCTTCTGGGTTCCTAACAACATCATGTTTTGCTACTGAATTAAAAAATCCTAGGATCTAACTTCAACCAGAATTTATGCAGTTTAATGTTTAAGACAGTCCCAAACTTTTCTATTTCATCAGTTCAGTTCAGCCGCTCAGTCGTGTCCGACTCTCCACGACCCCATGAATCACAGCACGCCAGGCCTCCCTGTCCATCAACAACTCCCGGAGTTCACTCAAACTCATGTCCACAGAGTCGGTGATGCCATCCAACCATCTTATTCTCTGTCGTCCCCTTCTCCACCCGCCCCCAACCTTTCCCAGCATCAGAGTTTTTCCAATGAGTCAACTCGTCGCATGAGGTGGCCAAAGTATTGGAGTTTCAGCTTTAGCATCAGTCCTTCCAATGAACACCCAGGATTGATCTCCTTTAGCATGGACTGGTTGGATCTCCTTGCAGTCCAAGGGACTCTCAAGAGTCTTCTCCAACACCACAGTTCAAAAGCATCAATTCTTCGGCGATCAGCTTTCTTCACAGTCCAACTCTCACATCCATACATGACCACGGGAAAAACCATAGCCTTGACTAGACGGACCTTTGTTGGCAAAGTAATGTCTCTGCTTTTTAATATATTATCAAGGTTGGTCATAACTTTCCTTCCAAGGAGTAAGCGTCTTTTAATTTCATGGCTGCAATCAGCATCTGCAGTGATTTTGGAGCCCAAAAAAATAAAGTCTGACATTATTTCCACTGTTTTTCCATCTATTTCCCATGAAGTGATGGGACCAGATGCCATGATCTTTGTTTTCTGAATGTTGAGCTTCAAGCCAACCTTTTCACTCTCCTCTTTCACTTTCATCAAGAGGCTTTTGAGTTCCTCTTCACTTTCTACCATAAGGGTAGTGTCATCTGCATATCTGAGGTTATTGATATTTCTCCCAGCAATCTTGATTCCAGCTTGTGCTTCTTCCAGCCCAGCGTTCCTCATGATGTACTCTGCATATAAGTTAAATAAGTAAGGTGACAATATACAACCTTGATGTACTCCTTTTCCTATTTGGAACCAGTCTGTTGTTCCATGTCCAGTTCTAACTGTTGCTTCCTGACCTGCATACAGGTTTCTCAAGAGGCAGGTCAGGTGGTCTGGTATTCCCATCTCTTTCAGAATGTTCCACAGTTTCTTGTGATCCACACAGTCAAAGGTTTTGGCATAGTCAATGAAGCAGAAATAGATGTTTTTCTGGAACTCTCTCACTTTCTCCATGATCCAGTGGATGTTGGCAATTCTATTTCATAGTACATATTAAAAAGTGATGTTTATATGACCCAGTTGGGTAAGCAGATGAGGATGCTTGTGGCTAGAAGAAACTGTCTCCAGGGTCTCCAGGCCACCCCAGGCTCTCACCTGTTGCCCCAAGGACTACTTGGGTCAGTATTTCAGAGCATCTGGAACACACTTGCTGTGTACTATTGTGCTAGGTACACTGGTTTGCAAATACTGTCTTAAGCCACTATTAGCTGGTCTTTTTACTCCTTGCAGCACAAAGCATACCACTATCTGGCTGACAAATTCTAAGCATTATCCTCTTAGCAACCCAACTTAAAAACTCAAGAGTCATCCTGCAATCATTCCTGTCCTTCACTCTCACTTCCCTTATTTTTGTCCAGATGCCACCTTGAAATCTCCACCTTCTGCCCCTCACTTCACCCCTGCTGCTATGGCATTCATCTAGGTTACCACAAGATTCAATAGTCCCCCCTCTAATCTCAATGCCCTTTCATCCATTCTAACATGGCCAATGACTGCTCTAAAATACAGGTTACAACTCTCCTTTAAATCATTGCTTAGGTCCCATCAGTCTCAGTCTTATGTCATGTTCATTTGTGATGAGGGCCACAGATAATTTGTTAAGAGGGAGAATACTAAAGTATGGTGATGATTTGCTATTTAACATAACTTAGAATGTATTCCAATTTGTCCCAATGATTGTATTTGTTTTACTTTCTGACATGCTCTCCTGAGTTACTAGAGCACTGAGAATTTCTGCAGCAACTGTTTACCCTCCCAACATCCACATTGGAAGAAGGGGTGGAATTTAGATGAAGAGAATGATTTTAACCTTGAAAAAGAGGAACACTTCCTGTGGGATATGAGTGAAAGAGAAACAGGATGGATAAATATCCAAAGATTTGAAGAAAGAATCAGAAACATCTAAACTTTCAGTTCAGTTCAGTTCAGTCGCTCAGTCGTGTCCGACTCTTTGCGACCCAATGAATCACAGCACGCCAGGGCTCCCTGTCCATCACCAGCTCCTGGAGTTCACTCAAACTCATGTCCATCGAGTTGGTGATGCCATCCATCCATCTCATTCTCTGTCGTCCCCATCTTCTCCTGCCCCCAATCCCTCCCAGCATCAGAGTCTTTTCCAGTGAGTCAACTCATCGCATGAGGTGGTCAAAGTATTGGAGCTTCAGTTTCAGCATCAGTCCTTCCAATCTAAACTTTAGGAAGGCTTAATCTTTTCAGAAAAAAAAACAGGTCTTTGTTGGGTCAAGAGAAGAAATACTGGATATCTTGTTTGACCTCCAGTCTTCTCTACCTGCTCTGAGCCTGGGAGGCTGAACTGTGTGAACTCAGTCAGCAACACTCTTATCTCCACGTAGCGATGGTATCTGCCAATGACAGACCTTGACAGGAGATGAAGGGATGGAGTAGATTGAAGGTGGTTATGTTTCCCCCAGCTCCCTCCCTGCCTGGTACTATGTGTTGGCTATGTAGCTGTACCCAAGGCCACATATGTTGCCAGGCTGCCTCTCCATGTAACTACCCTCCCAATGTTCCGGTAACCATTCCCCATGGTTATATCTTCAGGATTAAGGTGGTAATAACTCGCTAAGGGTCGGACACGACTGAGCGACTTCACTTTCACTTTTCACACATTGGAGAAGGAAATGGCAACCCACTCCAGTGTTCTTGCCTGGAGAATCCCAGGGACGGGGGAGCCTGGTGGGCTTCCGTCTATGGGGTCACACAGAGTCGGACACGACTGAATTGACTTAGCAGCAGCAGCAGCAGCAACTCTCCTATTCTCACTACCTCTGAGATACTGTACTGTCCCCCATTGGTTTTCTGAAATCTTGCACACAGCTTTATGAAAATCCTCTTGTCAAACTTTCAGAGATTGTTTGAGAGTATTATCTGTTTCTTGCTGGGTCCACCAATGACTTTGAGTCACAAAATGGTGTTTGTGTCAGGCTGGAGGGGAGTGGAAAGTTTTGAAATGGTCATAATAAAGAATCTTATAGGAGTCTGCTAAGCAAGACTGTAAATGCTTGACACACAAGCCTCCTGTCTTTGGGGAAGGAAAATATTTAAGAAACCAGTGGTTTGCTGACTGAAATAATCAATTACCAATAAAATTAAGTTTTAAAATTTTTTTAAATTTTTTTTACACAACACTGTAAATAAAATATAGAACAATATAAAATAAAAATAAGTAACAGACCTTTGGGGCTTTACACCAAGTAAGAGTTCCTATCGGAGGGATAACAGCACCACAGCCGTACTGAATCCACATGAAGGAGGCACACGAATGACTGGATTACAAGAGTTACAGGAATGAGAGCTGCTCACTTCCCAGAAACTACAGCTCACAGAAAACCAACAAAGGCATGAGATACAGACCATTTATTTATGAATGTGTAAAACTCGAGAAAGTTTTACACTTATAATTAATATAATTATTAATCAATATTACTAGTCACATATTGTTACATATGAATGACCACCAAATGAGCAATAGTTTTCACTGTACGCCTACTGAAGTCAGCAGTGTTGACACACTTTTCTCTGATTTTGTTTCCTCATCCATAAGTAGACAATTTCTAAGGTTCCTTTTAGATTTCAGAATTCTGTGATGATTTGATGACAGCATTGAACCTGGGAATAGAAGAAAACAAGGGAGAGAGATGAGAAAGAAGTGGAAGTGGCAAGGAGGAAACAAGAGCATATTCCTCGTGTGTATCCATGAATCTGCTGATAGCCAATTCCAACCCTGAATAGTTTCTCTTCTCTAAATGTTGATAGCACGTGACCTGTATCACAAAATCTCGCACTCCATCATGTGATTTTATGCCACTCTCTCATCTCTGAACAATACAGACATCAGTTTACCCTTGCCTCTGCCTCCCCAGGCTTCCCTGGTATCTCATCTGGTAAAGAATATGCCTGCAACACAGGAGACCCTGGTCCGATTCCTGGGTCAGGAAGATCCACTGGAGAAGAGATAGGCTATCCATTCCAGTATTCCTGGGCTTCCTTGGTGGCTCAGACAGTAAAGAATCTTCCTGAAATGTGGGAGACCTGGGTTCAATACCTAGATTGGGAAGATCCCCTAGAGAACGAGACAGCTACTCATGCCAGTATTCTAGCCTGGAGAATCCCCATGGACAGAGGAGCCTGGCAGGCTACAGACCATGGGCTCCCAAAGAGTTGGACACGACTGACCAACTTTCACTTTCACTTTTCACTATGCCTCCCCACTCAGCCACAAGCCCATCAAAAGTAGAGACTACATAATATAATTCTGTATCCAGTGCTCCCAAAGCCCAATATATTTTTGCAGGTATTCCATATATGTTTAATGAGTGAAATGATGAATACACACTGACTGATTTCCATGTATTTCTGCCAAGAACCTTTCCCACACACTTCCATCTTCATTTGATTTTTGTTTTCATTGTAATGTTTTTATAGGAGAAAAAAGTAGATGGCATTTAGGAGCTTAAATGATTTTCTCCCAATTTTTAAATATTTATATTTACAAAACTAGTACATTAGCAAGGAAAAGCTAGGAGGTGGTTACAGGTGTGTGTGTACATGTGCTCAGTCATGTCCAACTCTTTCTGACCCCCTGCTGGGCTCCTCTGTCCATGGGATTCTCCAGGCAAGAATACTGGAGTGTGTTGCTATTTCCTCCTCCAGGGGATCTTCCTGACCAATGGATTGAACCCACATTTCCTGCATTCTTTACTGCTGCACCACTTGGAAAGCCCAGGAGGTAGTTACAAGTAAACTCAAAATTCCAGTGGCTTAACACAAAGGAGCCCATAGCTCAAGTAACACACATTTATTCCCTCACAGGTCTTTAACTTAGGAGACCAGTGGACTCAGCGACTTCCCTTCTCTGGGTCTCTCAAGGCCAAAATCAAGTTGTCAACCAGCCTGAACTCTCACCTGCAAGCTCTGGGGGAAATTCACTACCAGATTTATTCAGAACCCCGCTTCTTTACTAGCTGTCAGCCAGCATCACCTTTTAGACTCCTGGGGGCCTCTCTCCAGTTCTTGAGCATGGCCTCCTACCTCTCGGGGTCAGCAATAGTGCAGAAATCCTTCTCAGGTTTGGGGTCCCTCTGATTCCTTGTTCTGCTGCTACTATTCTGCCTCTAGCCAGAGGAAGTCCTCTGCTTTAGGGGCTTCTGTGATTAGATTGGACCACACTGGACAAGCCAGGATAATTTTCCCTATTTTAAGATCTGTCACCTGGATTAGAACTGCAAAGTCCTTTTGGCCATGTGACATAACTTATTCACATGCTCCGGGCAGGAGAGTGTGGACACAAACCATACATGGTGTGGTTTATACATGTGCCACACACTGTCTTGGTGTTTTACATACATCAACTGATTTGATCATCACAAAACCCAGATGACGTGGCACTCTGAATATCATAACCATCTTGAAGGTGGGGACTAAGGCAAAAAAGGTTGAATAACTTGCCTAAGGTGACAGTCCATTCTAAAGGAGATCAGTGCTGGGTATTCATTGGAAGGACTGATGCTAAAGCTGAAACTCCAATACTTTGGCCACCTCATGCGACGAGTTGACTCACTGGAAAAGACTCTGATGCTAGGAGGGATTGGGGGTAGGAGGAGACGGGGACGACAGAGAATGAGATGGCTGGATGGCATCACCGACTCGATGGACATGAGTTTGAGTGAACTCCGGGAGTTGGTGATGGACAGGGAGGCCTGGCATGCTGTGATTCATGGGGTCGCAAAGAGTCGGACACGACTGAGTGACTGAACTGAACTGAACTGAACGTGACACAGCTTGTCGGTTGCACTAGTGAGTCTAAAACACCGGGGACCCTGACTCCCAAGGCTGCACTCTTTTCCTGAAACCACATTCCCTCTGTATGGGGTATATAAATGTATCCTTTCTTTGTGTCTACATCCATGAACATGTGTTGTCACAAAACGTCAGAGAACCACATGGATGGTTCAGATTTCTAAAATCATCCTGGGCTCAGCCAGTCTCCTGACTGGCTTTTCTTGGTATATTCAACAAAATTATATTTTTCCTAAAATTCTTCTTAATACAGTAGTTGTTTAACTAAAACTATTGTACATCAAACTTACATTTACAAATAGCCAATTTGCCCAGAATGGCATTTATTAAAAAGCTAAATAAGGTAATTAATCGTTTGTGCTTGTTGCATGCTGAGTCACTTCAGTTGTATCCAGCTCTTTGTGAGCCTATGGACTGTACCCCACCAGGCTCCTCTGTCCATGGGATTTTCCAGGCAAGAATACTAGAGTAGGTTGCCATTTCCTCCTCCAGGGGATCTTCCTGACCCAGAGATCCAATCCGGGTCTCCCACATTACAGGCAGATTCTTTACCATTTGAGCCACCAGGCAAGCCCCAACTAATCACTTACTTAATCTTAAAACAGCAATTTCCTAAGAAATATGTGCTGATTGTAGAGATTATAAAATGTGGCTTTTAAATACACGTATATTTAGACTTCCCAAAAATTAAGGAATCTATTTCTAGTGTCAAGGAAAAAAAGTTGTCTAAGGCTTACATATGGTCATAAAAGATTCCTGGATGTCCTTTTAGTGGAATTCTGGTGTAGCGTATTGTTTTCATTATCTATTACTGAGTAACACATGACCCCGAAATTTAGCAACTTAAAACAACTATTTTTTTTCCTGTGGGTCAGGAATCCAGGAGAGGATTACCCAGGTGGTAAGAGCTCAGAGTCTCTCATGAGGGTCCAGGCAAGATGACAGCCAGGACTTTGGTTATCTGGAGACTTGACAGCAGCAGCAGACCATTTTAAGATGGCTCATCCACAAGCCTCCCTTTAAAGCTGCTTCAGCATCTTTATAACATGGTGGCTGACTTTTCTCTCATGGTGGCAGCTCCATGAAAGAAGCATTATGACTCCAACTACAGGAAACACTCAGAACAGGCAAATCCATAGAGACAAGAAGTAGCTCAGTTGTTGCCTGGGGACGGGAAGGTTTGAATGAAATGGGGAATGATTGCTAATGGGTACAGGGTTTCTTTTTAGGGAGTGATGAGTATGTTCCAAAATTTTTTGTGGTAATGATTGCACAACTCTGTGGATATACTAAAAATCACTGAACTGGATATCTTAAATAACTGTATAATGTGTGAATTACAAAATTATATCTAAATAATGCTGAGAAGAAGAAGGAGGAGGAGGAAAAGAGACAAAAAGAGGAAGAAGAGGAGGTAGAGGAAAAGGGAAAAGGAGAGGAAAAAGACAGTTCAGTTCAGTTCAGTCCCGTCGCTCAGTCGTGTCCAACTCTCCGCGACCCCATGAATCACAGCACGCCAGGCCTCCCTGTCCATCACCAACTCCTGGAGTTCACTCAAACTCATGTCCACAGAGTCGGTGATGCCATCCAGCCATCTCATTCTCTGTCGGCCCCTTCTCCTCCTGCCCCCAATCCCTCCCAGCATCAGAGTCTTTGCCAGTGAGTCAACTCTTCACATGAGGTGGCCAAAGTATTGGAGTTTCAGCTTTAGCATCAGTCCTTCCAATGAACACCCAGGATTGATCTCCTTTAGAATGGACTGGTTGGATCTCCTTGCAGTCCAAGGGACTCTCAAGAGTCTTCTGTCTTTTATGTCCTGATCTCAGAAATTACACACTATCACTTCCATCGTATTGGTGGTCAAATCCAGTCCACACTCAAAGGGACAGGAATTAAGCTCCACCTCCTGAAGGAAGGAGTATCAAAGAATTCATAGGCATATTTTTAAACACTATATAGACCCTCCCTAGATTATTGATTCTGTATGGTCATCTGTCTATTGATTCACCTATCTTTCAACCCTGTAGAAAGAAAAGTTAAGATATAAGGCACATGTTCCTGTACATAGCAATGCAAATTAATTTTGCCCATAGAGGTACAACTGATTTTCCCCCTGTAGAAAGGATGACCCCCAATTATTTCAATTTATTGGCCTTTAGTTTTGCATCCTGTACTATATTCACTTCAGAAGTCCTGATTGCCTCTACATTTCTGTCCTTCAAATTCCCTTTGAACTGGTTACAACATCTTACTGGTTCTCTCATTAATTAAAGTATTGAATAAAATGCCTGATGTATTTATTTTACATTTGCATAAAAGCCATGTCTTGTCACCTTTTGAAAATTATAATTTAGTTTTCCTATTCATGTATGTACCCTGCTCTTTCTGCCAAAATTAGCGTGGAGGGGCAGAGACTGGAACACTCTCAACATTACACAACACAAAAGAAAACAAGAACATTACCTTGGCTAAGAGGTTACATATGTCCAAGTTCCTCTATTCCTAATCTTTATTTAATGTGTATCCAGAGCCATACACACTTTCAGAGCTTATCAGATGTTTGGGATGATAAAATTTCTGAGAAAGAAAATATAATACCCATGTTAGGGTCTCAAGTTTGAGAGGAAAAGTAACTTACCACAGCTGTTATTTTGTCTATAATTTACTTCCAAATGCTTCAGCATAAACAAGGTAAAATATGAGTGTTTTTATTATTCCTATTAACTTTTACTAGCTATTATTCTTGATTGTTTCTGTATCACATGATTTTCATTTTTAACAAGCTCAATATATGAAAATCTAGGTTTTTCTGAAAAAATAAATGGTATAATGAGAATTTGAGATTCTTCATTTTGCAAAGGATCTAACAAGATTTGATTCCCTTCAAAAGGAAACTCTAGCTTCATTGAAAATGTGATTTAACTCACAAAAAATTAATATAAAGAGAATATGAGCAAAGAAAAGAAGTGAGAAGGAC
The DNA here is from genome assembly GCF_049115385.1 of Moschus berezovskii. Taxonomy (NCBI): domain Eukaryota; kingdom Metazoa; phylum Chordata; class Mammalia; order Artiodactyla; family Moschidae; genus Moschus; species Moschus berezovskii. Next base: position 44,573,063 of record NC_142475.1, read on the forward strand.
AAAATGTTCAAGGAATGATAAGTAATCCAATTTGGCTAGAATGAAATGTGTATGTTGGGGAGTGCTAGAGACAAATCTGTGAAGATAATTTCATTATAATTAATCATATATAAAACTCACACATGATTGTGTCTTATTAGGCTACATCTGCTCAGTCTCAGAACTACCTTATCAAAAACACAGATGCGAATCCAATTAAGAATGTACCAATGAGTTAAGTAGGATTTTTTTAAATGCTTTGTTGCTATAACTCAGATATAAAGGGCACATATCTTAATTGTACAAAGATTTTAAAATATGTTTACTTTCTTATAGTCCCTACTCAGATTGAAATACAAAACATTACTAGCACCCCCAAACCCTTCTTCATATACTCCAGTTAACACTCTCCCACCAAACGAAAAACAAACAACCCACTATTCTGACTTGTATCACTACAGATTAGATTTCCTCTTTGTTCTTGAATGTTGTATAAATGGAATAGCACAGGGTGTACTTCTGTGTCTCCTTTCACTCACTTTTCTGTTTGTGAGATTCATCTATGATGTCACAAGTAGCAGCAGTTTGGTACTTATTGCTGTGTAGGCATTCTGTTATATTAAAAATATCTATTTATACACATACACACACACATACATGGGGCTTCCCAGGTGGTGCTAGTGGTAAAGAACCTGCTTGACAAAGCAGGTAGACATAACAGGCCTGGGTTCGATCCCTGGGTCGGGATGATCCCATGAAAGAAGGCATAGGCAACCCACTCCAGTATTCTTGCCTGGAGAATCCCATGGACAGAGGAGCCTGGCGAGCTACAGTCCATGGGGTCACAAAAAGTTGGACACAATGGAAGCACCTTACACATACACACACAAACACATCATGAATTATTCTTTCATTCAGTGGTTATTGAATATTTTATTGTTTCCAGTTTGGGACTATTATAGAGCTGCAATGAATACATATCTTTTGCTAAACATTCATTTGTGTTGGGTATATACCCAGGAGTAGAGTAGAACTGCTGAGTTATAAGTTGTACACGGTTAGCTTTAAAGGTATTCTTACAATATACTCTCCCGCCAGTAATATGAGAATTCCAAGTGTTTCATGTCTTCCCCAACACGCATAATTGTCGATCAGTTTCATTTTAACCATTCTGGTGAAGCTATAATGGTATCTTATTCTGGTTTCAATTTCCATTTCCTAAATACAGCAAGCACTCTTTTGTGAAGTGCCTGTTCATAGAATATGGATTTCACCCAAAGTTTCCTAAAGAAATAAAGGTGTGAGCTACATTATACAACATAAAGGTAATTGACAAGCAGATGGAAAAGCAAATGTTTGGTAAACCAATATTTGCTGGGCCAGGCAGGGATACCGGGACTCAGAGAGGAATTTCAACAGACCTTGCTAGGTTCCTCCCTGTCCATACACCTAGTTCATATATATATTTATAGTTATCTACAGTGATGGCTCCTCTTTTTGGAACAAGTCCTCTATCCACATTCTCTCGGCAGTTAGAAGGAAGGTCAAAGTTTCTTCTTGAGTCCGTTGGGCCCTGATTGTTCTCAGCTTGAAATAATATGCATATCGATACAACTTTGGGGGGCAGCAAATTTTGCTCCCCTACAGTAAATTGATAGCATATTAAAAAGCAGAGACATCATTTTGCTGACAAAGGTCTGTATAGTTAAAGCTATGGTTTTTCCAGTAGTCATGTATGGATGTGAGAGTTGGACCATAAAGAAGGCTGAGCGCCAAAGAATTGATACTTTCAAATTGTGGTGCTGGAGAAGACTCTTGAGACTCCCTTGGACAGCAAGGAAATTAAAACAATCAATTCTAAAGGCAATCAACCCTGAACATTCATTGGAAGGACTGATGCTGAAGCTGAAGCTCCAATATTTTGGCCACCTGATGTGAAGAGCCAACTCACTGGAAAAGACCCTGATGCTGGGAAAGATTGAAGGCAAGAGAGGGGAGTTACAGAGGACTCGATGGTTAGATAACGTCACTGACACAATGGACATGAATTTGTGCAAACTCTGGGAGATAATGGAGGACAGAGGAGCCTGGTACACTGCAGTTCAAGGGGTCTCAAAAAGTCAGACATGACTTAGGTCTGAACAAAAACAACAGTAAATTGTAACTGCCCTTGTGTGTTTCTATTGACAATAATCACACCGCTTGCTATTATTTTACATGCTACAGGCCTTCTTCAGGATCTGAATTTACAACCCTTCCTGCTGATGCAATTGATGCCAGAGAAGTAAGTCTCACATGAATCCAGCTCCCATCACTCCCAGGTGCCTCACTTTATAGGTTCCTAGAACCATGTGGCGGAGAAGGCAATGGCAAGCCACTCCAGTACTCTTGCCTAGAAAATCCCATGGATGGAGGAGCCTGGTAGGCTGCAGTCCGTGGGGTCGCTGGGGGTCAGACACGACTGAGCGACTTCACTTTCACTTTTCACTTTCACACATTGGAGAAGGAAATGGCAACCCACTCCAGTGTTCTTGCCTGGAGAATCCCAGGGATGGGGGAGCCTGGTGGGCTTCCATCTATGGGGTCACACAGAGTCGGACACGACTGAAGCGACTTAGCAGCAGCAGCAGCAGAACCATGTGGAGCCCTTGCTACCACTCTCTTTCCAACTGTAGTTGAACTTAATGCTTCAAGTCTGTCCCAGAAAGAATGCCTGGTTTCTAGGTCCCACTGCCTAGAAACAGCATTTTCCACTTCTTGTCTTTTTAGCCCCTCTTCCTTCCAATACCAGAGGAGTAGGCTTCCAACAGACTAGGAAATGAAGGGTCAGAAATGGATCAGCCTAGTCAGGGCAAACTGGGCTAAACTGAAAGAAGCTAGTTACAGCTCTCCAGGTACATCTGCATGCAAGACTTATATTATGGGTAACAGAGAGAAGAAGCCAGTGCTTTAATAATATTGTGATGGAGGCAGTTATGTCACAAGCCTCTTTTCTTAGCCGCTTTTATTTGCTACCTCCACTACCCCCTGCCCTGGTGTGCCCCCCACACACACATTCACGTGCACATGTTCATGTGATAATCCTCTTATTGGCCAATATTGCCCATCTACGAAAATCCCCTCCCCATCTCTGAAATCATCTTCTCTCCCCAACCATATTACCAAGTCTTTTTTTCTGTTCCCTTTTCTGCATCTTCAGCCTCTCTAAACATCCACATGAGTAAACTTTACTCAGCCAGTAGTTGAACTTCAAAACTCAGTTATTTGAATGGAGAAGTGAGCACAATTGAACCCTGCTAAAGATTTTGACATTATGAAAGAGAAGCTTCCTAAACTACATGACTAGTGGGAAATACAGGCTCACTGGGTCAGGCACGTTTCTGAGCAGCCACTGAACAGTTTATTAAGAGGTCAATCTCTGTGGTGCCCAACTTACAGCAGGAGCAAACTGCTGAGTTCCTGAGTGCCAATTTGTACTAGGTATCTGCACATAGAAGCCTGACTCCTACTTTTGTCTGAAAGCATGCTGTTCTCATCAGCTGTAATGTCAATATCAGACCTGCTCCTGAACACTAAGCAAATAGAAGCCTGTCATTTCCCTTCCATGGAATTATTGCTTCCTCTCTTGGCCTTCAGAATTATAATTAAATCTTATACAGGAAAATGTGTCTTCCGCACATCAGCCACATTTGTACTCATATTTAGAACAACCTCTCTTCTCTCTGTTACCCATAATATCTTATAAGTCTTGTATGTGTGTGTGATTTTTTTTTGGTCGTGCCGCATGGCTTGTGGGATCTTAGTCCCCCGATCACAGATTGAACTCTGACCATGGTTTGAACTCAGGCCCTGGCAGTGGAAGTGCCGAGTCCCAACCACTGGACCTCAGGGGATTTCTCAGGTCTTGTGTATTTTTAAAAGGACATTGCTAATAGAATTGATGGTGGTGGTGATGTTTTGGTGATAGTAATGGTGCTATGATTTCATTAGTAATTAATTAATTAGTAATTAAATTCATATTTAATTAGTAATAATATGGCAACAATATTTTTTAAATGTAAAAATAAGGACTTCCCTGGCGGTCCAGCAGTGAAGACTCCATGTTTCCAGTGCAGGGAGCACCAGTTGGAACCATTATCAGGAAACTAAGATCCCACATGCTGAGCGGCCCAGGCAAAAAAAGTTAAAATAATAGTAATAAAATCTAAATCCCACCAGTCTTGATTATTTCCATTTTTTTCATATAGCTTCATTCAAATATAGCATTTTATATTGTTAATACTTTTATTATTTCTTAATAGATGAAAAGTAAAACATATGTATCTAGTATTGGGTGGTGTGGGGATAGGTGATTATGGGTGAGTTGGCTGTCATTCACACCATATCTTAGACTTATTCAGTGATCAGTTCAACATTTATTTTTACTGACTGCTGAAATACATGGATATTCCTTCAAATAGAAATTTAAAATACTATCCCCAATATGTGTGCTTCTTCCACACCATCAGGAAACTAATTTATTCTCAGAGGACACAGACAAAGTAGCCCACAAATTTAATTCAGTTCTAACACTATCTGCCTGGAAACAGCATCAGATTCCACAGGTTAGTAGCCAAATCCAACCAGACTGCACCCACTTCATATGCCACTTGTAAATCTAGCTTGTTACCTGTGCTTCCGATCAATGGTTGAAAGTCAGAAGTTCCCACAACCTCTTCCTCAGTTTGGATTAACTTGCGAGAGTACCCCGCAAAACTCAGGAAGCCAGTCTACCTACTAGATTACAAAGGATATTAATGGTTTTTACAAAGGATATTAATGTATATGAATGAACAGCCAGATGAAGAGATTACACAGGGTGAGGTCACCAATCCAGGAGCTTCTGCCCCTACAGAGTTTGGAACCTGAAATGTAGATGAGTTCTACATTTAGGTTCAAAAACCTAAAAGCTCTCTGGAGCCCTTCCTTGGGCATTTTTATGATGGTTTCATTACTTTGACATGATTAAGTCACTGGCCACTGGACTTTGGCCAACCTCCAGCCCCTCTCCCTTCCTTTCCAAAAGGCACTTCATTAACATAAGCTCAGGTGTGGTTGAAAGGGGCTTTTTATATCAAGACATCTTAATTGCTCTTGTTGTTGTGTTGTTCATGTCGGACTGCAACCCCATGAACTGCGGCACACCAGGCTTCCCTCTCCTTCACTATCTCCCAGAATTTGCTCATATTTAAGTCCATTGGGTCAGTGATGCTATCTAACCATCCGATCCTCTGTCACCCTCTTCTCTTGCCTTCAATCTTTCCCAGCATCATGATCTTTTCCAGTGAGTTGGCTGTTTGCATGAGGTGACCAAACTATTGGAGCTTCAGTTTCAGCATCAGTCCTTCTAATGAATATTCAGGGTTGATTTCCTTTAGGATTGATTGGTTTGATCTCCTTGCAGTCCAAGGGACTCTCAAGAGTCTTTTCCAACACCACAGTTCAAAGGCATCAATTCTTCAGTGCTCAGCCTTCTTTATGGTTCAGCTCTCACATCCGTACATGGCTAGTGGGAAAAAACCATAGCTTTGACTATACAGACCTTTGTCAGAAAAGTGATGTCTCTGATTTTTAATGTACTGTCTAGGTTTGTCATAGCTTTCCTTCCAAGGAGCAAACATCTTTTAATTTCATGGCTGAAGTCACCATCTGCAGTGATTTATTTCTTTTAATTGCTCTTAACACTTAGGAAATGCCAAGGGTTTTAAGAGCTCTGTGCCAGAAATTAAAAGAAGACCAAATATATGCATAGAGTTCTTATTATAAAACATCACACCAACTTTCCAGATTCTAAACGGGAAATGTAACCTTTAACTCTTTGCTACTCAACTCTTGTGGAAAGCTCATATTTGAGAAATAGCATTCAGGTAGAATTGCATGAAAGCATTACATTTTACTCCTCATCAAGCGAGTGCCTGAATCTGCTGCCTAACTTTGACTAAAATCTATTGTGTTAAACTCTTAGTACACTTCAAAAGATATTGTTAGAATTTGTCATTTCAAATCTCAAAACAGGAAGCATAAATGGAAATACATGAAAATGTATGTAATCTCAAAAATCAGAGAAATTTCAACAGTGAGACGAATATTTTTGCTTACTAGATTAGCAAAAAAAAAATTTTTTTTTAAAGTAGAGAATGAATTAAGGAAATTACAAGTGGTTTGGTCTGGCTGGAGTGTCAGATGTGACACCGGAAATAGCAAGAGGGAGTCAGAAACCCAATCTTTTCATTCATGCAGGCATTCAACAAATATTTATTAAGACCTTACTACATATCAAACACAGGGATAGATGATGAGAACAATGGTGAACAAAAATAGATATGGTCCCTGCTCTTCTAGAGATTATGATCCGGTGGGATAGACGTCAATTAAATAATTGAAGTAATTAACGTGGCATTGAAGTCAGGGTTGAGTGTTATGCCATGGGGACCACTAGGTGTCCCCATATCCATTCACTCCATCTATTGGAACAGATCTCCAGGTTCATCACCAAAGCATATGGCAGCCAAAATAAAGGCTACTTTCCTAGCCATCCTTACACCTAGGTGTGGCCACATGACCAAGTTCTGAGAGGTAAGAAAAAGTAACAACGGCAACTCCTGAGTCATGCACTTAAAAAGAGTGATTGTACCCTCCCTGCCTTCATCTCCCTTCCAGTGGCTGGAATGTGAGATGGTGGTGCATCATCTTAGAGCAGGCTGGTCGGTAACAGTCTAGAGACATCAGCGCAAGGAGGTAGAAGGATCCTGGGAACCCGAGAACATGGAGCATCTAGACAAGTCCTGGGCTACATAGGTACACACTGTATTGTAAGCAAAAAATAAACAATAAACTTCTATCATATTAAAGTCATCAGAATCTGTTTCAGCAGCAGATCTCGATCCTAACAAATATGTGTTCTAGAAAGAAGAGACTTCCCTGGTGGTCCAGTAGTTAGGACTCTGCGCCTCCACTGCAGGGTGCATGAGTTTAATCCCTGTTTGGGAAACAAAGATCCCATGTGCCAGTATGGTTCGGCCAATAAAAAGAAACTAAAAAATAAAATAAAAGAGAGTTCTCTGAGGAGACATAGCCAGGACCTATGCAGGGTCTGAGAAGGTGGGTTTAGCTGAAGAGTTGAGGTGAGAGCTTAGGTTGATGGATGGGTGGATTTAACCAGCTGGGGTGGGGTGGTAAGAGTCACCTGGGCAAGGCTTGTTTAAAACACTGAAAGAAGACCACTGTAGCTGCTGAGGCTTGAGAAAAAAATGGGTAAGAATGATGGCGAAAGCTGATACTGGGTTTTATAGGGCTTGAAAGCTGTATCAGAGATGTTGATCTTTAGCCTAAGAACAGCAGGAAGTCATTAAAATGTTCTAAGCAGGAGAATAAGATGATCAGATTTGTGTTTCAAGCACATTGCTCTAGTTGGGATTAAGGTTAGTCTTGGTGTTTGGGTAATATTTTAATAGTTGAGGAAATTCCCTGGCAGTCCAGTGGTTAGGACTCAGTGCTTTTGCTGCCGTTGCCCAACTTCAGTCTCTGGTTGGGGAACTAAGATCCTTGTAAGTAGTATGGCACAGCCAAAAATGGAAAAAAAAAATTTGCAATAGTTGAGAGGGAAATTTTGGTGCCTTTGCCTAGTGCAGCAAACCCTGTGAGCCCAGGGCACACACACAAGACTGTTCATGGCAACATTGTTTGTAGTATCCAACATGAACAAGTTACAATTGCTTGCAGCAAGGAAGTGAAGGAGTCTCAGAAACATCCTGCTGATCCAAGAACAGACAGAGGTAAAAGAACACATACAAGGGAGTTCGTTTTGTGTTCTTTGATGGCCTAGAGGGGTGGAATGGGAAGGTGGGAGGGAGGCTTTAGAGGGAGGGGTTATACGTATATATATATGTGACTGATTCACAATGTTGTACAGTAGAAACTAACACAACATTGTAAAGCAACTATATTATTCCAATAAAAAATAATAAAAATGAAACAGAACACACACTGTACAATTTTAATCATATGGTTCAAAAATAAGCAAAACTAGTCTACATCAAATCTAAGGTGCCACTGATGGTAGTACACACCATTACTTTATACTTTTGTATTTATATTTCTTCTCCTAGGAAAGAAAAAAAAAGTGCTGCCAATTAAACCTTGCCAGGGCATCATTATAAGCACATCTCCACTTCAGATATTCTCAAATACTGGATTCAATAGTGTGAGGTATATGGTCTAGTGATTCATACAGAGGTGGCAAAGCTAAAAAGAAAAGCAAAAACATTATCACAGAAATCAGGATAATGGTTCCTTCTTGGAGAGAGGGTGGGTTTTGTAACCAAGGAAGGGCACACGGGAGTGTGGAGGGTGCTGGAGAGCAACAGCATTGAATTTCTTAACCTAGAGAGTAATTTATGAGCATTCCTTAAACTGTGTACAGATTTTATACATTTTTCTGCATGTGTGCTGTATTTCACAAGCAAAAGGGAAGGAAGGGAGGGAGGGAGAAAGGAAAAAGAGCTAGAAAAGTGGGTAAGACAGATGGAGAATTAGAACTACATTGAAAGAAGTAGTAGGAAGGGCATGAGAACAAAGAACCTGAGGCTGCAGAGTGACGGACAGGTAAGAGGGGTCAAGTCTAGAAGCAGAAAGACCAGTCAAGCAGAGAGAGATAGTTAAGCCTGGTCTAAGTAGCAGCATGAGAATAGAAGAAAGGGAGCAAATGGGAAAGATGCCTGAGATTTAAAATGGACTTGACTCTGACTCAATATATTGGTTGACTAAATTATCTTGATTATCAGAGCCATCCTCACAGCCATCATTTGTGGGGAGATTACTGCATCTCAAACAAGGGCACTTTACATGCATTGCTTTGTTAGTCTTCACCACCATCTAAGCTGGTCAATATTATTATCAGCCGTATTTCAGAGTTGAAGATGGAGGCATTTGTCACACAGTTAGTGGCTGAGCCAGGATGCACAGCCAGGACTGACCAGTGCTCCCAAAGTTTATTTAACAGTTCTCTGTCACTGGACTCAGGTAGCAGAAAGCTTTTCTCCTGTGTCTTATGCACAAAGATTGTGTTACCCAGCATGATGCTTTACCTGACTTTCAAAACGAGGCCAGCAATTTGATCCGCTGAGATAGTCCATCCTTCAGTCACAACACACTGAGTCTCTTTACTATTTCTAGTGGAGAAAGGCGCCTGGTTAGCTCTGTGCTCACCCATAAGCTATGGGGCCAGAAGCACTTGTGAGGGCAGCCTCTTTGGCTGTGTGGAGAAGTCAAATGGTAAAATACAACTAACACATCTAGACTTATTTAAGTCATGATATATAAGCAATAGTATTTTTAAATCATGGTCAAAATCAAAACTTCAACGAGATACCACCTCACACAAGTCAGAATGGCCATCATTAAAATGTCTACAAATAACAAATGCTGGAGAGGATGAGGAGAAAAGGGAAGCCTCCTACACTGTTGGTGAGAATGTAAGTTGTTACAGCCACAATGGAAATCAGTATAGAGGTTCCTCAGAAAACTAAAAATAGAGCTACCATATGATCCAGCAATCCCATTCCTGAGCATATATCCAGGCAAAACTATAATTCAAAAACATGCATGTACCCCTCTCTATGTTCAGAGCAGCACTATCCACAATGGCCAAGACACGAGAACAACCTAAATGTCCATTGACAGGTAAATGGATAAAGAAGATGTGTTACATATATACAATGGAATACTACCCAGCCATAGAAAGAACAAAATAATGCCATTTGCGTCAACATGGATGTACCTAGAGATTATTATACTAAGCAAGTAAGTCAGAAAGACAAATACCATATGATATCACTTATGCTGATGATGCTGATGCTAAGTCGCTTCAGTCGTATCCGACTCTGTGCGACCCCATAGACGGCAGCCCACCAGGCTCCCCTGTCCCTGGGATTCTCCAGGCAAGAACACTGGAGTGGGTTGCCATTTCCTTCTCCAAAACCTAGTTGCTGCTACTGCTGCTGCTAAGTCACTTCAGTCGTGTCCGACTCTGTGTGACCCCATAGACGGAAGCCCACCAGGCTCCCCTGTTTGGAATCTAAAATACAATACAAATCAACATGTCTACAAAACAAAAATAGATTCATATATATAGAGAACAAACTTGCCAAAGGGGTGGGCAGAAGGGAGGGAAGCATTGGCCTTTGGGGATTAGCAGTAGCAAACTATTATATACAGGATGGATAAACAGTAAGATCCTACTTTATAGCACAGGGAACTATATTCAATATCCTGTGACAAACCATAATGGAAAAGAATATGAAAAAGAATATACATATGTATAACTGAATCACTTTGCTATATAGAAGAAATTGGCCCAACATAGTAAGTCAACTATACTTCAATATAAAAACTTAAAACATAAAAAATAAAAATAGAATGCGTGGTCATAGACAGTGGATACTCATTAAAGTGAAAAAAAAGAACAGTACTTATCTCAAAAAAAAGAGGCCAAATGATGTTGTTTGAACCCTCTGATTCTGTGCTGTTGTTTCAGGGGGCTCCTTAAGGACGGCAACTGGGGGAGGAAACTGGTTCTTCCATTAAATTAGAACAAAATCTTTTCACGTAGAAAATCCCCAGAGGATGAGTGGGTCAGGAAACATGCTCGCCAACCCCAAAAGGCTGTGAATTTCTAACACACAACAAACACACAAACAGCCATGTAGGAAAGGAGACAGAGGATTGCTGAAAGAAAAAGTTAAGGGTTATGAAGGCAAATTCATAACTTGCCCTTCACGATTTAGTAAAGCCATCTTTAAGAACAGGCTTCCCCGATGGTTCAGGTCATAAAGAATCTGCTAGCAATGCAGGAGACCCAGGCTCCATACCTGGGCTGGGAAGATTCCCCTGGAGAAGGGAATGGCTACCCACTCCAATATTCTTGCCTGGAGAATTCCATGGACAGAGGAAAGAGTCCGACACAGCTGGACTTTCTTAGTTAGGGTTTCCTGGTCTTTATTATTGATCATACAGTACCAAAAATACATTCAGGAAAGCTTCCTGTTTATTGTTAGCATGGAAGTGGTTTTTCTCACATGTTCATGGAAGATACAAATAGCAAACACTTCCTTGGCTGCCACATCTTCACAGTCTTGTCAGTTCAGAAATTAGGATAAAAAAGTGTTGCAAGTTAATGTGGTTAATTCATGACTGTTAAATGGAGTCATGTGCATCCTTTTTCTTTAAATCACACTGTCTTACTGACTAGGGAAATGTGCCCCTAATACACGGCAGAAGTTCTGGTGGATGTTCTGGCAAGGTGTGTCACCCAAATTCAGTAACCGTGAAATGACCCATTCTATTCATAGGATTTTGTCAGACGTTGGCTGGGAAGGTGATTCCTGTCTTTGTCAACGCTGACATTCAAGTTCCTATCATGGAGTTGTTCTGGACATCTTCCACTCACATCTCCCTTCTCTACCCTCCTCTGTGCCCTGGGAGCTGACCTGTAAGGATGAAGACAGCTTGCTTCCTCGCCTTTTGGTTCCTCTGTGTTCAGCCATCAGGGAGCCCCACTGGGATCCGAGGGAGGTAGCAGGGTGCAGCCCCTCCCTGTGGGGTTACTTCTGGCTAGTCTCGCTGCAGAAAGGATGTAGGGAAATCTCAGCTTCTATCAGACAGAACTCTGTCCCCCAGTTCCTGTCCCTGGTCCCCTGCCCTTGACCTAGAGCTGTAACAGAGCCCGTCTTCTTCTAGTCCTGGAGTCCTGCACTAATCTCCGTGGTCTCCCCACACCTGGGCCTCTGTTAACTGTTTCTGTACTAAATTATCCTAATCCAAGTGCGTCAAGTTTTCTGCTGGGACCCTAGCATAAGAGCTAAAGGCTTTTAAAGTTTCTCATTAATTTATTCACACTTGGATAACACGTTCTGAATAATAGACCTAGAAATGCGAGTGTCTATGTTTAATTTTGAGTCACTGTGCTACAAATAGAAACGAACATTCTCTTTATTCTTGTCATTGGCATTTTTTGTAGCCTTTGTGTTTTTATTTGTTTTCATTTTCACCTGTTGTTCCCTGAGGGGTTTTTATTTTTAGGTAGTGTTAGTGCATCAAGCCACCCTTTCCCATTTGATCTTTGCTTGATTCACTTTTTATCCTCTCTAATTTCTGAACTGACAAGACCTGTGAAGGCATGGCAGCCAGGGAAGTGTTTTCTATTTTTATTCTCCATGCACAGCACTTGGCACTGAATGGAACTCAGGACAGATATTTTGAATGAATGGAGAATCACGTCTATTCCTATAGCAGTTATTAGGGAACAAAGATCACCAGACAGTACTCTTCTTAGAAAGATGAAGAGGTGTGTCTGGTAGAGGGCAACAAGCATATAAGGGCTCGTTCAGGAAAAATCCAAAGCTGAGACACTCATAGACTTATGAAGCTCTGCCTTGGCAGGCGGATTCTTTACTGCTGAGCTACCAGGGAAACCCCATTGCCTTGTAATTCCAGTTTAAAAATGCAAAGATGACCACTTTTTGCCCCTCATTGCAAATTACTCCATTTAAGCAGTCATGAATTAACCACATTAACTTACTTTTAACAAAAAAGAAGAAATGGCTTCTGTTTCCTGTATTTCAGCTGTCTTGCATTCAGTGGGTTGTCAGCTTGAAAATTTTCTTTTTTGTTCTTAACATTCTGCTATTCTCTATGAATAAAACTTTACTTTAAAATGGAAAGTGAGGGTTTGAGTTCATCTCTAATTTTGATCCATATTCTATAAACTCTCTATGCATAAGAACATTTAATACTCAAGTTAAAATTAGAAATTATACAATTCTTTCAGAGGGTAAATCATGTTTTAGGTTTTCCTGTGCATCAAGCATTCTCTGCATATACTTAGGAACTTACTTCTTTTTAAACTTTGGGTTGCCCTGGGTCCTTGTTGCTGCACCTGGATTTCCTCTAGTTGTGGTGAGTGGGGGCTACTCTTTGTTACAGGCTTCTCATTGCAGTGGCTTCTCTTGTGGAGCACTGGCCCTAGGGGCCTGGGCTTTAGCAATTGCAGCACACGAGCTCAGTAGTTGTGGCACAGGAGCTCAGTTGCAACTTGCTTTTTACACTTAATATATCCTGCAAATCACTTCCTTTCAGTTCATAGAAATCCCTCTCATAGAATTCCGTCATGTGTATATACCAAAGTTTATTCAACCAGTCTTCTATGTTTGGTTACTGAGGTAGTTTCCAGTATTTTCCAATTACAAAGAATGCTGCAACGAATCACCTTGTGCATTTATTCTTGTATTATTGGAGGCATGTTTATATTGAATTTCCAGAAGTAGATGGCTGGGTGTGTTTCTCCTGTGCTCTGTCTCTAAGTCATATCTGACTCTTTTCAAACCCATGGACTGTAGCCTGCCAGGTTCCTCTGTCTTTGGGATTTCCCAGGTAAGAATACTAGAATGGGTTGCCATTTCCTCCTCCAGAGGATCTTCCTGACCCAGGGATCGAACCTACATCTCCTGCATCGGCAGGATGATTCTTTACCACTGAGTCACCAGGGAAGCCCCTGCTGGGTTTGTTAGATATTGACAAATTCCCTTTTGTAAGCCTGGTATCATTTGCCTTCCCAGCAGAAATGTTTCCTCCTAGCCTCACTAACAGAATATATCATTAAGCTTTTGAATCTTTGCCAACCTAAAAAAGGGAGAAATAGTATCTCAATACAGTTTTATTGTAGGAAGGGAGACCCCTCCCTAGGCCCGAAACAGGGCTCTTGTCTAACACTAGGAAATGAACTGTCCAAGAAGACACATGTGCTGAAGCAAGAGATTTTATTGGGAAAGGGCGCCTGGGCAGAGAGCAGTAGGGTAAGGGAAACCAGCAGAACTGCTCTGCCACATGGTCTTGGGTTTTATGGTGATGGGATTAGTTTCCAGGTTGTCTTTAGCCAATTATTCAGACTCAGAGTTCTTCCTGGTGGTGCACGCCTTGTTCAGCCAAGATGGATGCCACCAAGAAGGATTCTGGGAGGTGGTCAGACACTTAGTGTCTCCTTTTGACCTTTCCTGAACTCTTCCGGTTGGTAGTGACTTATTAGTTCCATGTTCCTTACCAGGATCTCCTGTCTTAAAACAACTCATGCAAATGGTTACTATGGTGCCTGGACAGGGAGGGCAGTTTCAATCAGTGTGCCTACCCTAACAACAGTTCTCCTGGGTTACTCTACTGCTCTCTGCCCTGGCACCCTTTCCCAATAAAATCTCTTGCCGTGTCAACACATGTGTCTCCTTGGACAATTCATTTCTGAATGTTGGACAAGAGCCCAGTTTCAGACCCTGGAACAGTTTTAACTTCAGTTTTCCTTATAAGTGAGCCTGAACATTGTTTAATATCTTTATAGGCTTAAGAGTCCCTTGGACTGCAAGGAGATCCAACCAGTCCATTCTAAAGGAGATCAGTACTGGGTGTTCATTGGAAGGACTGATGCTAAAGCTGAAACTCCAATACTTTGGCCACCTCATGCGAAGACTCTGATGCTGGGAGGGATTGGGGGCAGAAGGAGAAGGGGACGACAGAGGATGAGATGGCTGGATGGCATCACCGACTCGATGGACTTGAGTTTGAGTGAACTCCATGTAAGGTAGAGATGGCCCAATGATGTTAAACAAAAGAACCCAAACGCCAAATAGATAATGTAACAGGCTTTAATGGCTGTGCACCCCTGGGCGGAACCCCAAGACCTAACAGAGCGAGGTCAGGAAGTCCGCGCCAAACAAAGGCAAGAGGCAACTTATATAACTTTAAGCACGATTTGAAGTGGTGGTCTCTCATAGGTCAGTTAACCAGGGGGCGAGACTGGGTTGGTTGCCCGGTCTGCTCAAGGTTGTGCTGACGCAGCAGAATAGTTCTTGCTGTTTCTGGGCAGAATGCTGTTTCTGGACAGGAGGTTAGGAGGGGGAGGTTAGGAGAGGGTTGATCTCTACCAGGAACTGATACCTCAAGGACACTCTAGCAATGGGGGAGGGAATAAGGGAACAGAGCACAATAGTCAGCCTTTTTCTGCCAGTGGGAAGAAGAGAAGGGGGGAAGGGAAAAGGCCAAAATGGCCACTGAGGTCCGACCTTACATTCTGACCCTTTTGATAGGATAAGGGGTGACGTAGTCGTCTCCAGCTACTTCCTGCTGAAAAGGGACGTCGTTGGGTTTTGGGGTCATGGCCAGACCCCGGTGTTCCCAGGGGCTCAGGGTCTTTAGGCAGGAGTCTGGGATTGGTGGTCATCATCATTTTGTCTGTTGGCATTTCAGGTCATCTTTAACAGCTGTTGGTATGTGGGCTGAAAAGCAATGTGAGTAAAGTGACTGCAAGAATAAAAACAGGTTTAATTCCGACCAGCTAACATGGTCTTGGGTCTGCGGCCTGTCATTCCGTCATTGTTGTCTGAGCACTTCAATTCTTCCCTGCCTCACTGGTAGCTTATCTAGATTCAATCCTGGGTCCCTGTTAATTGCATAGGCTGGTACTGAGACCTCAGGACCATAAGTTGAACTGAATTTATCCGTTCCCTGACAAAATTGGTCAGCTTGTTGATGATGCAGGGCCCGATTGTTAACAAGAGGAGGAAGATGACAAGTGGACCCGTCAAGGCTGAGATTAAAGTCGTCAACCAAGGAGACCCGTTGAACAACTGTTTGTACCGTCTGCTCTCTTTGGGTTTTTTTTCTTTAATATGGCGTCTCAGCGAAGCCATGAAGTCTTTAATGACTCCAGAATGGTTGACATAAAAACAGCACTGTTCTCCCAAAACTGCATAGAGGCCCCCTTGTTGCATAAAGAGGAGATCTAGCCTTTGTCTGTTTTGTAGGGTTACCTCCGCTAGGGAATTTAGAGATTCTTTTAATTTAGTCAGGGACTATTTTAAATGTTTGAGGTCTGAGTCAATGGCTGACTGCAGGATTTTATAATTTCTGTCTTGTAGGATCAGGGCTGAGGTTCTTACCCCTGTGGCCCCAGCTATGCCCAGCCCCACCATGGATGACAAGAGAAGTGCAGCTGCTCCGATAGCTCGTCTAGTCCTAGACGGGAGGGGGGAAATGCCAGTTCCATCTGAGTCTCTTCATAATAGGTCATTTTAGGAAACAGCTGGACCATCACATAATAGCCTTTTCCAGAATTTATAACAGTGCCATGAATACAGGGAGTAAGACCCATTGAGCAAGCCCACCATCCAGTGGGGGCAGAATAGTAAGAGCCGTTGGGCACAGAAAGGGTACTGCTACATAACCCCACAGGTGCTCGAGCTCCTGGAGATATAACACATGTGCTTGCTCCCGTTACCTGTTGGAGTGATTAAAGGGTTGGTGGGGGTGGCAATACATGCAGCTAGCAGTATGGTCAGAATCAGGAGCGCTTAACTTAGAGTAGTCAGAAGAGGCCGCAGAGCAAGCATGGATGATTAAGATATTAGGCAGAGGAGACCCAAGGTATAAAAGTTGATCTGGGTATCAGTATAAAGAAGGAAGGTTTTCTGTAGTCAAAGCTCAATGATATCCTGGGTGAGAGAACCAAAGTCAGTTATAGGAGTGGCAAGCCAGAGGTCTTGCAGGAGGTCAGACAGAAAGTTTTCAAGACTGGCTAGGGTGAGAGACATGTAGAGAGGTAGGTCACTACAAAAAATAGTAGCACCCCAGAAGTATAGCGCAATCTACGATGTAGGCGAGGGCCAGAAAGAGGTGGAGAGCAAAGGACCATTCCAGTGGGGCAATTGAAGCGAGGCCTATGGCAAAAAGTATGGCCAGGAGGATGACTAGAAGCAAGTCCCACCAGTTGAGCTCAATAGTCATAACTCGCCTATGGGTGGAAGGGGTATTTTGGTTATAGTGAATCTGGCGGGTCCAGAAACTTTGGAAGTGTAGGTATGAGTATTTGTGGACTGAGGAGGGAGAAGGCCGTGTGAGGGGGCCCATTTAAGTCTGGTGATGTGATACCATGGTTTGTGTCCCAAGAGTTTGGCCGCTGTGGGAGTGGTGAGAATCACCGTGAAAAGGCCAGTCCATTGCGGTTGGAGGGGGTTAGGTGTTAGCACCTTTAAGAGAACCTGGTCTCTCGGAGCCAAGGTAGTTAATGGAGGCTCCTGATCTGCGTCGCTAACAGGCTGGGGCAGGGTGTGGTCTGCGTGTTCCCGTAGAAGGGATCAGAGGAGTGTGAAATACGGCAGATAGGCTCCAAGAGGTGGTAGTGGGGGGTCTGGGAGATTGGCGAGCAGATATGGCCTACCGTATAGCAGCTCGAATGGCGTGAGGCCTGTCTTGGAGTGGGGAGTCGTTCAGATGTGTGTGAGTGCTGCCGGCAGAAGGTGACTTGTTTCAACATTGTCTAGGTGCTGGTCAGGGACTATTCTTGTCATACTACCACTTGGAGATTTGTGACATCCTGGAAGAAACAAACTTAACAAGAAAGTTAAAGGTATGTGGCCCAAAGATTAATAGAAGTAGAAAAGCTGCTCAGAGGCTACCAGGAGAACCAGGACCAGACATTGGTTCATGACGTTAATGTTTCTCTAGGTACAAGAACATGCAAGAATTTGGGCTCATAAAATCTTTACCTGAAAACATCTGACTATCTGAAGGCTGGTTCTTCTGGGTTTTTCCCAGAACACAGAGTGCCTTATTTCTGATTTCCACCCTGAACTCCTTTCGAGGGGGGTGGGTTGAAGATCAACAGCTTGCAATGGTCATGATGTAATCTTTGTAGAGGCAGCTGGCAAGTACCAACTTCCAGTCAGCAGGGTCCCTTCATAACCATATATTTGACCATGTTTGGGGGCCATCTCATGGCCATTGTGTCCCACGGTGCTGGGAAGGCTCATTCCCAGATCTAGGGAAGATTTCATGGATGGGCCACTTAGTGTGCTAAAATTGGACCAGGCCTTGCAAGTAGCAAAAGTCTCTGGACCACTGTCTTACTAGCCTTTTGGTCCAGGAAAATATTCCCTCTTGTTGCTTCTTCCCATATCTAGAGTCACATTATTACAATTATTGATCTCATATGGAATTGCATATCAGCATTATATCACAGGCTCAGTCACACATTTGTGAAAGAAATAATCTTCTGAAACAAGTGACATAGAAAATAATATAGCTATAGCTAGCAGTTATTAGTAAAGTCATAAGTAAGGATTATAAGTCAAGAATTTTCATTAGATAAAGTCTGGTATATCCCAAGTCATCTGATTTCATTTGTTAAATGACTATCAGTTCAGTTCAGTTCAGTTCAGTCGCTCAGTCGTGTCCAACTCTTTGCGACCCCATGAATCACAGCACACCAGGCCTCCCTGTATATTATGGAGCATCTGACCTTCATCTGAAGATTGGTTACTGAGATAAGCCTTAGAAACAAACTTAGAGTGTCCTTTTTAATAACTTCATTAAATTTTTAGCAATATCACGTAACAAGGAACTGTCTCAGCAGTGAGTCTTAGTAAACATTAGACCTTAATTAACAAAACTAGAAACTTAGTTTAACAATTTACAAAACTTAATATTTAGTGATTTTTTATTATGGAGGCATTAACCCTGTAGCCAGGAAGGCTTTAACCCATCAAATAAAAATAAGGTTTGTCAGGGAGCTGGGAAAAGCCAAGCGGCCGTCTTGGATTTCCCATAGCGCTGACTCTGATCTTCAGCTGTTGTTTACCCATTTTTAATTTCCCAATTTAGGAGTAGACTGTTGCCATGTTTTAAGGACATTAGGATAGCACAAGTCTAACAGAGTTTTTGTATAAGCAGAATGAGCTTTTACATGTACCATAATCTTAAATAATGTTCATTTACTTTATTAAAGTAACAAAAGATTTTAAAAACAAATGTGAATCACTTAATGGCAAAGAAATTCATAATCTGTTATTGAAAGATTCATTCTAAGAAAAGTTTGTTTTCTTAATGTAGAGAGTAGACTAAATTCCAGTCTGTTACCAATTTACCAGATAGCAAACAAACAAAATTTATCAGTTAATCTTAGAAAAGTTTTTTTCATAAATCTTGAAGAACTAGCAGTATTTTTTTAAAGGCATGAGAGTGAAACCATACAAGGCATGTTTAAAATCTAATTAAATTATAATTTATAAAGTAGCCTGGTCATTGCTGTGACTTGTAACATTTGACAACATTTTATCAGGACATATCAGATTTTCATGAATTTTACATAATTTCTAGGATATTTATATAAGTAGCATCACCCATACAGTATAACCTGAGAAGACTCATCACTCCTCCAACAATATTTCCTATGCAATTTAACATGTCAGATGAACTCAGGTAGTTTAATAGCTCTTTGGGATGTCTCAGGGGCCCTCCGAAGCATCCCAAAGTCAGCTAGAAGTCAAGCTATTTAGGCAGTTTGTCAATAAATATCAAAAGGGTTTATAACACTGAGTCAGATAGAATCATGTAGATCATTGTGAAATAATATATTAATTTAGCCAAGGTAACAAAGAAGATTTCAAAGATAAACATAGAACAGATCATTTCAGAGGTAAAGAAACTTAAAATCCATTATCAAAGGCAGTTTAACATCTTAAGAAAACTTTTAGCTATACATAGAAATTCTTTCTTTGGGGTCTACTTTCCATCAAACCTTCTTATCATTTTCTGTACCCATTTGTTTTAACTTCATTTTTATACCTTCTTTACTGAACATACACATCTTACTTCCCTTAAGTGGGGACCTCGGTGTCCCATACTGTGGGGTCTATAAAGGAAGATTCAGAGGCACAAAGGAGGAGTAGAGGTAGGGTGGGTAAAGTGACGGAACAGAGGGAGTCCCCCGGTGGCGCCTCCGGGGAGCCATCTCTTGAGTGAGAAGCCTGTGGAGAAGGCATTGAAAGTGTTAATGAGGGAAGGGTTGGGGAAGCTGGGAAGAGGGAGTTGAGAAAGTAACAGGAGCGGAAGGCGGGGCACCCTCAGGTCTTTTGGAGGAACCGTGAAGGCGGAGTTTTCCTAGGTTAGTTGCTGCTGCTGTGCAAGGCTCCAGCAGCCACTTGCGCGGGGCCGGGGGAGGAGTTTTCCTCGGTCTGTGCGGACCATTTTGGTTGTTTTGGCTGGCAGCGAGGGGCCAGAAGGGGAAAGGGAAAGAAGGATTTGAGAAAGAGGGGAAAGAAAGTATGGGGGAGGGGCGGGAGCGCGGCAGCCAAAAAGCCTGTACAGAGGGCACCTCAGACCACTTTCCTGTCTTTCGACAGCAGTTATCTAAATCATGGAGGATATTAAAATCAAAAGTCCCCACTGAAGGACATTGGGAGCCGTTGTCAAGAGAATATTGGGGCCAGGCCTCAGAACAAAGGAAAATCAACTGCTTGTGGCAGATATCTTGAGAAAGATATAAAGTCTTAAGGTTGGCCAAGAGGCATTCCAGAGGAGTAGACCAACCCTGGTCAGGTTTGGAAGCGGCTGTCCACATGGCGAGTGAAGGAATTGAGGCTCGGGGTAAATCAATCAGGCGTCCCCAAGAGTTTTAACACCCCAGCCAGGAGGGTAACTGCAGCTGAAAATGGACATCTCTGAGATCGACTGGTGCCGAGGACTCGGAAGGGCAGCCTCAGCCAAAACGGACGTCTCCAAATCGACTGGCACCAAGGAGCAGGCCTAGCCTGTGAGAGGGAGCCAGACACAGCACTGTGATTTTTGGAACGGGCCTGGCCTGCGGGGGACTGGACTCCCTAGGATTGCTCACCAAAAGGGAGACCCACCCCAAAACCCAATGCAGGAGACTTACCCTGTATTCTATTGGACGGTTGAACAGTCTAAGCGAGGTGTTGGATCAGCCCAGGGCGTGGGTCGGGCCCGAGGGAACCACAGGCCCTGTGGCCAGCGGGGTGGGCTCTCACCTCGAGCCCCACGTTGGGCACCAAATGTAAGGTAGAGATGGCCCAATGATGTTAAACAAAAGAACCCAAATGCCAAATAGATAATGTAACAGGCTTTAATGGCTGTGCACCCCTGGGCGGAACCCCAAGACCTAACAGAGCGAGGTCAGGAAGTCCGCGCTGAACAAAGGCAAGAGGCAACTTATATAACTTTAGGCACGATTTGAAGTGGTGGTCTCTCATAGGTCAGTTAACCAGGGGGCGAGACTGGGTTGGTTGCCCGGTCTGCTCAAGGTTGTGCTGACGCAGCAGAATAGTTCTTGCTGTTTCTGGGCAGAATGCTGTTTCTGGACAGGAGGTTAGGAGGGGGAGGTTAGGAGGGGGAGGTTAGGAGAGGGTTGATCTCTACCAGGAACTGATACCTCAAGGACACTCTAGCAATGGGGGAGGGAATGAGGGAACAGAGCACAATAGTCAGCCTTTTTCTGCCAGTGGGAAGAAGAGAAGGGGGGAAGGGAAAAGGCCAAAATGGCCACTGAGGTCCGACCTTACACTCTGGGAGCTGGTGATGGACAGGGAGGCCTGGCGTGCTGCAATTCATGGGGTCGCAAAGAGTCGGACACGACTGAGCAACTGAACTGAACTGAGGCTTTTTTATATATGTAATTCATGAATTGATTCATAAAAACTTGAAGCACCCTTTTGTGTGGATCACAATGAACTGTGAAACATTCTTAAAGAGATGGAAATACCAGACCATCTTACCTGCCTCCTGAGAAATTGTATGCAGGTCAAGAAGCAATAGTTAGGACTGGACGTGGAACAATGGACTCGTTCTAAATTGGGAAAGGAATACATCAAGGTTGTATATTGTCACCCTGCTTATTTAACTTATATGCACAATACATCATGTGACATCCTGGACTGCATGAAGCACAAGCTGGAATCAAGATTGCTGGGAGAAATATCAATAACCTCGGATATGCAGATGATACCACCCTTATGTCAGAAAGCAAAAAGGAATTAAAGAGCCTCTTGATGAAAGTTAAAGAGGAGAGCGAAGAAGCTGGCTTAAAACTCAACATTCAAAAAACGAAGATCATGGCATCTGGTCCCATCACCTCATGACAAATAGATGGGGACACAGTGACAGACTTTCTTTTCTTGGTCTCCAAAATCACTTCAGATGGTGACTGCAGCCATGAAATTAAAAGACATTCGTTCCTTGGAAGAAAAGCTAGACCAACCTAGACAGCATATTAAAAAGCAAAGACATTACTTTGCCAACAAAGGTTCATTTAGTCAAAGCTATGGTTTTTCCAGTAGTCATGTATGGATGTGAGAGCTGAACCATAAAGAAAGCTGAGGACCAAAGAATTGATGCTTTTGAACTATGGTATTGGAGAAGACCCTTGAGAGTCCCTTGGCCTGCAAGGAGATCCAACCAGTCAATCCTAAAGGAAATCAGTTCTGAATATTCATTGACTGATGCTAAAGCTAAAGCTCCACCTGATGCGAAAAACTGACTCATTTGAAAAGCTCCTGATGTTGGGAAAGATTTTGAAGGCAGGAGGAGAAGGGGATGACAGAGGATGAGATGGTTGGATGGCATCACTAACTCAATGGACATGAGTCTGAACAACCTCCAGGAGTTGGTGATGGACAGGGAAGCCTGGCATGCTGCAGTCCATGGGATCACAAAGAGTTGGACACAACCGAGCAACTGAACTGAACTGAACCATCACCCACAATCTGGACCCATTTTCTTTTGCCCAACAGTGATTACTGTGATCAATTTGATGTATATCCTTCCAGTTTTTATCTAATGTCTCTCTATATAAATATACATCTCTGGGACTTCCCTGGTGGTCCAGTGAATAAGATTTTACCTTCCAGTGCAGGAGATGTGGGTTCAATCCCTGGTTGGAGAAATAAGATTCCATATGCCTTGCAACCAAAAAACCAAAACATAAAACAGAAGTGATATTGCAACAAATTGAATAAAAACTTAAACAAATAAATATATGTCCCTATAAAAAGTGTACTGTATACTTGGTAGGTTTTTTCCTTTTACTTTTCTTAATGTATCATACTGTATATGTCTGTCTGCAGCTTAAACATCTTTTACAAAGAAGTCGAATACTAACACTGTTTCCAATGTTTTAAATTACAGTGTACTAAATAAATATTAGTTTTACTATTTTTGCGTTTGCATATACATTTATAAGCCACAAAATTTTTAATGTTTGATTAAAAATTTTTATTGTGGTATTAGACACAAAGCATAAAACTTACCATCTTAAACACTTTTAAGTGTACAGTTGGGTATATTCACATTGTTGTGAAACAGCTCTTCAGAACTTTTTCATCTTACATGACTGAAAATATAAACATTAAACAATTTACCTTTTCCCTTTGCCAAACCCCTGGTAACCGCCAATTTCCTGGATTTTAGTTACTTTAGATACATCATATAAATGGAATCATATAGCATTTGTCTGTGATAGGTTTATTTCACATAGCATGTCTCAAGGTTCATTCACGTTATAGCACCTGGCGGGATTTCCTTCCTTTTTAAAGTTGAATCACATTTCTTCGTATGTACATACCACATTTTGCTTCTCCATTCTTCCGTTGAACATCTGAGTTGCTTTCACCTCTTGACTATTATGAATAATGTTGCTCTGAATGTAAGTGTGCAAATATTCTCTTTGAGACTCTGCTTTCATTTCTATTGGATACATACCCAGAAGCAGGATTCCTGGATTATATGATAGTTCTATATTTAATTTTTTAGGAACTTCTTTACTTTTTTCCATAGTGCTGCTGCTGCTGCTAAGTCACTTCAGTCGTGTCCGACTCTGTGCGACCCCATAGACGGCAGCCCACCAGACTCCGCCATCCCTGGGATTCTCCAGGCAAGAACACTGGAGTGGGTTTGTTACCATTTTATAATCCCGCCAATAGTGCAGTAGGATTCCAGTCTCTTCACATTCACAAATAATTTCACAAATAGCACATTTTTTTTTTTATAGCAGCCATCCTAGTGGGTGTGAGGTGTTATCTCATTGTGGTTTTTTACTTACATTCTCTGATGTAATGATGTTGACCATCTTTTCATATGCTTGTGGCTATTTGTATGTCATCGTTAGGGAAATATTCAAATCCTTTGCCCATTTTTTAATCAGATTAATGGAGTTTTCATTGTTGAATTGTAGGAGGGAGTACTTTATATGGGTTCCCCAGATAGCTCAGTGGTAAAGAATCCACCTGCAATGCAGGAGATGCATTTTCAATGCATGGGTTGGGAAGTTTCCCTGGAGAAGGAAATGGCAATCCACTCTTAGTATTCTTCCCTGGAGAATTCCATGGACTGAGGAGCCTGGTGGGCTACAGTCCATGGGGTTACAGAGTCAGATACAACTGAGTGACTAAACAACAACAACGCAACAACAGTACTTTACATATTCTGGCTATTAACCCCTTGTCAGATATATTATTTGCAAATAGTTCCTCCCATTCATAGGATGCCTTTTCAGCCTATTGACTGTGTCTTTTGGTGCACAAAGGTTTTTAAGATTATCTCATTTTTCTATTATTGCTTTTGTTGCTTATGTTTTTGGCATCTTATCCAAAAAATCATTGCCAAGTCCAAAGTAATGAAGTTATGCTTCTACGTTTTCTTCTTGGAGTTTTATAGTTCTAGGTTTTGCATTTAATTCTTTAATTCATTTTTAATTTTTGTCTATGGTGTAAGGTATGGATCTAGTTCCATTCTTTTACAAGTGGACATCATAGTTTTGGCATCCTCATTGAAGGTCATTTGACCATATAGACAAAAATTTATGTCTGGGCTCTTTATTCTGCTCCACTGGATGATTTATCCATCTTCATGCCAGTACCACATTGTTTTTATTACTGTAGCTTTGTAAATCATTTTGAAATAAGGAAGTGTGGAGTCCTCCAATTTTGTTTTATTTCAAAATTATTTTGGCTATTCAGAAGTTGTTAATATACCATATAATTTCAGGATAAATTTTGCAGCTTAATTCATTAATATTTCTTGGAGATATATCCATATTAGTACATCTATATCTACATCTTTTAAAATGCTGTATAATATATATAAACAGTGCCATGATTTACCTCAAACATTACCCATACTGATTGTCACATTGTTTCTAATTTTCACTGCTTGTGACTGGGAGTGCTTAAGTGTTCCTTAAATTTAAAATAAGTCTGTGGGCTTAGGTGCTTATTAATGGAACAGTCTTTTTGATGTCATTTTATCTGAATATAATACATACTTTTAAATTTTTATTTATTTTTAATTGGAGGATAATTGCTTTATAATATTGTGTTGGTTTCTGCCATACATCAACATGAATTGGCCACAGGTGTATGTATGTCCCCTCCTTCTTAAGCCTCTCTCCCACCTCCCGCCCCATCCCACCCCTCTAAGTCATCACAGAGCTCCCTGTGATGTAGGAGATAGATGGGCTGCAGCTTAGACATTTACAAGTGGCCTCCTGTTTACATTTCATGGGGCACAAAGAAATAGGCTTCACCCTGGATACTTAGAACTGCTAGCGTTTCTCGAGACAGGAGAAAGGTGGGCTCCAGTTAAGGCATTTACACTCAGCCTCCTATTTGCCCTCCAAAATGGAAGTAACAACAGAAACGGGGTAAATAGCCAGCGTTTGTCTCTTGTAAACACCTTAATGTAATAGTCATGGCAAGGACAAAGAGGGGCAAAATACTGTTTGAGTAAAGGATTAAGAGATCTCCTCCTCTTTTGGGCTAAGGGAGACACTACCCATGCGCAGAAAGGCTCCTTGTGGGTCAAAAAGTCAAGGGATAACACCAGGCCATAATGAGCCTTGCTTCTCCCAGAAGCCTTTACTTCAAGATCCATCTTGGCTGAAAGGTGCATGTGCAACCAGGGGAGGGTCCCAGAGTAGGTCAGATGTGGAAAAAGAAACCAGATAATTGGCCTGAAGAAGACAAAGACCCAGAAGAACTGACCTTACATAAATGACTTAGCCGCTTCTTCACTGCACTCCTCCTCACTCGGGGAGATGCCATGCGCTTTCTCTCTGGGTGTGCATCTCTGCCTTGCTTTTATCTTAGCTAAACAAACCATTTCTCTGTATGCTTTCCCACTTGTTGTGCTACATCTCTAATAATAAACTTCGCACCTGCATTTACAGTTTCTACTTCCTTGATAAATGCACTTTTCACTGGGGACAGAGATCCAGGGAAAAAGAACTTCTAGCCTCTAGCCCTTGCTGGTCTGGTGGTTAGGATATCTGGTTCTCATCCAGGCTACCCAGGTCCAATTTCTGAGCTGGGAATTAAGAACTTGCTTTATTTTGCTACTCGCTGCTGCCTCGCTGAGATCACCTGCGTCATACAGTAAATTTCCACTGGCTATCTAAATTTACGTATGGTAACAATAC
Source organism: Moschus berezovskii (assembly GCF_049115385.1). Taxonomy (NCBI): domain Eukaryota; kingdom Metazoa; phylum Chordata; class Mammalia; order Artiodactyla; family Moschidae; genus Moschus; species Moschus berezovskii. The sequence goes on from NC_142475.1 coordinate 44,599,383, forward strand.
AAACTTATTACAGAAAACCATGTGCAGGAAAATACAAACCAAAAAAATCTAAAATATTCATAAACCTACCAAAATGATAGGCAACACAACACAGATTTTGGAGATTTACAATACAGAGATTAAATCCTAGATCTTCCATTTACTGTGTAACCCTAGGCAAATTACTTAACTTCACTAAACACAGTTTCCTCACCTGTAAAATGGAGACAATCTACCTCTTGGGGTTTTGTGAGAATTAAATGAGATTATAATTTGTATAGGGTTTACCACTATGTTCTACATCTATGCTATATCCTGTTGAATCTCTAGGGAAATGGGTAACTAAATTATGGTACATCCAAACAATAGAAACTTATGCAACCATTAAAAATAATGAGGTAGCTCTCTCTATATACTGACTTGGAAATATTTCCCAGATTCAAATTTAAAAACATATGTAAGTAATTTCATGTTTTAAAATGTGCATGTTTATATAGTGAAAGTTGCTCAGTCGTGTCCAACTCTTTGCGACCCCATGGACTACACAGTCCATGGAATTCTATAGGTCAGAATACTGGAGTGGGTAGCATTTCCCTTCTCCAGGGGATCTTCCCAACACAAGGATTGAACCAAGATCTCCTGCACTGCAGGCGGATTCTTCACCAGTTGAGCCACAAGGGAAGCCTGCATGTTTGTATACATATATATAAATGTATATAAGCCTGAATATTCATTGGAAGGACTGATGCTGAAGTTGAAGCTCCAAAACTTTGGCCACCTGATGCGAAGAGCTGACTCACTGGAAAACACCCTGATGCTGAGAAAGACTGAGGGCAGGAGGAGACAAGGATGACAGAAGATGAAATGGTCAGATAGCATCACTGATGCAATGGACATGAATTTGAGCAAACTCCACAAGAAAAGTGAAGGACAGGGAAGCCTGGCATGCTGCAGTCCATAGGGTCACAAAGAGTAGGACACGACTTAGCAACTGAACAACAATATAAAAATAGTTTGCATAGAGTAATATTATATATAACTAAAGTCTAAAATGTTACCCACTAAACTGTAAAAATGGTTTTGGGGAAGCAGTGTAGAGAAAGGAATTAAAAAGGGAAATTTCACTTGCTTTTTGCATTTATGAACTGTGAAACTGTTACAATGATACACACTATTTTGCAATAAAGATGCTTACTTTTTTTTTTGTTTTTTTACTCTAAAGAGAAATTCTAACTGTAAAAAGAATTAATATCTTTCAATTATAGAATTGCTTCACAGAACATTCCACTTGTTTTTTGAAATTTGACAATTCCTTATGAAGAATAATAAATTAAATATAGCAAATAGGTCATCTAAAACCTTCTAACTAGGCTCATCTTAAAGTAATATCAGGAGAGGTTTACATTAATGCAGCTCTGCAGGAGGACTTGTGAGACTGACTGAATCTGCTGACCTACCTCAAGAGATCAACCTTGCATAGGGTAACCACCATCTAAGCCCCTCCTGGCTTTTGTTAACCTGGGCTTTCTGGCTCATTTGAAATGAGGCAGAGCAATCCATGTAAATCTCCTAACCTCAGGTGCCCAGAGCCATACAAATTAACCATTATGATCATGGTCTTTTCTTTATCCTAAAGGAAATCAACAGTGAGGGAAAGGTTACTTCTACAAACTGTGGGACTTTCCATTGAGAAATGAAATATTTCCTGTTATATCAGTAAATAAGAATGTCAGAGTCATCAACGACTTCAGCCCTCCAATATGAGCCTAAGAGCACTCAGGAAGGAGGAAAATATAGCCATCAGATTGCAGCCAGTCCCAACAGTGAACCCAAGGGAGTTCCAAAGGGAGCACAGGATACTGGCCCCAGGATAGTTGAAATGCATATGAAAGAAATGATTTTGGTAAGCCCAGAAGCTTGACTCTTTCCATACTTAGAAAAGCACTAAATTCTTTAAACTGGGATATATGAAATGAAATGAAATGAAAGTGAAGTCGTTTAGTCGTGTCCAACTCTTTGCAACCTCATGGACTGTAGCTTAGCAGGCTCGCCTGTCCATGGGATTTTCCAAGCAAGAATACTGGAGTGGGTTGCCATTTCCCTCTTCAGGGTATCTTCCCGACCCAGGGATCGAACCCTGATCTCCCTCGTTACAGGCAGATTCTTTACCATCTGAGTCATCAGGGAATCCCTGGGATATATGGTTTTCTTTAATTAACAATAATCTTTCAATGTTCAGGCTACTTGCCCTTTGTTGCAAAACTTCCATATAACCTGGCTCCTCCACTCACCTCCTCTGAGCATTTCACTCAGGGTTACTTGAGATGCTTTTAGGATTTTAAGTCCCCCATGCTTAAAGTCCTAAAAATTCCCACCGAATAAAACGTGTCTCTCAAATGTTAGGTTGTGATTATTTTTTAAGACAACACCATAAAAGTTACGATGCTGTCATAAATTAATCAAAATAAAAGAATTGTAATTTTCAATATTTCCTTGAATCACGTTTGTAGATCCAGAAGAAGTTTCTAAAAACAATTACATTTATGCACTGGAGAAAAGATGAAAATTAAGAAGAACCAAGAGTGTCTTTTAAAATGACTTTAGAAAGCTAACACAATGTAATAGCTGCAGATTACTTGATAACTTCACAAATGAAATTTACTCTTTCACAGGCAACATGGAAATCCCCAGGAACAATGCTTATAAAACTCAATTGAGGAATTCATTGGAAGGTGAAACCAATCAGTTGAAGGGGGCAAGGGAGAAGATTAGTAGGAGAAATATGAGCTCATAAAATAGTTCAAGTGCAGGGAAAAGTTCAGCCTCATAAACTTTTATTAATCATGGGACATATGGGACAAATGAAAATCTGAGACAAACTAAGCCAGTTTGTCATTGTTTAGTAGCTAAGTTGTGTCCGACTCTTTTGTGACCCCATGGACTATAGCCTACCAGGCTCCTCTGTCCATGAGATTTCCCAGGCCCGAATATTTGAGTAGGTTGCAATTTCCTTCTCCCGTGGATCTTCCCAACCCAGGGATCAAACCTGCCTCTCCTGCACTGGCAGGTGGATTCCTTACTACTAAGCCACCTGGGAAGCCCAACTAAGCCAGTTTCAGTTTCAGTTCAGTCGCTCAGTCGTGTCCGACTCTCCGCGACCCCATGAATCACAGCATGCCAGGCCTGCCTGTCCATCACCAACTCCCAGAGTTCACTCAAACTCATGTCCACAGAGTTGGTGATGCCATCCAGCCATCTCATTCTCTGTCGGCCCCTTCTCCTCCCGCCCCCAACCTTTCCCAGCATCAGAGTCTTTTCCGGTGAGTCAACTCATCACATGAGGTGGCCAAAGTATTGGAGTTTCAGCTTTAGCATCAGTCCTTCCAATGAACACCCAGGATTGATCTCCTTTAGAATGGACTGGTTGGATCTCCTTGCAGTACAAGGGACTCTCAAGAGTCTTCTCCAACACTCAAACTAAGCCAGTTAGGATAGTATAAAACACAATGAAGAAATTCAAAGAACAATTATACTAAAATCCTAAAATGACTCCAAGAGAAAGAATAAAAAGTCAATATCTAAGCAATGTTCTTACAAGTCATTTACTTTTTATGAGCAATGAAATAGCAGTAAAAAGCAAAAAAAGCGATGTCTGATAACCTTACAAAATTGTCTTTTAAATGGCATTGCTAATGGAAAGGTGTTATCTGGTTCACAGATATAGTGAAGAGCTGTTTGGACCATTCAGACCATCCAGGGCCAGCTGGATGGTTCCTGGGTCGTCAAGGTGCCACATCAGACCTAGATGAGAGAGAAGTAAGGCTCTATCTGATCAAAGTCACTGTTACATAGGGTCTTTGCCCCAGGAGCCAAACTTGGATCCCAACTCATATTGATGAAGTCTGATTTACTGAAGAAACTGAAGGGTTATTTCACCTGTAAAACAAGGAATTGTGCTCCCAGAACATGGTATTCTTACCAAGACATTACAAAACAATCCTTGTAATCCCGCCCCCAATCCTTCCCAGCATCAGAGTCTTTTCCAGTGAGTCAACTCGTTGCATGAGGTGGCCAAAGTATCGGAGTTTCAGCTTTAGCATCAGTCCTTCCAATGAACACCCAGGATCAATCTCCTTTAGAATGGACTGGTTGGATCTCCTTGCAGTCCAAGGGTCTCTCAAGAGTCTTCTCCAGCACCACAGTTCAAAAGCATCAATTCTGGACATTTCTCTTTAAAGTGATCATCCATGCTGCAAGAGAGGTGTGTAAATGAGCTGTCAGTAAAATCAAGGTGACTCCCCAGCATTCATAACTCAAACTGAAAGACAGCTAAGGATTTTATATATATATTTAAAGTAAATATGCAATGAATTAATAAGGGGAAATATATATTATATATTAATAATATATAATATATGATATAAATATAATATATATTATATAATAAATATATATAATAATGTAATAATATAGAATAAATAATATTATATATTATCCCTTCAGTTCAGTCAGTCACTCAGTCATGTCCGACTCTTTGCGACCCCATGAATCACAGCATGCCAGGCCTCCCTGTCCATCACCAACTCCCGGAGTTCATTTAAACTCATGTCCATCGAGTCGGTGATGCCATCCAGCCATCTCATCCTCTGTCGTCCCCTTCTCCTCCTGCCCCCAATCCTTCCCAGCATCAGAGTCTTTTCCAGTGAGTCAACTCGTCGCATGAGGTGGCCAAAGTATTGCAGTTTCAGCTTTAGCATCAGTCCTTCCAATGAACACCCAGGATCGATCTCCTTTAGAATGGACTGGTTGGATCTCCTTGCAGTCCAAGGGACTCTCAAGAGTCTTCTCCAACACCACAGTTCAAAAGCATCAATTCTTCGGCGATCAGCTTTCTTCACAGTCCAACTCTCACATCCATACAGGACTACTGGAAAAACCATAGCCTTGACTAGACGGACCTTTGTTGGCAAAGTAATGTCTCTGCTTTTTAATATACTATCTAGGTTGGTCATAACTTTCCTTCCAAGGAGTAAGCGTCTTTTAATTTCATGGCTGCAATCAGCATCCCTTATAATAAATATATATAATATATATAATAATGTAATAATATTATAATATATATAATATACATATTATATATAATATATTATAATAAATATATAATATATAATAATGTAATATAATAATATATAATATATATATTATCCCTTACTATATTATATTATCGGAGAAGGCAATGGCAAGCCACTCCAGTACTCTTGCCTAGAAAATCACATGGACAGAGGAGCCTGGTAGGCTGCAGTCCATGGGGTCGCTACTAGTTGGACACAACTGAGTGACTTCACTTTCACTTTTCACTTTCACACATTGGAGAAGGAAATGGCAACCCACTCCAGTGTTCTTGCCTGGAGAATCCCAGGGATGGCGGAGCTTGGTCGGCTGCCGTCTATGGGGTCGCACAGAGTCGGACACGACTGAAGCAACTTAGCAGCAGCAGCAGCATATTATATTATATTATATATTATTATACACACACATTATATATATAATATATATATATATATATATATATTATCCCTTGCTAGTCCATTAAAATTAGCTCCTCTCTTAGATTGTCCTATTTATGTTTGGGGCACCGTAGTCACACAAGCTTGAAAACTCAGTGGTCTTTGAATTCTTTTCCTTATGCCCTTATGATTGGGTTTGGCTACATGTAAGTGAAAGTGAAAGTCAATCAGTTGTGTCTGCTTTGTGACCCCATGAGCTATTCCATGACAATGGAATTCTCCAGGCCAGAATACTGGAGTGAAGTAGCCATTCCCTTCTCCAGGGAATCTTCCCAACACAGGTTTCCTGCATTGAAGGCAGATTCTTTGCCAGCTGAACTACCAGGGAAGCCTGGCTACGTGTAAGAGGAACCCAACTAAGGTCTTCATAACCAGAAGACAGGAGTGGGCAGTCTAGAGCTGCTATGACATCCAACTCCATAACAGTATCAGAAACTCAGGCTGCTAGTTGTCAGCTGCACAGTTATTAGCATGTGACTTTCATAGAGCTTGAAAGATGCTGCTTCCTATCTGACACCTTCTGTGTCTGTCTTAGCCTAGGATTGCTCCTGCGTTATTAGGTTCTATAAGCCCAGAGCAAAGAACAATAACCAAAACAAAATTCCTGCCCTCAGTGAGTATATTTTAGTGGCAGAATCAGATGATAAACTAGTAAATAAATAGATATTATATGCTGTGTAATCTAGAGAAGGTAGCAGAAAGTGAGTTCAATATTATATAGACTGATCAGGGAAAACATCTCTGATGAAGTTAAATTTGAGCAGAAAACTGAATGAAAAAATGAATAAATTATGTGACTATCTGGTAGACATTCCATGCTCAGGGGAGGATGATTGAAAAGATCTGAGATTAAAATGTGTTAAACATTTTGGAGAAAAAGGAAGGAAGTCATGTGGCCAGAATCATATGAAAGATGCCAAGAGAAGTAGGCCATGAAGTTGGAAGGGTAGACTTGGAGACAAGAAGATGTCAGGTCTTATGGGCCATATGGAAGGGTTTCATTCGAAGGATGACTAGATGGTCCAATGGAGGGTTTGGGGAATGAGAGACAAGAGTAGAATAGTATGTCAATTTAAAGGGTGATTGCAGTGGTCCAGGAGAAAAGATGTGATGGATGTGGTGAGATAAACATGGAGGTCATGAAGGAGCAGGGCTCCTGCTCAGGGATGGGGGTCAGGAGTACGACAGCCCAGCAGTGCAGTGCTGTCTCCTGCCTTACCTCCAACAACTCTTTTTTTTACCTTCTACCTCCCAGCTTCACCTAAAAGAAGATGAGAAACCTAAACCTCAAGCCAGACTGTCAGGACCCAACCCCAGTTCTGCCACTTACTAGGTATATAACCTTGCATAAGTTACATTAATTTCTGTGCTGCTTCTCTATCTTTCCCATTTGTAAAGTGGGGATAATACTAGTATCTATCTCTTAGATTGCTGTGAGGATTAATGCTTTTTTACTTGCAAAATGCCTAGAAAAGTGGCCACCATCTGGCATGATAGGCATCAGGAACTATTAGCTGGTCATATCATTAAACATTCTCAACATCTTGAATATGCGAAATCTCCCTCAGTTCTAAACCTGTCACTTCTCTTTCCTATGCCTGGAATATAGAACTTTAATTTCAAACTGAACTTCCAACTCTCGGCCTCCAAGTCACTGCTTCCAGGAGACCTTTTCCTATCCCCTAGACTAGATTCAGTTCTCCTCTTATTTCTTGCCCTATCACCCTATACTTCCCCTCCAGCAATGACCCCCCATCATATTTTACAATAGTCACTTCTTCTGTTGTAAGATTTTCATACTAGATCAAAAACTGTGAAGAGAAGAATCATTCTTATTTGTTTTGTTTCCATGTGTATCTTTAAAGCCAAGCACAGTGCCTGGAAAACAGGAGGCATTAAATAAATACTGAAGTCTATTCACCTGCTGCTGCTGCTGCTGCTGCTAAGTCACTTCAGTCGTATCCGACTCTGTGTGACCCCATAGACGGAAGCCCACCAGGCTCCCCTGTCCCTGGGATTCTCCAGGCAAGAACACTGGAGTGGGTTGCCATTTAGCAACCTTCTAATATTAGCAAAAGTCCCCAAAGCAGAGAATGTAGTAACCATGCACCAGAACCACATTATGACTTTCTTGGATCCTAGTCCTTTTTTTTCACAGGCTCCCATTCTGCATAAAAAATACATATATTAAAAAGTATATTTTAAAACTGCCTTGGCATAAAGATGAATATAACTTGGACTAGATTCATTATTATATATTCATTGTTATTATATCCATTTGAAAAATTCTTATTTTAAGGGAAATTAAAATTTTTTAACATTTTTGAAGGCCTAGGCATTGTGCCCACTATGCATAATAGGTAAGTTTGCCACACAGTGTCAGCAATGGAAGGATTAAAGCCATGAGAAAAACAAAAACAAACTGTAGATACAGAGAACAGAGTAGTGGTTACCAGAAGCGGAGGGGTGGGGAGGGTGAAATGGTAAAGGGGGTCACCCATATTCACAGAGATGGAAACTAAATCTTTGGTTAAGAGCAGACTGTAGGGTATACAGAAGTAGACATACAATGTTGAACACATGAAATACATAATGTTATAAGTCAATGCCACCTCAGTTTTTAAAAATTAATTCTAAAAATAAAATTTTTAAAAAATGGAGAAAGCCAGAAGGGAACAAAGGGAGGGATAGAATCTGAAATTAGGCTGACTTCCAGGATGAGTCAGACCATGTAGCTATAAATCAACTAGAATGCTTTCAGCTGCAAGTAATAGAGTTCTGATTCCAACTCACTAAACCAATAACAGGACTGTTCAGAGGTATGGCTGGGTCTGGCTTAGTTAATCCAGTGACTCAAGTGTCTGCAGAGTTCCACGTCCTTTCTAATTCTCTATTCTTCTGTCCAAAGTATTGGCTTCGTCCAAAGTCAGGTTCCTCTTATGGTCATCAGATGATTGTCAGCACAAATGGAGGCAACATCCTCCTGGTTTACATACAGTGAAACAGCCGAGGAATTTTAGTTCTTCCCTGTAGTCTGACTGAGCCAACTTCAGTCAAGTGCCCAGATGGACCAATAATTCCCTGGAGATCACCCCACACTAGCTGATCTAGCAAATCAGGATCCATGGAGCCAGGACAACAGCATACACCAGGCAGCATCAGGGAGTAGGGAATATCTGATAACCCATTCCACAGCTCTGGAATCCTCTCAAGAGTTCAAGAGTTCCAGAAAGAGTTATCACACATGAAGTACATAAAAAATATTTACATCAAGCACATAAAGAGTTTACCTCAAGTATTAAAAAGGTCAAGGGATCTTTCTGGCAAGGAAGGATCTTAAAGGGGGAAATTTGTGGAAGTGTTTTTAGGGGAAGCTGTGCTGTGACCCTCATCCCCAAACCCCTCCCCTTAAGGGATAAAATAGAGGTGGGTAAAGACCTGCCCTCCTACCTCAAACCTTGGTGAGTGGGGATTACACAGGGCACCACAGACAGCATAATCAGTTCAGTTCAGCCCCTCAGTCGTGTCCGGCTCTTTGCGGCCCCATGGACTGCAGCACGCCAGGCTTCCCTGTCCATCACCAACTCCCAGAGCTTGCTCAAACTCATGTCCAACCAACGCCATCCAACTATCTCATCCTCTGCATCCCCTTCTCCTCCTGCCTTCAATCTTTCCCAGCATCAGGGTCTTTTCCAATGAGTCAGTTCTTTGCATCAGGTTTCCAAAGTATTGCAGCTTCAATTTCAGCATCAGTCCTTCCAATGAATATTCAGAACTGATTTCCTTTAGGATGGACTCATTGGATTTCCTTGCAGTCCAAGGGAGTCTCAAGAGTCTTCCTCAACACCACAGTTCAAAAGCATCAATTCTTCAGGGCTCAGCTTTCCTTATAGTCCAACTCTCACATCCATACATGACTACTGGAGAAACCATAGCTTTGACTAGACGGACCTTTGTCAGCAAAGTAATGTCTCTGCTTTTTAATATGCTGTCTAGGTTGGTCATAGCTTTTCTTCCAAGGAGCAAGCATCTTTTAATTTCATGGCTGCAGTCACCATCTGCAGTGATTTTGGAGCCCCCAAAACACAAAGCCTGTCACTGTTTCCACTGTTTTCCCATCTATTTGCCATGAGGTGATGGGAACCAGATGCCATGATCTTAGTTTTTTGAATGTTGAGTTTTAACAGTATGAAAAGGCAAAAAAAAAGGAGAGAGAGAGAAAGAGCTTAATAATGATCCCCAGATTTGAATGGCACAAGATTGGAATCAATGCTTGGGGACTCTCTATTGGTGTCATTATTAAATCACAGACCCCCACATTGCAAAATCCAAAAGTCAGCACTCAGTCTTCATCTTATTTAACAGACGAGCAGATCAAAATCATTGAAAGAGCTTCTTCACCTGACTTCCAACAGGCCAGCATTCCACGTTTTCTCTTACTTCCATGGCCATTCCCTCTCTTCTGCTGGCTTCTCCTAAACCTCCCACCCCGACCTCCGATGAGGGAGAACCCCAAGACTCAATCCTTGGACCTCTTATTTTCTCTGTCACCCTTCTCTCCACATGTTGGCAACTTCCAAATGTCCATCTCCAGCCCAGAACTCTGCTGAACTTCAAATTCATTTATCCACTGCCTTCCCAAAGTCTCCACTTGGATTAATAGATATCTCAACATGTCCAAAACAAGGTTCTTGATTTTTCTCCCCTAAAACATGCTCTGCCCTGACATCCCCATCTCAAGTAATGGCAACTCTATCCTTTCATTTGGAATCATCCCTGACTCCTCTCTTTGTTTCATACTTTACCATCCAACTCATCAGCAGAAGTATTTTTGGAGTTGTCTCAACTTTCAGAATATATCCAGCTTAGATCATTTATCACCACCTCCTCCATCACCTTTCACATGGATTACTCAAAAATCCTCTCAACTTCCTCCTCCTTCCTTCCCTACTTAGACGGTTGCAAAAAGCTCCCTGTTTTTTCCCACGTCTAAGCAGACAGCTGCCTTTTAAAAATGTGAGCCAATGTCATTCTCTCTCAAAGAAACCTCCAGGAACTTTCCATCTCATTCAAAGCAACAGTCAAAGTCCTAAGAATGGCCCATCAAACTCCACAGCACATGCCTACCACCCCCAACACACATACCTCTCTGACAGCATCTCCCCACACTCCCTTCATCTGAACAGCTCCCTGTTCCTCCTCAAGGAAGAACACACTTTGACCCTGGGCCCTTGAAATCCGTTGTTCTCTCAACTACAAAGCCTTTACTTCTAGAAAGCAACATGGGCTGCTCCCTCATCTCTTTCAAATATCATCTTCTTGGTGGGGCCTTTCCTGACCACCCTATCTGAAAGTAAAACCGTATCACTTCCCCACCTCCATCCCTACCCTCTTCCCTGCTTTATTGTTGGTCAAGGCACTTAGCATACCATGTTTGCTTCTAAAGTAACTTAGTTGCCAGTCTCCTCCCACAAAAATATAAACTCAATAAGAACTGGAATATTTCTTATCTGGGTTGTTAAATGCTGTACCCCCAGCACCCAGCCTGACACATAGCAGGTGCTCAATAAATTTTCATTAAATGACTGCATGACTACTGTTCTATAGAGAATGTATTATTTGAATATTTCATAAGAAGAAAATGTTTGTTTAACCATTCAACAAATATGGATTCAGGGCAAATTCAAGCTTAAGTACTATGCTAGGTACTAGTCAAGAGTGGTAACCAAAACTGAGCTGACTACCCTGCCTGTGATGACAAAAAGAGTGTTGAGAACTGGAAGGCAGTAACCTAGGTCAACAAAAGTGAATCACAAAGTAAGCCGGCCCCTGCCTGGCTGAGGTAAAGGTGGGTGGAGGAAAGGGATCTGGGGACCGAGAGAGCCACAGGAGATTGACAGCCTGGCTCCATGTGACACAGTTTCCGTACAGTTTTCCTCAGGACTGCCCCTGCCCAGTATCAAAAGTGTTATAGGTGTGCTGCATGCTACCTGCTGAGAATCCCCTGAGAAAGTAGCATCTGAGCCAGTGAAGATCCACACCTATCACTGATGAGGGATAAGCGTCAGGTAGAGTGGATGCATGTAACCGAAGCAGAGGGAACTGCGTGGGTGAAGGCTCTGGAGTAGGAGGGAGTATGGCACATTCTGGAACACAGAGAGCAAGGGAAGGGTGGTGGGAAAAGGGGCTGGGGAGGGAAAAGGTGGGTAGGGACCAGCAGACCCTCCAAAAGATTCCAACTTTATCCCAAACGGATCAAAAGCCATAGGAGGGGCTTGTTTTTGTTTTCTTCCATGTACACCATGAGCTGTATTTTGAAAGTATTGTTGAAACTGCCTCTGTGAAGGTTAACTTACCTGAGGTACCTGACCAGGTATAGGGTGGTCAGTCAGAAGGCAGCAGAGGAGTCCAGGCAACCGATGCTGGCAACTTGTTCCAAAGCAGATGCAGACAATGGAGAGAAGTCGAGCAACTGGAGAGATTATATTTATTACCTGTGTGCTACAGGCTGAATTGTGAATTCTCATAATTCACAAGCTGAAGCCCTAACCCCAGTACCTCTGAGGGTGACTAGATTTGGAGACAATTAAGGTAAAATGATGTCACTTGGGTAGGCCCTAAACCAATGACTGGTGTCCTTATAAGAGATTAGGGTTACATGCCCAGAGGGAAGATGACATGAGGACATAGGGAGAAAAAAGCCATCTACAAGCCAAGGAGAGAGATCTCAAAAGGAACCCAATCTTCTGAAAACTGGATCTCAGATTTCTAGCCTCCAGAACAAAATAAATCTTGTTTAGGCACCTAGTCTGTGGTATTTGCTATGGCAGACCTAGCAAACAAATACACAGTGTAAAAAATATTTTAAGTGAAGAATAAAACTTTTGAAAAATAAAAGCAAACACTTGATTTATTCTAATTGAAATTAGGGTAATGTATGACAGTAAAGTTCAAGCAAAAGAGCTTTTCTTCAGTGTTCCCCTCGATGGCTTCTGTAATACAGTTGTATTGTCCCTAAAATGAAATACAAGTAATATAAAATGTTAGATGCTTCTATCTTGTAAGACTTTTATAAGAATTTTGTCTTACTAGCAGAAAGCTACTTAATACTTTCTCAGTTTTCTAGACTAGCCTATGAAATTTTCAAACATTAGAAATATTGATATTTGAAACAAAATAGGTAAAGAATATATATTATTAATGTTTATTTTAAAATAGTTAACCAAAAGTGAAATGTACAAAGTTTCATTGCACTTCTAATGCAAATATCTAAAATGGCATCATTATTACTCATGGAGGCAGTTACTGAGTTACACACAATGGTCAAAATAATGCTTTCACCCAAAGATCATTGATCATATTAACAATGAGCATTTGCGTTACTTTTAGCAACATATGTATGTTGACATTTAAAAAGTTTTCTTGGGATTTCCTTGTGGCAAAGTGGTAAAGAACCCGCCTGCCAATGGAGAAGACATGGGTTTGATCCCAGGTCTGGGAAGAACCCACATGCCATGGAACAATTAACCCCTTGTGCCACAACTCCTGAGCCCACAGATGTCAACTACTGAAACCCGCTTTAGGGCCCATACTCCACAACAAGAGAAGCCACCAAAATGAAAAGCCTACACACTATGACTAGTGTGTAGTCATTTCAACTAGAGAAAAGCCTGCACAGCAACGAAGACGCAGCACAGCCAAAATTAAATAAACAAATAAAATTATTAAAAAATAAATAAAAAGGGTTTCCTTTGGTGTAAGTTTTCTATTTTTCCATATTCTCCAGGAAGAATAAATAGCAAAATATACAAAATCATAAAAACTTAAAAAACATCTTGAACATCTTAATCTTGAATCAGTATTTTTAGAAGTTGTGGATTGCTTTTTTCAAATTCTTAACACATCTGTTACTACAAAAGATTAAAGAAGTACAAAACGACTTGAACAATACCTTAGAAAACCGTATTCCCCTGAAGGAGAATTGTATTGTTGTGTTCACAGTCTCTGCAACCAAAATATAAAAAGTTATTGGCCAATATTAGGTAATTTTGTTTTTTGTAGTATGACATGCATGCAGGAGATATAAGAGACACGGGTTCAATCCTTGGGTCAGGAAGATTCTCTGTAGGAGGGCATAGCAACCCACTCCAATATTCTTGCCTGGGAGAATCCCATGGACAGAAGAATCTGGTGGGCTGCAGTTCATAAGGTTGCAGAGTTGGACACGACTGAAGCTACTTAGCACACACACACACATATCTTTTATAATTTTATAAAAGGTATGACATGTACCTTTTATAATTTTACTACTGGCAAAAGTAATCCAAGCAAAATTGGAGAGAAATAACAAAAGTTATCCCCTGTCTTTGATTCCCCTGTGGCTTCCTCTGCCACCCTGAGCCCCTGTCAGTATCAGCCTGTATCTCATCCCCTAGTGGACACAAACTTGTAAGGCCCACTGGTCTCAACAATGAATGAATGATGAACAAGCTTGTGCCAATATGCTTCATCCCACGTTACATGTGTGCATGTTTAGTTGCTGCGTCTCAGCAGGAAATGATAAAGAAAAATCTTCCTAAAGGTGGAGGAGAGTTTTGGGAGGCAGCCAGGATATCAAAGCTCCTTTCAACCCTACCACTGAGAAGCCTAGGTATGTAGTCACTGTTGAAATGCATAGCTATGGGCCTGGCCCCGCAGAAGCTGTGGGAAACAAAATTTAGGGAAAACCACTGACCCAGTCAGAAACAACAAAGGAGTGAACTTAAAGGGCAGGGATAGAAAGAAAAATGCTTTGAATCTCTAACAAAAGCAATAGTGACCAAGAATCTTAAAAATTTTTTTTATTTATTTTTATCTTCGGCTGTGCTGAGTCTTTGTTACTGCACAGGCTTTTCTCTAGTTTCAGTAAGTGGGGGCTACTCTCCAGTTGTGGTGCGTGGGCTTCTTATTTCAGTGGCTTCTCTTATGTAGAGTATGGGCCCTAGAGCATGCAGGCTTCAGTAGTTCACACACACGGGCTTAGTAGTTGTGGCACGTGGGTTCTAGAACATAGGCTCAATAGTTATGGTGCACGGGTTTAGTTGCTCTGAAGCATGTGGGATATTCTGGGACCAACAACTGAACCTGTGTCTCCCGCTTTGGCAGGCAGATTCTTTACCACTGAGCCATCAGGAAAGCCCCAAAAATCTTTTTTAAAGTAATAAAAATAGCCAAATGCAAACTATAATGATCACTGTTCTCTGAGTTGACTAAAGACAATCCTTAATAACAAATGATTGGATAATGTGTGCATCTATTCCTTCTTTTTCCCAAATAAGGATTTATTTGCTTCTGGGAGTATTCTTATTAGGTGTGCTCATACATTGAGAAAATTGGCTCTTGAATTCAGTAAAGTGACCATATCTTAATGATCTTAGGATCTTTCATTCAAGATTAATCGAATTCAAATGTAATAGTTCAAATATTTACTGAAAGTCTCCCCAGGGACTGGGGAGACAAGGTTAGTACAATACCACCCTTCTTCTCAAAGAGTTAAAGTCTCCTGGAACACAGACATGCAAATAAACCAGTACAAATTCATTGTGCAATGAAAAGATGCAGTAAGGATGAAGGCAGGATAGTATTTTTATTAAGAGTGATACTTCTGGGGCCTGACCTGCTTGAATTTGAATCCCAGCTCCTCTACTTATCCAGTATATGACCTTGGGCAAGTCACTTAACTTGTCTGTGTCTCAGTGAAATGACAATGGATAATAATGTCTATTTCATAGGATTATTATGAGGGTGTCGAGTGAAAAAAATGCACAATGTATAGTTGAGAACTATATTTTATACGGTGGACATACTGAGGACTTAAGCCCAGAAGACAGCCTCTCAGATAGCTCAGAGGGACTGCTCCAAAGAGATAAGGGAGAAGCCAGAATACATAGGAATTCTTGCCAAAAAAAAAAAAAATGAGGTAGTTGGAACATCAAAATATTCCTATTAAAGAAAATCTAGACATCTCAGGTTCATGAATTTAGCACTTTTCTATGTATGGGAAGATGCTCATCGAATCTTTCCTTTGATATGTACTTCAGACATGCCCTATATCTGAGGGCCAGTATCATGGGCCAGTATCTTGTTTTCTCCATCCTGAATCCCCTCACAGTCTATTTGAGAGGGAAGGGGTGGGAGTAGCTGCAGTGGCTGATGGCTTAATGGCCACAACATCTGCTGTTTACTGACAAGGCAGGTGACATTCTTTGTAGACAAGAGCTACAGAAGTTAATACATGTAAGTGCTCAGAACAATGTCTCATTAAATATTATTAACATTCAAATGTTATCTGTTATAACATTAAATGTTACTCCTTTCCACAACCCCCAGAGCATCTGGTGAATAATAATGATGTTATTAATATTATCAATGATGTTATTAATATTCTCATTGATGTTAACATTATTATGACAATTGAACTGACATAAAAGATGGGAAGGTAGGTAGGGGGTATATTCCAGGTGGTTGGAAAAAGAGGAGCAAAGTCAGGAAGGTGAAAATCAATATACTGATAGTTTACAGGTATGCCTGAAAGGGGCTCAGTGTTATTAAAGCAAAGAAGCAGCAGGAGTGCGAAGAAGTAAAATCGAAGAAGTTAGCATGAATTGACTCAGACTCCACAGGAAGTGGTGGTGATAGGGAAACAACCAAGGGTGTGAATTAGTCAGATTTTGTTTAGAGAGTTGAGTCACATGACTGTACAGTAGCTGGATTTAAGGGGACACTGAAAGTCAGGGAGACAAGTCAGAGCCCAGGAGGCAGTGACAACGGTGAAGAGACAGGAGGTAAACGCCCCTCATGACCTCCACCTCAGGTAACCTCCCTCATCACGCTCTACCTAGTTATCCTGATGCTTTCCTTGAGAGCACTTACTGCAAAATGAACCTTATTTCATTGTCATCTTTATCTTCTTTCATGACTTACTGACCATCTTGTTTCCTCCACTGCTCTACAAACTCCATGAGGATAGGGTCTGTGCTTTGGTCACTTCTGAATTTCCAGTTCTTGGTAAAACCTGGTCCCTGCATACCTGATTCTAAAACCAGCTACATAATTTGCAGGCTAAGCACAAAATGAAAATAGGGACCCAGGGACTTCCCTGATGGTCTAAGGGCTAAGACTCCACTCCCAGTGTAGGGGGCCCAGGTTTGATCCCTGGTCAGGGAACTAGATTCCACAGGCCACAACAGACCCAGCACAGCTAAATAAGTAATTAAACATATTTTTTTAAAAAGAAAAAAAATGGGAGGGGGCACTTATTTAGAAAGCTGGGGAAACATCCATTAAAGATACTAAAATATAAAGTTTTTCCTTTCTTTCGCAGTCTCTCTTTCTCCCTCTAGATTTGCCATGATAGTTTTTTAATCTTTTTTTTCTTTCAGTTTTACTGAGATGTAATTGACACAGCACAGAAGTTTATGGTGTAGAGCATAATAACTTGACTTACATACGGCGCTAAATAATTACCACAGTAATTCATCACCTCATAAAACCAAAAAGAGTTTTTTTTCCCTTGTTATAAGAGCTTTCAGAATCTACTTTCTTAGCAACTTACAAATAAACCACACAGCAGTGCTAACAACATTTACTGCCATAGTTTTAATTTGCTATTTAATCTATTCAAAATAAAACAAAATTTTAAATTATTAGCATGAATTTTACCATTCCTCTTTATACTGTATAATGTCAATTGTAACACACAAATATCAGAGCATTTAACTCCAAGGCAGAATCACTGAAGTTTCACAATTTGTATTTCATGGCTCATCCCCAGAAGGTGCCTGAAGCTGGTCAGAAGAAACTGTTACAAGCCAGACTCAGAAAATTCAGAAGGAGGTTGAGAAGGTCCTCCAGGCATAGAAGAATCTGAGGCAATGTTCCCTGAACCAGTCGCAAGGTAAGGGTAGAAGTTCTCAGGCACCCAGGGGCTGCTCCATAATGATGGGAGATGGCGTGAGGGTAGGGGAAACCTGTGCAAACTGTGGGCCTGACAACTGGTTGACAGGATCCCCCTGCTGCTGTCAGATGCTTCATACTCCAGAGGAGGGCAGGGAAGCCAAATCAAGCATTTTTCTCTATGACAGGCCTGCAGACCCACACATGACCCTCAAAGGCTTTGCAACCTCCATAAAATACCTCCATAAGTTACCTGCTGTAGGGGAAACCATCTGGTCCTCATCTAGTCACCCACTAAACAGTGCCATGGTGCGGCCACTCCAGGTGGGATGGTCACTGTCATACCCCACTCCAGACACTGCAGGACACCGTGCCTGACCCTGACCCTCCCAGCTCCAGGCCTCCACCAGGGGTAAAGGGTAACAGATGCCATCAGATGGGACAAGATGGGGGATGCCAGGAAGGGACCAGGGTGCTAACAGGGCAGTGAGCAGCAGGAAGCCAAGAATCTGTCCGGGGTAGGTGGGCACATATACCACTGTCCCATCACACTTTGTGTACAAAACACACACTCAAAGATAAAATGACTAAGAATCTCAAGACTGCAATCCCAGAATAGTAAAGCCCAAATGTGAAGACTGCCTGAGTATATGGCCCTGGTTGTGAAGTGAACACTGCCAACTTCGTAAGAGAGAGTGATGGACAGGACTACAGTTTGAGGAAGAAATCAAGAGTAGCTCCCAAGGGACTTTTCTGATGGTTAAGACCCTGTGCTTCCACTGCAGGGGACATGGGTTTGATCCCTGGTCAGGGAACTAAGAATCTGCATGCTGCATGGTGCAGCCAAAAACAAAGTAACTCCCAAATTTCTATTTGGGAAATCTGCCTGAATGTCTACAGGTCAGGTGAGAAGAAGGAGCTCTAACCTCTCCTGTGGGGCAGCCCTCTTTTTCAGTTGTTTTTCTTTCCAAGAAAGACATATCTCCCATTCTCCTCATATAGGGAGTTAATGTGAAGCCTCTTGAAGAAGCCAAGACAGAAAGGCAGAGTCAGAGAAAAGGAAGACAGAACCTCAGCTTAGACCCTTCTCTGCTCTTCCCAAAAGGTATCCACGTGGTTCACTGGTGGTCCAGTCCAAGTTTCCCTGCAACTATGCAGCACATAGGACCCAAGCCTCAGATGGTGTTATGGGTTTCAAAGTGTCCCCCCAACAGATATTCAAGTCCAAACCCCCAGTACCTTGAACACAGACTTATTTGGAAATAGGATCTTTGCAGATGGTCAAGTTAAGATGAGGTAATTAAGGTGGGTCCTAATTGAATATGACTGTGTCCTTATAAAAAGGGATAATTTAGACATGCAGACCAACATGTATAGAGGGAAGACCACACGAGGAGACACATAAGAAAGATGGTCATCTACAAGGCAAGAGTCTTCTCAGGCCACCTGAGCTAGCCTGGAGCAGATCCTTCCTTCCCAAGAGCCTTCAGGGGGAGCACAGCCCTGCCAACACATTGGTCTCTGACTTCTAGCTTCCAGAGCTGTTGGACCACAATCTGTTGTTCTAAGCCACCCAATTCTTGGTACTTTGTTACAGAAACCCTAGTGAAATCCTGAAAACAGGGCTAACAGACATTACATTTAAAATGCCTTTGAAATATCCACTTATTTATTCATAAATGTGTTTTTGAAAGAAATGAAGATGTGTGTGTATATTTATGTGTGTGTGTATTTGTGTGTAAGAAGTGGAAAGATTATGTGCAATTTTTATCTTCACTTGCCCATATTCTCTAAGTATCACATCCTAAAAATGTATGACTTTTGTAACAACAACAAAAAGGAAAGTTATTTTAAAAGTCGTTGAGTATATTTCTTACTCGTTTGATCCGCAAATTTTCAAAGGTTTGTTGATAGCTTCTTAATCAGAATGTCCTGATCTCTAGGCCCGTGTACTCAGCTGCCAAGTGAATATCTTTATCTGAATGTTCCTAAATTACCTTGAGCCCAACATGCCAAACCAGAACCCACGATCTTTCTCTTTAAAAATCTGTCCCTTCCTTTTGCACACATCATTTCCAATCATGACACTTCTATCCATCCAATCAACTCCCTGGAGCAGTTCTTGATTTATTTGATGTTTACCTATCACATCAAATCAGTCAGCAGTCCCACCACTCCTGTCTCCCAAAATACTCTCTGTCGTCTCCTCTTTACTCCCAGGGCCTCCCTCGTGGTCCTTTACACAGCCTCTCAGCTGTATTTCCTTCCACCCAAGATTCTTACCTCAGCCAAAACCCACCTCCTTCTGAGACAGGCTGGGACCTGGGAACCTTTGCTATAGTACCTGCATCTGGACAAATGTCTCCTCTAGCAACAAAACAGAAAGAAACTATAAGGGACTAAAAATAACTACAAGCACGTGCAGTTGGGGCAAATTATGGACAATAGGATACAAAGGGACCAAAAAACCCAACTGCCACTTCTGAAGAGCCAGGAGCAAAAACAGGATGTTGGGAGCAAAAGCAGGGTGTTCTGCTTTTGTCCCCTGCACTCAACACCACCAAAGGAGTAGGCAGACTACCTAAGTAACTCCTCCATCCTATCCCAGTGTGTTAGGTGCTCAGTCATGTCCGACTCTGCTACCCCATGGACTGTAGCCCACCAGGCTCCTCTTGGCCATGGAATTCTCCAAGCAAGAATACTGGAGTGGATAACCATTCTCTCTCCAGGGGATCTTCCTACTCTCACTCCATTTGAGGAACAAGCTGGCCCCTCCTCAGAGAGTGAGCAAAGGAATCTGTTACTTCTTTTTACTTCCCCTGGCTGCCGCAGGGGCCCCATTGAGGATTTGCCTGAATTTCCTGCCTAGCCTCTTACCACGGGTAACACTTCCACAGGGACACTAGTTATCTGCAAAAACGGAAATCTCGTTGGGTCACCCCTACCCACTAACAAGATTCAGGCTGGTATTTAATCCATGACTTACACTATCCTGGCCCCTTTTCTAGGCTCATCTCCAATTTCCCACAAATACATTCTGCTCAAGCTGCAAAAAAGCTACTCTCCAGGGACTTCCCTGGTGGTCCAGTGGCTAAGATTCCATGTTCCCAATTCAGGGGCCCTGGGTTTGATCCCTGGTCAGGGAACTTGATCCCACATGCCACAACAAAGACCCAGTGCAGCCAAATAATTAAATAAAAATTTTTTTGAAAAAGCTACTCTCCAAATAAACTATATTCTTTCCTGGCTAGACAAGTTTGCATATGCTGTTTCATCTCAGGGAATGTCCTTTTTCCTCACTCTCTAGGGTTCTTAGATTTAAGACTCTAATAAAATACTCTCTGAAGCCTCATCAGTTCTCCTGTCACAATAAGTTGATAACTATGCAATTAAAACTAAGAGCATATAATCTATTAGCATTTATGACATTTCACTGTAACATTTGTTACTGTATCTTTCCCAGAACAAGGTGACCTGAAGAAAGAGAGCCTATGGATGGACTTTGAATCACCACAACCAAAATCATGATTTGCTGAGATCAGGTTCAACAGATGTTTGTGGAAGGAAGGGAGGGGAAGTGGGAAGAAGCAGGCAGTCTGGGTTGAGTCTGATACAGCTTCAATCATAGAAAAGTGAGACTTCGAAAATTCATATAAATGCCAACATAATCCCACAGAGATTAAGTAATTGTAAAACTGTTGTATGAGAGAAAGGGACACTTTTTAAACAGTAATCTGCCAAGGGAATATCTTTCACTTTTTTGTTGTCATTGTTGCTTTTTTGGTGTTTTTTTTGGATGGGGTGGAGGGTGGGATTTGGCCATGTCATGCAGTTTGCGGAAACTTAGTTCCCTGACCAGGGATCAAACGCACACTACTTGCAGTGGAAGTGCAGAGCGCTGACCACTGAACAACCAGAGAATTCCCAGGAATTTCTTTCAAAGAGAAAGAAAGTATGGTCCAGCGGAAGAGCAGTTCTTAGAGGCTACTCCATTACCAGATCTCCAAAAGACCAAGGGCACATTGCTGAACCACTGCAGACATTGGTTTCCTCCCTTATAAAAACGACAGGACTATAAAGTCAGGGACAAACATGCATACTTAATCACCATAATTCTTGAATTCTCACACTGAGCACTCTACTAAAAATTTTTTTAAACACAGATTCTCTAATTTTATCCTTAAAGCCATATAAAATAGGTTTCCTTGTCCCCATTTCTCAGAGGAGGAAAGTGAGGTTGAGAGAGGTTAAATAACACCCAAGGCCACATTGCTGGTCGGTGGAAAAGCTGGGACACTGACTCAGGTCTTTATAACTCTGAACCCAGACTCATAACAATGCCAGCTTCTCAATGTGTATGTGGCCTGGGGGTGGCAGATAAGTTAGAGATGCGTAGAGATGGTTGGTTGGGAGACACATCTTGAAGCTTCATTTGTGTAGCAAGAGATTGATTTACTTAGAAACATTTTGTTTGGGGAAGGGGGCATGCTGCTGTCTTGTGGGATCTTAGTTCCCTAACCTGGGGTAGACTTTTCTGATTGTTTATGCTTTCCAATTTTTAGTAATGTGAAAATATAATATATAGAATTTTTTAACTATTTAAAATACCACCTTAAAAATTATGGAAAAATTAATGGGTTTGCAATAAGTGATCTTTAAGGTCCTAAACTTTGAAATTTTATGATTCTGTGAATAACTCCAGATGGAAGAAGAGGGAGAAAAGACATTGAAGGAACCAATGTAACTGCACAGAAAAAGCTACTGTGTTTTTATGAAAAATAATAAATGCAATGTTTAGAAAACAAGAACCATAACGAAGGGTAAACGAACAATGTTAATCTAAACAAGATAAAAATTTTAATATCTCTTCAAACACACCCAAATAAGTGTCATCTTAATAATAATCCAATAACATAATTGTAAAATGTTGTTTAAACTGCTAAAAGAAAAACATTGGGTGGAAATGAAGAATTATTATTAGAAAAGGAACTTCACATTTTTAAAATATTTAATTTTCACAGCACGCTCATAAGACATTATATTCTATTCTGAGAGTAATATGAATTGAATGCTTACCTCCCTTCAGAGCTCTGCAAAAGGAAAAATCATCATCATATCCTCGGCAAATAACTTCTTTGCGCAATGGGAAATTCATGGACTTAGTAGATAGATAGATATTGAAATACAAGCTTTTTATATCTCTTCCTTAAAGAGAAAAAAAATTCATTAGCCCTTCAAATAAGGTATTTTTTTATAAATGTTTAATAACCAACATTGACTGTATACTTAAAATATGCCTTGTGTTTTTCCTACATTATTTCACTTAATCATCATAACTACCTGTAATATGGATATCATTATCCTGTTTTGTAGATGAGAAAACTGTAGTTCTGAGAGGCCTACTGGTTGATTGTAATCAAATAGAATGTTCCACAGTGAGAATTATCTGTGCTATGCCAAAAAATAGAAGAATCTATATTTTTGAGAAAACTATCAAACTGACAATACAAAATTTCCAATTGTTGTCACAGTTCCACTAGGAGATTCAAAAGAAAGGGAAGGAAGAGGAAGTAATAATAATCATGATCAACTCATGCCCACGTTTTAGTAGTTTTGATGAAAGATTTCTTGGAGGATAAAATTGAACCCATTGATTACAACTTAAATAGATCAACTTTTTATTATTCCTTATGATCTCCTTATTACCAGTGAACATGGAAAACTCCAGGAAGAAATGCATTTGTCTCATCTCCTCCAAGTTATTCAGCTGGCCCAACTGGATAAGATGTACAATCTCTTTTATAATGAAAACAAGTATTGTAACTACTACTTTGTGGAAAATATTTTCCTAGTAAGGTCACCATGACTCATTGCAGCCATAGTAAAAGAAAACGTTTTCTACCTTCACCTTGAACCTGACTGTGCTTAACAGAACTGTCCCCTCCTTTCTCAAAACACTGTCCTTCCTTTGCTGTTGGTGCTGCCACTCTCTTCTTGTCGTCCTTGAACCATTCTGACTCCTCTCCCCAGTCTAGCTCGCTGACTCATCTTTCTTAGGGTTCTAACTTCAGTGCTTCTTAATTTCACACTGCACACTCTCCCCAGCTTTAAATACCACAAAGGGTAATAACTTCTAAATCATCGTGTTTGGTCTCAACTTTTCTTTTGAGCACCTGTCCTCTGTGTTCATTCAATATCTCTACTCAAATGTCACTTATTACCACCTGCAATAGATCTCAAATTGATTTCCTCATCTTCATTACCAAATCAACACTAGAACTCTTAACCCTGGTAAATTCTGCTTTCATCCCCATTACCACTGTCTTAATGCAGGTCCTCATTACTCTGAGCAAACTTCCTTGTTTGTCTCCATTACTGTACTTTCAGGGTTAAATGTAGAGAGGGAGAACATCATACAGTCTGTTTCAAATAGTGGCCCTCATGGTCCACTCCATGGACTTGGACCTGAACCTCTCTCGAAGCAGGAATGTGTATGGAAGTTGAAGACCTGTTTTCATGGGGGATGTCTTGAGATAAAGGCATATGGTAGCATGGCATCCAATGATGCAGAACAAAGAAATTTCTTCCATTTCTGTGTGGAACACACTGACTCTAGGCTTCAGTGATTCCAAGAAAGAACGTGTTGCTTTGACATCTCGATACTTTACATCTTGAGAAGCTTCTTGCCCTTAGACATCACTGTGGTCACATTAGAGTTCATTGTGGTCATATTAGAGTTCACTGTGGTCACTGTGAACAATGGTCGAAGTGACGTATCACTTGAGTGACTCAGCAGCTCAGGGATATCAACATGGATATTGGAGTGAGGGGGCTTCCCTGGTGGCTCAGAGGTTAAAGCGTCTGCCTCCAATGCGGGAGACCCGGGTTCGATCCCTGGGTCGGGAAGATCCCCTGGAGAAGGAAACGGTAACCCACTCCAGTATTCTTGCCTGGAGAATCCCATGGACGGAGAAGCCTGGTAGGCTACAGTCCACGGGGTCTCATAGAGTCGGACACGACTGAGCGACGGAACGGAACGGATTGGAGTGAGAGACTGGGACATGGTGGCTCTTGGGGCTTTGGTGAAGAGGACTGTTTTTGAGCTCACCGATGACAACTTCCAATACTTTGGCCACCTCATGAGAAGAGCTGACTCACTGGAAAAGACTCTGATGCTGAGAGGGATTGGGGGCAGGAGGAGAAGGGGACGACAGAGAATGAGATGACTGGATGGCATCACTGACTCGATGGAGGTGAGTTTGAGTGAACTCCGGGAGTTGGTGATGGACAGGGGAGGCCTGGCGTGCTGTGATTCATGGGGTCGCAAAGAGTCGGACACAATTGAGCAACTGAACTGAACTGAACTGATGACAACTTTGCGAACTTCTAGAAATAACTTTGAGGAAGGTGTATGATCCAGCTGTATTTGTCAATTAGTTAATAGTGATACACAATTTTATTAGCAAGGCTATGAAGTCTTAAAATAAATGATTTCCATTCCTAACCTATTTTTGGTTCAAGATTAGGGTTATAGCTCTTACTGAATTTAAGTAGAGATAGGGCCACAAAAATATGGTTGATTTCTATTAATATGGCCCACAATTTCACACAGATGTTCTAGTATATTCCAGGGAAACCCGGGTCATAAAAGGAAAGCATTATAAAAAATATGACCAAACAATAATTACTGAATTAATATAATGTTACATAAATGTCATATCTACTAAATGATTAAGGTATTTGTGGTGGCCTTGGAGGTGTACTGCTCAAAACTCCCTTCCAAAGAATCTGTGAGGAGAGCAGTAGGCAGAGAGCCTCCAGCTATTGCACTTTCAGAGACCAGACTCTCTAAGTCTGCTCCTGTAACAATGACACTAGAACCAGTCTACTCCTGCCTGTCATGGGACACGTGTGACACGCAGAAGGCTCCCCACTTACCTTGCTGAGGGTGTCTCAGGGATTCATTTTAATCTGATTATCATCCTACCAAATTCTCCTTTCTTCTCTCTCATTTCAAAACTATTAGGCCAATCCAATACCTCAATCTGAATCTTCTCCTTGCCTGCTCTGGCTTCCTCTTCCCTTTACTGTTCATAAGAATTTCCCTCCGCCACCCCCACACCCTGCAAAAAATCCCTTGTATGTCTAATTCTTTCTTGGTATCTGCGTTTCAGAGAACCCTAAGTAAAACTATGTTGTATTATTATTACTTGGATCAGGAAGGTCTGCTTCCTGTGTGTAAAGGCAATGGGCTTACTTGAAAATGAGGTCATTCATTATGTAAATAATCACTTCTGCAAACACACACAAATACCACAAAGGTATTTGTAGTGTGTGGGGTAAAGCACACCACACAGACCAGAAAACAAAACCTGAGAAAAAGAGGAAGAAATTGTAGAGCTTTCGTTGGGCAAAAATTTAGATTATATTAGGGGATTAAGGGATACATGCTACTATGTGTAAAATAAGCAACAAGGATATACCATACAGCACAGGGAAATATAGCTATTACTTTGTAATAACTTTTAAATGAATTATAATCTATAAAAGTACTGAAACACTATGTTGTACACCTGAAATTACTATAATATTATAAATCAACTACACTTCAGTGAAAAAAGAAGTTTAGATTATTTCTTTCACCTTTGGCTAAGAAAGTAGAGCAAACAGTTCATTATTCTTTCCTCTGTGCTACCACTAAGCCTTACTGCTATAATTTCACTTATCAGCTCTATCTCTCCTATTGCATTGAGAGATTCTTGAAGGTCAAGAAAATGTCTTATTTATCAATGAATTCACAGTACATATCATAATATTTGAGATAAACTACACAATTACTAAGTATTTTTAAATGAATAAATTAATGCAGAAACAAAGTGTCAGGATACAGGTTAAACGATTAGATTCAGGAAAATTAAAACATAAGTTTATTGTTTATCATTTCTGGATTCTCAACTACCCTTTTTCCTATAAGCTGGAGAACTAAACTCAGGAATAAATGTTTCTTAAGCTTATTTATATAAAAGCACTTTTTTAAAGTATAAACTCCAAATATAAGCTAGGATGTAAATGATAATGGTGATGATGAAGAAACAATAATGACAATGATGACGATTACAACTGAAGTTTCCTGGGATCTTTACAGGCCACCATGGACTGGTAGGAAAGGATGAAAGTTGGTTTGGGGGGATTTTTTTGGCCATGCTGAGTCTTCACTGCTGCACGTGGTCTTCCTCTAGTTGTGGCAAGCAGGGGCTTCTCATTGCAGTGGCTTCTCTTGTTGCAGAGTATGGGCCCTAAGGGCATACAGGTTCACAAGCTCCAGAGCACAGATTCAGTAGTTGTAGTGCACAGGCTTAGTTGCATGGCGGCTTGTGGGATCTTGTCTGACCAACCAGAGATCACAACCATGTCTCCTGCATTGGCAGGCAGATTGTATCTCTGGACCACCAGGGAAGTCCCAGAAGAAAGTTTTGTGTATTTTCATGAAGCCTTAGATCTAGCCCAATGCAATCAGCATCATCCAACTAACTTTTACTAAGATGATAGCAAATAAAATCATTGAGAAGAAAAAGAAGAAATAACACAAAACAAAACAAAAAGCATTGCTTCTTTGCATATCATCATCACCATATTTTTTTTTTTAGAAAGTTCACCTTTAGGGAAAAAAGAAGTCCTGGATTGCTCATATACAAATCTTTGACTCATGAAAATCCAACTTTACTTATCAGTTGAATAGCTAATGATGGACAGGGAGGCCTGGCGTGCTGTGATTCATGGGGTCGCAAAGAGTTGGACACAACTGAGCAACTGAACTGAACTGACAAAGGATATAGGTAGTAGATGGTTAGAAGTTTCAAATTGTTTCCATTTTTACCATGCCATTATATAATCCCTCCTTCATGAGTGTGAGCAAGCCTAGTGACTTGATTCTAAAAAATAGAAAATAGCAAAGCTAATAGGGTGGCACTTTCATCATTAGGCTATATAAGACTGTGACTTCTATCTTGTTAGCTAACTGTCCCCCTTGTTAATTTCAAGGAAACAAGAAGCTATGTTGCAAAGGCCCAGAGAACAAGGAACTGAAAGCTGGCCAACAGCCAGACAGAAACTGAACACTGTCAACAACTACCTAAGCTTAGAAGTGGTTCTATCCTAGTTGAGCTGTCAGAAGAAACCCTGGCCAACATCTTGACTGCAGCATTGGGGAAGACCTTCTGAAGCTGACACAGCTAAGCCATGGCCAGACTACTGACACCTAAAGACTGTGAGATAAAGAATATGTATTGTTTTAAGCCATTACCATTATGATAATTTATTACATAGCAATAGAAAACTAATACACATATAACTCCATCATTTATCACTGATATTTCTGGAACCCTTTTAATTGATCTACCAAGAACAAAATTTTGGACTTACTTGGAATGTAGTAGAGATACAGAATTCCACGGCTTCCCTTCAATGTTATACAGGGCTCAGAATGTATTGAAATAGGAAATTTCAAGTTATCTAAATGGAATAAAGAAAATGTCAATACAATTAAAATAATTTTAAGTCATTTATAATAAGTATTCTGAATATCAGCACACCCCCCTCAAAATGACCTTTTCCATTAAAATTTTATAATGAGCAAAATTGAGAGTAGTTAAAAATATCATCCTCCCCAGAAGAGTGAAGTCAGCCAGATGGCAGATAAAGTCTTCCTTCCCCCTACAAACACACCAATACAGCAACAATTTATAGACAATTTCCCTTTGTGAGAAATCAGAAACCAACCAACAGTTTCCTGCATCCTGGAGAATGCAAAACCAGACTCACCAAGTCAGCAGTGAGGTTCAAGACATCTCTCACCAGAGACACTGCTCCTGGCTTAGCATAACAAGGAAGAGATACCCTACCCCTCAACTTCACTCAGGAGGGAAGAGATGGTTTATGCATTCAGAGCGCCAAATTTTCCAAGGAGATCCCCAGAGGACTAAACAAAGTCTGAACAGTCTTAGAACTAGTAAGGAGACTGAATCAGTAACTGCAAGTTTCCCAAAGAAAAGTCCAGGGCCAGATGGCTCCACAGGAGAATTCTACCAAACATTTAAGTCAGAATTAACACCAATTCTTCTCAAACTGTCCCCCCAAAAATGAAGGAGAGGGCACACTTCCAAACTCATTTTATGAGGATAGCATTGTAAAGCCAGACAAAGACACCACAAGAAAAGAAAATTATAAGCCAATATCCCTGATGAATTTACATGTAAAAATCCTCACAAAATACTAGCAAATTGAATTCAATAGCACATTAAGAGGATCACACATCATGACTCAGAGGCATTTTTACCTGGGATGCAAAGGCTAGTCCAACATACAAAAACCAATTAACCGATATGCCACATTAACAGACTGAAGAATAAAAATCACATGACCATCTCAATAGACAACAAAATTCAACACCTTTTCACGATAAAAACTCCCAACAAACTATAATTAGAGGAAATGGCCTCAACATAATGAAGGCCGTATATGAAAAGTTCTTAGCTAATATCAGATCCAACAATGAAAAATTGAAAGTTTTTCCTCTAAGATCAGGAGCAAGACAGGGATACTTACTCTCAACAGTACTGAAAATCCTAGCCAGATGAATTACATAAGAAAAATAAATAAAAGGCATCCACAACGGAAAGGAAAAAGTAAAATTTTCTGTTTTCAGATGGCAAATTTTATATATAGAAAACCCTAAAGGCTCCATTAAAAGTTGTCAGAACTAATTTTAAAAGTTACAGGATACAATATCAAAATACAAAAAAACCATTGCATTTCTATACACTAATAATGAACTATACAAAAAGGAAATTAGGAAAACAATCCCATTTACACTATCACCAAGATTATAAAATATCTAGGATTAAACTTACTTAAGAAGGTAAAAGACTTGTATGTTGAAAACTACAAAACATTGATGAAAGAAATTAAACAAGGCACAAACAAATAAAAAAAAAATCTTATGTTCATTGGGCTTCCCTTGTGACTCAGCTGGTAAAGAATCTGCCTGCAATGCAGGAGACCTGGGTTCAATCCCTGGGTTAGGAAGATCCCCTGGAGAAGGGAATGGCTACCCACTCTAGTATTCTGACCTGAAGAATTTCATGGCAGGGGAGCTGACAGGCTACAGTCCATGGGGTGGCAAGGAGTCAGACATGACTGGGCGACTCTCACTTCACTTTCTTGTTTAGAAGAAGTAATGCTATTAAAAATGTCCATTTTATGCAAAGCAATCTACAGAATCAATACATTTCTATCAAAATCTCAATGACATTTTTTACAGAAATAGAAAAAACAACTCTAAAATTCATATGGAACCATAAGGATGATAAATTTGAGAAAGAGGAACAAATCTGGAAGCATCACATTTTCTGATTTCAAACTATATTGCAAAGCTACAGTAATCAAAATAGTATGGTAGTGTCAAAAATATGGCCATATAGACCAGTGGAACTGAAAAGAGAACCCAGAAATAAATCCACATGTATTCTGCAAACTAATCTTTGACAAGGATGTCAAAAATGCACAATGTTTACAGGAAAGTCTTCAACAAATGGTGCTGGGAAAACATGCAAAAGAATGAAACTGGACCTTTATTTTATACCACAAACAAGAGCCAGCTCAAAAGGCATTAAAGACTTAAACATAAGATTCAAAACTATAAAAACCCTAGAAGAAAACACAGGGGAAAACTTCATGACATTGGATTTTACAATGATTTAATGGATATGACACCAAAACAAAGGCTGCAAAAATATAAATAAACAAGTGGGACAATATCAAACCAAAAATCTTCTGTACAGAAAAGGAAACAATCAACAGAGTGAAAAGGCAGCCTATGGAGGGGGGGAAAATACTTGCAAACCATATATCCGAAAAAGTGTGGATCTCCAAAATACATAAGGAATTCCAAAAATTCAATTGTAATGAAACTAACAATCTGATTTTAAAATGAGCTAAGGACTTGAATGTACATTTCTTCAAAGAAAATATGCAAATGACCAACAGGTATATGAAAAAATGCTTGTCACTAAGCATCAGGAAGATGCAAATCATGAAACCACAATGAGATGTCACCTCACACCTCTTTTCTTGTTTTGATAGTAGTCAGATTGGCTACTATCAATAAAAGAAAAGAAAGATGACAAGAGTTGAAAAGGATGTGGAGAAACTGGAATGTTTGCACACTGCCTGTAGGAATGCAAAATGATGCAACTGCTATAAAAAACAGTATGGAGATACCTCAAAAAATATTAAAAATATTATTACCATGTGATCCAGCAAACCTACTTCTGAGTACTTATCCAAAATAATTGAAATCAGGATCTTGAAGAGACATTAGCACTCCTACATTCACTGTAGCACTATTCACAATATCCAAGGTGTGGGAACAACCTAAATGTCCACCAACAGATGTGTGCATAAAGAAAATGTGATATATAAATACAATGGGATACTATTTAATGTTTTTTAAAAAAAGGAAATTTTGCAATATGCTACAATATGAATGGACCTCGAGGACATTATGCTAAAGGAAATAAGCCAGTCACATAATTACAAATACTGCATAATTCCATGTATCTAAAACAGTCAAATTCATAGAATCAGAGTGACTAGTAGTTGCCAGGGGCTGAGGGGAAGGGGAAATGGGGAGTAACTAATCACTGGGCATAGAGTTTCAGTCAAGCAAGTGACTAAGCTCTAGAGATCTGCTGTATAACTTCATGCCCACAGTCAACAATAATGTACACTCAAAAATTTAAGAGGGTAGATCCCATATAAAATGTTCCTACCACAGTAAAATAAAATTTAAAATTCTGTACAAATACAAAAAAAAATCTCCCTATAATGTAAATAGATTAGTGTTTTAGTGTCCTTATATTGGCCCTTATATTGTTAAGGTGTAGTTTGAAGGTAGTGAGTTACTTTAAATTGCGTGGAAGTGGGTGAACTCCTCAAAACATATTTTCATAAAATTACTTGTTTCATTTTCATACTTTTTAGCCTGTTCTTTTCTACATTGCTCTTCCTCTCTTTACTCTCCTCACCTTTTTGTATGTTCCATTGGTTAAAAATAGAAAATACACATCAAGTAGAGTTCTAGTAAACGTTAAGTGACTGAATACATGAATGATGAGTGAGTTAATAAACAAATCTTCCTAAATAAGAAATTTCAAGAAGAGCTTATAAAAGCACCGAGGAGGAGAAAGAGACTAAACCATTTTTATTTAATTTGCCCCTAAATGCAACCCTTAAAAATTAATGTTAACATCTCTCATTCAATGAATTGAGTTTCCTTGCAATAAAATTCTCACAGAATGAGCTATATTAACAGTCATTTCACCAAATCATGGATGTTGACAAATATTTGATGAAAGATGATCATTCCTGGGACAATTACAATCAAAGAAAAACACCCTAAATTTGCAACAACATAGATGAAACAAGGGCATTATGCTAAGTGAAATTAGTCAGACAAAGAAAAACACTATATGACTTCACTTTTATGTGGAATCTGAAAAACAAACACAGAAAACACACAAAAACAAACTCAGAAAACAGACTGGTGGTTGCCAGAAGCAGAGGGTGGAAGGTGGGAGAAATGAGTGGAAAGGGTCAAAAGGTACAAACTTCAGTTATAAAATAAGTAAGTAATGGGGATATAATGTACAGCATGATGACTATAGTTAATAATACTATTTTGCATATTTAAAGGTTACTAAGAAAGTTGATCTTTTGGGGGCGGGTGGGAGGAACATGCTTGTGGCTTTCAGATTCTTGGCGCCCCAACCAGGGGATGAACCTGGGTCACCACAATGAAAGTGCTGAGTCCTGAATACTGGACTGCCAGGGAATTTAAAAAAAAAAAAAAAGGTAGATCTTAAAAGTTTTCAGCATAAGAAAAAAGATTTGTAATCTATGTGTGCTAAGTCGCTTCGGTCATATCCAACTCTTTGAGATCCTATGGACTGTAGCCCATCAGGCTCCTCTGTCCATGGGATTCTCCAGACAAGAATAGTGGAGTGGGTTGCCATGCCCTCCTCCAGGGGATCTTCCCGACCCAGGGATTGAACATGTGTCTCTTATGTTACTGAATTGGCAGGTGGGTTCTTTACCACTAGCACCACCTGGGAAGCCCAACTATGTGAAGTGACAGATGCTAACTAGATTTATCATGGTGCTCATGTCACAGTATATACAGATATCAAATCACATTGTATATGTGAAACTGTTATAAATATATCAATTATATCTCAAGTTTTTAAAAAATGCTCAGAGGTGAGTGAATAAATACTAATTCTCAGTCACTAAGTCATATCCAATTCTTTTGTGACTCCATGGACTGTAGCCCACCAGGCTCTTCTGTCCATGGGATTTCCCAGGCCAGAATACTGAAGTGGATTACCATTTCCTTCTCCAGGGGATCTTGCCAATCCAGGGATCAAACCCACATCTCCTGCTTTGGCAGCCGGGTTCTTTACTGTTGAGCTACCAGAGAAACCCAACTGAATAAATATTGTGCATCTATTTATTGAATTAATATAGTCATTTAAACCCCTGGTGACTCAGACTGTAAAAAATCCACCTGCAATGCAGAAGACCCGGGTTCGATCCCTGGGCTGGGAAGATCCCCTGAGAAGGAAATGGCCACCCCCTCCAGTATTCTTGACTGGAAAATTCCATGGACAGAAGAGCCTGGTGGGCTACAGTCTATGGTGTCACAAAGAGTGGGACAAGACTAAGTGACTAACACTTTCACTTTTTACTTTCAAAGTCATTTAAATAAATTTTTAGGATATTTAATGATATAGATGTTTGTGGCATACTATCAAGTTTTAAAGCTGCTGGTTACCCAACAATATACCCAATATGATTCCATTTTTACTGTTTTTAACATGTTATTATATATCTAAAAGAATATTTACCAAAATAACAAACTGTTCATAGTGGTTAACTCTTAACTGATTGACTTATGTGCCTTATTGTCTTCTTTTCCACCTAGATTTTTGAAGGTTTGCATAATTAGTATACTTATTCACTTTCTTACCATTGAAAAAGTTGACATGGTATTGAAACATGGGCACTTTCATATGCATTGCCAAGTACAGTGCAATATGTCTCTTCTTTCTCAGTGATAAGCTTGTAGAAAACCATCAGAGCAAGCCAATCAAGACCCTGGAGTAAAGTTGGGAACAAGTTAAAAGCAGTGAATCACCAGGACCAATTGTCATAAGGGCAATTCACCACTTTCAGTTAAGGTTCCCAATGTCTGAAGTTGGTCTGGTTATGATGAAACCATCAAGTCAATCCAATCAGACAAATGGTCAGAATACCTCTATGGGTGCTCAGTATTGAGCCAGCACCACAGCAAGGCAGGGTGGAGTATAGAAGTATAAACTTAATCTTTACATCAGGAAGCCTAAGATTTTTCTAGAAAGACAAGACCGCCATACATTAAAAAAAAATTAGATGTAAGACTCAAAAAATCACATAACAGTATATAATAAGTGATTTTTCATTTATTTGCAAAGGTTTGGGAACTAATGAAAAACAGTTTTATTATTTTAAAGTCACCATGTTTATGGTAAAATCCTACATTTGGTTTAATAAATACAGAAAGTAGTGACCAGGTTCAGCATAGAATGAGAGCCTCCAGGTTCCCATGCAAATGTCAGCATTGCTAATCCATTGTAGCACTTTTCCCCTGAGCTCTGCCTTAGAATCCGTCTTAACATTCCGGGCAACTGCAGTTAGCACATGAAATGAAATCAGTGCCACTCTGAGTGTCGGCAGTAAGTACTACTGGAGATCACAAGAGAAAGCATTGGTTGGAGTTGAACCACCACAGCATTTCATTTTACTCCTTTAACAGGATTTCCATTACATAAATATGCAGTTCCTTCTGATAGGAATGCCCTTGTCCTCATCAGTCTATAAACTCTTTCATATGCCTTCAATATGTACTCAAATATCAACAAGTCTGTTAAGCCTTCCTTGACTCCTCCACACGTTCCCAGCCCAACAGCCACAAACACACTATCACTCACAGTACTTGATCATCCTTGAATGGTCATTCAAAATGTTTACTACAGTTATTTGCTCACACATCATTCTTTTTCGTAAAAATAGTGCAAGCCTTGAGGGCAGGAAGCACATCTCTATTCATTTTGCATGACTCTGGCACACAGCACACTGTAAATAATAAATGTGTGCTTATTCACTTCTTAGCACCAAATATTGCTCTAGGCACTACAGAAACAATGAACAATTGATAAATGCACATTCCAGTAAAGAAATCTAACAGGGCCATGAGAGAAAGACTGAGTATGTGGGAGGGACAGAGAAGCTGGGGGAGTGGCAGTGGGTAGAGATACCTCAACTACAGTATCCATTAAGTGAGTGACAGGAAGCAACCAACTCTGTGGACGTTGTGATCAGGAATGCAGACTCAGAGGTGACAATGACCTTGATATGTTCAAGCCACAAAAATAAACACACATGCATATATACACAAATAATGCTTCATGAGATACATATAATAGGCAAATTCACAGAGACAGGAAGTAGAGTAGAGGTTATCAGGAACTGAGGGGAGGAAGAAACGGGGAGTTATTTTTTAATGGGTACAGAGTCTCTGTTTGGGATGATGAAAAATTCTGAAAATTGGTGATAGTTGCAAAGCAATATGAATGTATTTAATATCATTGAATTATACACTTCAAAAGTGTAAGTTTTATGCTTATGTTGGTAATACAAATAATAATAGTAATAATAATATAGGTCAATGTAAATGGAAAATAATGGGGGGGTGGGAATCATAGGAATCAGACAGGTAGGCAGGGCCATCTTGAAGGGGTCTTAGAGGCCTTGGTATAAAGTTGGGATTTCACTCTAACTGTAGTGAAAAGCTACTGGGGGATTCAAGCAATCAAAATAGTCTTATGTAACTTATTTACATTTTAAAAAGCTCTCTGGTCTCTATGGTGAAAACTGATTGTATGGGGGAAGGAATTAAAGCAGAGAGAGGCCAGTTCAAGAGGATATTGCAGAGGCCAGAGAAAAGAGATGAGGATGGCATAAGTGGTGAGCAGTGGACAGTGAAAAATGGTTGGCTTTAACTATTTAAGTAGCCAAGACATGGAAGTAACCTCAATGACCACTGACAGAGAAATGGATAAAGAAGATGTGGTACATAAATACAATGGAGTATTACTCAGCCATAAGAAAGAATGAAATGGTGCCATTTGCAGCAACATGGATGGACTTAGAGATTTATTATACAAAGTGAAGTAAGTCAGACAGAGAAAGACAAATATCATATGATATCCCTTATGTGTGGAATCTAAAAAAAACAATATAGATGAACTTATTTAAAAAACAGAAACAGACTCACAGACTGCAAAAACAAACTTATGATTACCAAAGGGGAAAGTTAGAAGGAAAGGATAAATTAGGAGTTTAGGATTAACATATACATAATACTATAAATAAAACAGATAATCAATAGGGCCTACTGCTCCGGGAGTTGGTGATGGACAGGGAGGCCTGGCGTGCTGTGATTCATGGGGTCGCGGAGAGTCGGACACGACTGAGCGACTGAACTGACTGACTGACTGACTGTACGTCAAGGTTGTATATTGTCACCTTGCTTATTTAACTTATATGCAGAGTACATCATGAGGAACGCTGGGCTGGAAGAAGCACAAGCTGGAATCAAGATTGCCGGGAGAAATATCAATAACCTCAGATATGCAGATGACACTACCCTTATGGCAGAAAGTGAAGAGGAACTCAAAAGCCTCTTGATGAAAGTGAAAGAGGAGAGTGAAAAGGTTGGCTTGAAGCTCACCATTCAGAAAACAAAGATCATGGCGTCTGGTCCCATCACTTCATGGGAAATAGATGGAAAAACAGTGGAAACAGTGTCAGACTTTGTTTTTTTGGGCTCCAAAATCACTGCAGATGCTGATTGCAGCCATGAAATTAAAAGACGCTTGCTCCTTGGAAGGAAAGTTATGACCAACCTTGATAGTATATTAAAAAGCAGAGACATTACTTTGCCAACCAAGGTCCGTCTAGTCAAGGCAATGGTTTTTCCCGTGGTCATGTATGGATGTGAGAGTTGGACTGTGAAGAAGGCTGACCGCCGAAGAATCGATGCTTTTGAACTGTGGTGTTGGAGAAGACTCTTGAGAGTCCCTTATACTGCAAGGAGATCCAACCAGTCCATTCTAGAGGAGATCAATCCTGGATGTTCATTGGAGGGACTGATGCTAAAGCTGAAACTGCAATACTTTGGCCACCTCATGCGACGAGTTGACTCACTGGAAAAGACTCTGATGCTGGGAAAGGTTGGGGGCGGGAGGAGAAGGGGACGACGGAGAATGAGATGGCTGGATGGCATCACCGACTCTGTGGACATGAGTTTGAGTGAACTCCAGGAGTTGGTGATGGACAGGGAGGCCTGGCGTGCTGTGATTCATGGGGTCGCGGAGAGTCGGACACGACTGAGCGACTGAACTGAACTGAACTGAACTGTATACAGGGGATTCTACTTAATATTCTGTGATAACCTATGTGGAAAAGAAGTTGAAAAGGAATCAATATTTCTATATGTATAACCAAACCACTTTGCTGTACCTAGCACAGCATTGCAAATCAATTATATTCCAATATAAAGTAAAAATTAAATTTATAAAAAAGGTAGTTGGGGAATTCCATGGCAGTCCAGTGGCTGAAAACATACACACACCAGTGGTTAGAACTCAGTACTTTTACTACTGTGGCCAGGATTCAATCCCTGGTTGGGGAAGTAAGATCCACAAGCCAAGCAGTACAGCCAAAAATAAAAAAGTAGTTGGCTTTAAAATATGTTCTGGGGATAATGAAAATGGAATCATTGATAAATCCAATGTGAAAGTTAAGGGAAAGAGATAATTAGGGATACCCCTGGTTTGGGGGCTAAGGAATTAGGTAGATAATGTCATGAGGAAGATTTCAGAGGAAACAGATGTGGAAAGGAGTGTAAATGACATCTCCAAATGGCTGTTAGACTTCCCAGTGGCCATGCTGAGTCTGTAGAATAATAGATGAATCCTGGTGATATGTACAGTTAACCTTCCTACTGTTACTGAAATGCAAGTCCATGCACCCAATGCACAATGAGGCCAAATAATACAAAAACAGTCCTGAATGTTCATTGGAGGGACTGATGTTGATGCTGAAACTCCAATACTTTGGCCATCTGATGCGAAGAGCTGACTCATTTGAAAAGACCCTGATGTTGGGAAAGATTGAAGGCAGGAGGAGAAGGGGAGGAGAGAGGATGAGATGGTTGGATGGCATCACCGACTCAATGGACATGAGTATGGGTAAACTCCGGGAGCTGGTGATGGACAGGGAGGCCTGGCGTGCTGTGGTCCATGGGGTCGCAAGGAGTCGGACACAACAGAGCGACTGAACTGAACTGAATACAAAAACGGAGTTCGGGGCAGAGAAAAGTATACTGCAGGACTATGCAAGGAGATGGGTAGGCACATGCCTTAAAAAACCCCAATTCCCTGAAAGGTCTCAGGAAAGCCCTTTTCTAAGAAAAGAAAAGGAGGGTCATGGGTAGTTGTTGCACGCATCTTAGTGTCGGAGCCTTTGCTCTTCAAGTCAGGTTATGGTCAGGTAACCAAGTTCCTATAAACCTCCACCAAATGAATGTGATTCTCTGTTCTGACAAGAAAGGCCAGGTCCCCAGACACAACTTCTACCCCGCCGAAGCCCAGTCCTGGCTGAGAGGAGGCAAATCTCAGCTGCAGGCTCCCTCAGGGCCAGGTCCCCAGATGCTGCCCAGCCGTCATGGCTGAAAGAGTTAAACGCCCAGAATCCAATCTGCCCTCAGGCCACCCAGACATAGCGGACAAGTCCTCCAGACTGCGTCCCAGGCAGCCAGCTGCTGCCATGAGGTCACAGAGATGGGAATGCAGGAGAGGTTCACTGCTGCTTCTAGGCCTGGGCTTGGCCAGTGGGTGGCCTTGGTGAAGCCTCCAGAGCCCGGCAGGACACAATCACCAGCCTGTTCCTGGGTCCCAGCTCTTGCTCTGGCCCAAGGCTGGGTGGGCTAGAGGGCCCCCAAGGGAGAGGGGAAAAGGCTGGGATCTGTCTCTTACCTCAGACTCAGCCAGACAACTGCCACTCTGCCGCCTGTTGGCTGAATGGACCACTAATGGTCACTGGTTGACAGTTGGTCACTTGGAGGTGGGGCCACTGTGGCACCAACCAATGGCTGAGCAGGACCACTAACGGTCAGCTCAGAGGCAGGTGAGGCAAGTAACCAGGAAGGCCAACCGGCCACATGCTAAGGGCTGCACACAACAGGGCTCTATTACACTGTGTGTGTGTGAATTCAGTCGACTGTGTGTGTGTGTGTGTGTGAATTCAGTCGTGTCCAGCTCTTTGTGACCCCATGGACTGTAGCCCATTAGGCTCTGCTGTCCATGGGATTCTCCAGGCAAGAATACTGGAGTGGGTTGCCATGCCCTCCTCCAGGGGATCTTCCCAACCAGGGACCGAACCCACAATCTTCTGTGACTACTCCAGTGCAAGTGGATTCTTTACCGATTAGCCACTGGGGGAAGCCCTCTAACTAACACCCATAAGTAAGACAAAAGTCAGGAGTTCCTTGAGGATGCCAGCTATATTGTTTTTTTATAAAAAATATTTATTTGCCTGCACCAAGTCTTAGTAGCAGCATATGGGATCTTTAGTTGTGGCCTGTGGGATCTATTTCCCTGACCAGAGATGGAACCCAGGCCCCCTGAGTCTTAGTCACTGGATCACCAGAGAATTCCCATACCAGCTATAACTTAACACACACTGTCAGCATTCCTCAGCATAATAACTCAAACAGCTAAACATAATGCCTATTAAAGACATTAATAAACTGAATTAAATTCAACTTACTTGACTAGTCTCTGTAAGGCAGGTAGGACTTTTAATGGACCTCAAAGGTTTCCAAAGAACAGAAAGATAAAAAAGAATATTTCAAGTTAGAGAATAGTAGAAATATAAATAAAGGTCAATAAAGAGGCTGGCCTGCTTGGAGTCAGAAGCTGGGGGGAAGAGACCAGATGCCAAGATACACACACTTAGCTGGGAGGACCATGCAGCAACCACACATCCAATCAGTCAGCAAGTCCAGTGGCTCCATCATACGAACAAGTTCGGTTCCAAGAGTGCATTCGTAAGTCCAATTTGCTCTTAAGTCCAACAAAGGTAGCCTAGGTACCCAATTAACATGATTGGCGATATAGTACTGTACTGTAGTAGGTTTATAATACTTTTCACACAAATAATAAAAAGCAAACAAAAAATAAAACACTTTTTATCTTATAGTATAGTACCTTGAAAAGTACAGTAGTATAGTACAACAGCTGGCATATAGGAGCTGGCACACAGTGAACAGGCAAGAAGAGTTACTAAGGAGGGAGAGGAGGTGGGAGACAATAGAGCTGAAGGAATGTCAGCAACAGGAGACGGAGGGCAAGCTGCAATTCCACTCATGCCTGACGCTGATGGAACACATATTCGCATCTCTGAAAGTTTGCAATTTGAAGGTTCGTACGTAGGGGACTTCCAGCACCAACCCAACCTCATCACCTCCTCTGCTCCCGCTCTGGCCTGAGTCACCAATCTCTCACTCACTTGGACTATTGCAAGTCTCCCCACAGATTGTCTGCTTTCACCTTTGCCATTTTGAAGATTACCAATCCATGAGACAGACCAAGCTTTGCTCACAGTAAAAGGTAAAGTCATCTCCTGACTTACAAAGCTGTCATTTCTTTCCCATTTCCTTCTGTGATATCATCTCCTACTATGTCCCCAGCACTCAGTCCATGGCAGCCACACTGGCCTCCTTGCTATTCCTTCCTCACCACCTCTAGGCCACTGGGCTTGCTCTTTCCCCCACCCCTTCCCCTGGATATGGTTGTGGCTCACTCCCTTTACTATTCCTGTCCTGGCTACATGTCACCTTCTCAGTGAGGCCCTCTTTGGCCGTCCTAATTTAAAATGCAACCCCCACTCCCATCTCTATACTGTCTATCCCCTCCCTCACTTTACTCTTTTCTCATAGCAGTCACCACCATCTGACACGCTGAATATTTCACTGATCAAAACTCCAGGAGGGCTAGGACTTTTGTTGTTCACTGCTACATTATCCTCAGTGTCTAGAACAAGCACATGCCAGATGCTCAGTGACTACTGGTTAAATTAAATAATCCACGAATTCCTTCAATTTCAGGATGACCTACAGCCAAAAACACGTTACAACTGAGTCTGACAACTCTAGGCTACAGGACAGTGAGTGTCCAGGACTGTGTGGACTGACTCGCACAGCCATGCTTTCTGCCTTTTCCAGAGTTGGAGAATAAAACAGCCAGTTATTGCCATTTCTGTATGTTACGGGCTGAACTGTGCTCTCCCTAAATTCATATGTTGTCATTTTAATCCTTAGGACCTCAGAATGTGGCTGTGTTTGGTTATTGTTTAATCGCTAAGTTGAATCTGACTCTCTTGCAACTCCATGGACTGTAGCCCACCAGGCTCCTCTACCATGGAATTTCCCAGGCAAGAAAACTGGAGTGGGTTGCCATTTCCTTCTTCAACTATCTTTGGAGACAGGGCCTTTAAGAGGTGATTAAATTAAAATGAGGCCATTAGAGAAGGCTCTAATCCAATATCATCAGTAACCTTAGAAGAAGAGGAGATTTAGACATACAAGGAGTCCCCAGGAATAAGCGCACACAGAGAAAAGTTCATATGAATACATGGAAAGAAGACAACCATTTATAAGCCAAGGAGAGAGGCCCCAGAAAGAAACTAAACCTTGAACTTGGATTTCCCACCTCGAGACTGTGAGAAATAGATTTCTGCTGTTTAAGCCACACAGTCTGTGCTGTTTAGTTACAGCAGCCCTGGAAAACAGGTATATCATGTATGCCCAGTAGTTCGGCCAAATGGGAATCACTCTCACAGAAAGGACTGAGTTACTGTCACCAACACCCTGACAATAACATCGAAGGGATCAATGCTTCCAACACATTATGCGCTTCCATCTTGGCCAGGATGGATTCTCGAACGCAGGGAAAGGTTGATGTCGGGGGAGGGGGGTCAGAGAGGCCTGGCAGCCAGGAGAGTCTTGCTGTAGTTGTGTACCCCAGCCTGCTCCCCATGATCCCTACATCCGTGCGGCAGCAGAAAAAGACCACGAAATTTCTCAGCATTGGAGAGAAACAAGTAAGATCCCTCCTCAAGGGACTTCTCTGGTGGTTCAGTGGCTAAGACTCAAAGCTGCCAATGCAGGAGACCTGGGTTTGATCCCAGGTCAGGAAACTAGATTCCATATTCTGCAACTGAAAAGAACCTACATGCCATGCCACAATAAAGATCAAAGACCCCGAGTGCCACAACTAAGACCCATCTCAGCCAATAAATAAATAAAATAATTTTTTTTAAGAAAAGAAGATCCTTTCTCAAAAAAATCAAATTAAAAGACAAATTGAGTTCGTGTGATTAGAAGATTAAAAGTTAAATAAATCGGGACTTCCCTGGCTGTTCAGTGGTTAAGACTTCGCCTTCCAATGCACGGAGTGCGGGTTCAATCCCCGGTCAGGAAGTTAGGATCCCACGTGCCTTGAGGCCAAAAAACCCAAACATAATAAACAGAAGCAATACTGTAAAAAATTCAATAAAGGATTTAAAAACGGTCCACACCAAAATATATATTTTTTAAAAAGCTAAATAGATAATATAAAGTGTTACATAAATAGAGGCCGTATGAAACACGGCACAGAAAAGGTGGCATAAAGAGTGTGTGTGGAGCAGAAAGTTCTCTCTTTGGTTCTCTCAGCACCAAAGCAGAGAGAAGAGGGCTGAGTGCACTGAGCAGGTCCTGGGACGCAGGAGTGTGAATTGACTCCCGGGATGGGGAATTTTCAGGGATAAGTTGAGCAGGAATTCAGTACAATCGCAAACAGGAAAAACGCCATCAGTCTGAGACTGGTCACACACTTAGGCTTTATTCCCACATCTGGGATTGCTTCTAATTCCCCAGGAGTAACTTTATATTAATATTTGCCAGAGTGTATTTGGCACACTCGAAAAATTCGAGAAAATAAAACTGAAAACTGGGAGATTAAATAGGTTTCTTTATTGCAGAACTTCTCAGAACTCAAAGTACATTTGTAAATCTCTCCCAAATGATTAGACCATAAATCCTTTTTTTCCCATGAGAATTTCAACTAACTAGTATTTTCAGGAGCATCCCTTTAAAACTTCCTGATATTGCTAGTGGGTAGAAAAGGCCAACCAACCCATGGTTAGCAACATAATGCAAACCACCAAACCAAAACAGTAGTCAAGCTCCAAAGCTGTGCTTTCAGACCAGCAGATATTTGTAGAGAAAGGGGGAAAGCAAAACAAGATAGAACAAAACAACAGTGATCCAACCAGTAAACAGCATTCGACTGTGGCTGATTTCTTTTTTTAAGTAATTAATATTATTGTTTCTATGTGGCTCTGGGCTGAAAATTCTACCTCAAAATAATCCTTGCAAAATGGGTTTGAAAATCACTTTCACTTTACAGATTAAAAAGCTGGAGCTCAGAGAGGCTGAGACTTTGCTGAAGATCACACAGATAGTAACTAACAGAATCAGCCTTACACCCAATTAGGGAGGTTATACCAAGAACCTTTAAAAACAACAGCCTGAAACACTTAAACAGATCACCTGTTATACACCCAACACAGTGCTGGATGAAAAAATAAAAATCACAGCCTGGAGACAGAACCAATTCCAAGAAGCAGCTAGGACTATTCTACCTTCTCAAGAAGAACCAGTCAATCTTATGTTAGTCACTCAATTGTGTCTGATTCTTTGCAATTTCATGAACTATGGCCTGCCAGACTCTTCTGTCCATGGAATTCTCCAGGCAAGAATATTGGAGTGGGTAGCCACTTCCTTCTCCAGGGGATCTTCCCAACCCAGGGATGAAACCCAGGTATCCCGCATTGCAGGCAGATTCTTTACCATCTGAGCCACCAGGGAAGCCCCCAGTCAGTCTTGGGCTGAGACAAAAATCTCAGAAGCAGATGTTCTGCCAGAACAGGGAATAATCTGAAACTGGGTTCAAGGTAAAGGTAGCTGACCACAGGAAAGGACAGAAGTGCTTGGAAGTCAAGAGAAACACAGTTCAGAGACTCATGAGGTCTATGATGGATAGAGAAAATCCACAGAGGGCAGGAACCAGACATCCCTTTTGCTGCCAGCAGCCTCCCCAGGAGCTGGAACACACGGTCATTTCCCGTGTCCTGGTGACAGCAGAGGAAGGTTCCTGTGAAAACACCCTTGGAATGGTTGACCTGTTTTTGCCTTTGTACTTACCACAGTAGTCGTACCAAACGGTGGCGTCAGAGGAGTTGCAGACCCAACGATTCTCCCTAGGTTCAGTAAATATGGAAGAAAACAGGGCAGAAAAAAGCACCAATGGAAACATGATTCAATCTCTCCAAAACTTTAAAAATGTAAGGAGACTCTGTCACTAATCTTCAGACTCTTCCCCTTTATTTTTAGTAAAAGGAAAAAATGTAACTTAGTCATCAGTCACATGATTTCTGAGTTCCTATCCAACTGCTTCCTCTTTTGAATGTGTGTGTGCTCGTGTGTGTGTTTAATATTTGAGCACTTCCTGCAAGAGGAGAGGAAAATGATTTAGAATGTACTCTTCCACTGTGTGATACAAATAAGAGCACAGAGCTTTAAAAACAAAACAAGGTACTTCCTGGTCAATAGTAACAAAACCCGCTTTAGAAACCCAAAAGCCCAGCACTCTTTATCTGTGTTGCTATTCTCTCCCACAAGTTCTGTTTCTTCTTTTCTTTAAACCCTAAGCACACCCTCCTGTTCTTTCTTGATTTATTTAAGGCTGTGCTGATTGGCTTGGAAGCATGAAGTCCTAGACAGCCAGGGAATTCCCTCCCGCAAGATCTTTATACATCAATTCTTACAGCCCAGAGAGCAGGACCTTCAGCTGTGAACTGAACAGTGTTCATGCAGTGTTTTTGCTCGGCGACAGGTTGAGCCAAACGGTAGAGACTGGCTGGATGAGACCTCAGACACAGGACACTAGCCAGAGTTCTGCATTATGGGCACGGGTTCCACCATGCTTGAGAATGCCCTCACTTTAGCCAACTACAGGTCCAGGGAATACCTTGAAATAGTCATCATTTTGGGTGTGGAAGGTATTTCATTCCAAAACCCTCACTCTGCTCTAGAAAAACAGCTAACCTGTTAGATGCTTTGCTACCTGAAATCCCTTAAAGAACAATGGC
This sequence comes from Moschus berezovskii, assembly GCF_049115385.1. Classification (NCBI taxonomy): domain Eukaryota; kingdom Metazoa; phylum Chordata; class Mammalia; order Artiodactyla; family Moschidae; genus Moschus; species Moschus berezovskii. The sequence continues at coordinate 44,644,277 of NC_142475.1, forward strand.
CTGTGGATTAGTAGCCAAAAATAGCATAGAGTCGGAGCCTTCAAATTTACAAGTTTAGAGGAAAATAATCATATTCATAAAAGGTTTTTTTTTTTTTTTCTGAAGAATGGTCCTACTTTACCATTTGGTTTTTTTAAGGCAAAAATTCATGGGGTAGGGGTTGGGCTAGTGAAATGGGGAGTGGTTCAATTGGTATTATTTCAGGTTGGAAGATGAAAAATTCTAGAGATCTATTGCACAACAAGGCAAATATAGTTAACACTAGAGTCTTTGTTCCTTTTAGTGTATTTTGAGACTACTAGAAGCCTGCATGGGTGTGTCCTCTTTCTTCCCCCCACTTTTAAAATACATTTTTATATTATGGAAAAAACACATAAAATTTACCATCTTAACCAATTTTTTTTTTTTTTTTGGACACACCGGGTATGATCTTAGTTCCACTAAAAGGAATAAAGACTAGAGAAAATTCTGTTTCAGGTCTGAGGCAGAAAAGGTATAAGAAGAGCCTACAACATCTTACTGTATTAGATAACCAATCTGATGACAGCCCCATTGACCAAAGAACGGTTTCCTACTGCTGCTGTAACAAATAGCCACAAACTTAATGCCTTGAGAACAATGCAAATGGGGGCTTTTGTGGTGGATCAGTGGTAAAGAATCTGCCTGCCAGTGCAGAAGACATGGGTTTGATCCCTGATCTGGAAAGATCCCACATACCACAGAGTGACTAAGCCCGTGTGCCACAACTGCTGAGCCTCTGCTCTCGAGCCGAGGAGCCGCAGTTAATAGCCTATGTGCTCTAGAGCCAGTGCTCTGCAACAAGAGTAACCCCATGTCCCTGCAACGAGAGGAAACCCTTGCAGCAACAGAAACCCAGCACAACCCCTCCGACAAAAAATACAAATGGGGGATTCCCTGGTGGTTCAGTGGTTACGATTCTGTACTTTCACTGCTGAGGGCCCAGGTTTGAACCCCAGTTGGAGAACTAAGATCCTAAAGCTGCCTGGAACAGCCAGAAAAAAAAAAAAATCTCTTACAATTCTGAAGGTTGGAGTCCAAATCAGTTTTTTTTTAATTAATTTAATTGGAGGCTAATTACTTTACAATATTGTAGTGGTTTTTGCCATACATCAACATGAATCAGCCATGGGCACACATGTGTTCCCCATCCAGAAACCCCCACCCACCTCCCTCCCCATCCCATCCCCCAGGGTCATCCCAGTGCAGCAGCCCTGAGCACCCTGTCTCATGCATCAAACCTGGACCAGTGATCTGCTTCACATATGGTAATATACATGTTTCAATGCTACTCTCCAAATCACTTTCAATGGACTAAAAGCAAGTAGTCAACATACCTAGTTCTTCTGGAATCTCCAGGGGAACAATTTATTAACTTGCCTTTTTCAGCTTGTGGGCTGCAATCCTTTCATTCCTCCATCTTCATAATTCAGCACTGCATCATCTCTGCTTCCATCATCACGTCACCTTCTCCTCTGATCTCCTGCCTCCCTCTTATAAAGGCCCTGTAATTTTACTGCAACCATTTGGACAATAAAGGATAATCTTCCCAATGCAAGATCCACCCTTTTGGCATTTAAATCCCTTTTGGCATTTAACGTAACATTCATAGCTTCCAGACTTAAACATTCAGCCTGCCTGTAGACTGTATGATCATTAATAAGATAGTAACTTTGGTGTATTGAAATACATCAAATATATTCAAATCCATGAGCTCATTCAGTTCAGTTCAGTCGCTCAGTCGTGTCCGACTCTTTGCGACCCCATGAATCACAGCACACCAGGCCTTCCTGTCCATCACCAACTCCTGGAGTTCACTCAAACTCATGTCCACAGAGTCGGTGATGCCATCCAGCCATCTCATTCTCGGTCGTCCCCGTCTCCTCCCACCTCCAATCCCTCCTAGCATCAGACTCTTTTCCAGTGAGTCAACTCGTCACATGAGGTGGCCAAAGTATTGCAGTTTCAGCTTTAGCATCAGTCCTTCCAATGAACACCCAGGATTGATCTCCTTTAGAATGGACTGGTTGGATCTCCTTGCAGTCCAAGGGACTCTCAAGAGTCTTCTCCAGCACCACAGTTCAAAAGCATCAATTCTTCGGCAATCAGCTTTCTTCACAGTCCAACTCTCACATCCATACATGACCACGGGAAAAACCATAGCCTTGACTAGATGGACCTTTGTTGGCAAAGTAATGTCTCTGCTTTTTAGTATACTATCAAGGTTGGTCATAACTTTCCTTCCAAGGAGTAAGCGTCTTTTAATTTCATGGCTGCAATCAGCATCTGTAGTGATTTTGGAGCCCCCAAAAATAAAGTCTGACACTGTTTCCACTGTTTCCCCATTTATTTCCCATGAAGTGATGGGACCAGATGCCATGATCTTCGTTTTCTGAATGTTGAGCTTCAAGCCAACCTTTTCACTCTCCTCTTTCACTTTCATCAAGAGGCTTTTTAGTTCCTCTTCACTTTCTGCCATGAGCTCATAATACTTGTTTAAAGTCTAATCAGCCAATGATACTAGGAAACTGATTGTACTTTGAAAACTGATAAAGGGAAAGAATTAAGTGTTTATCCTGACCTTTCTATGGAGACTGAACTACTGATAACCAAATAGTGCAGAGAGGCATGTTTCCCTTGCCTTCTCATGCTCTTTTCTCTTTTAGAAGTAGTAGAGCCAGATGCTGATTGCAGCCATGAAATTAAAAGACGCTTACTCCTTGAAAGGAAAGTTGACCAACCTTGATAATATATTAAAAAGCAGAGACATTACTTTGCCAACCAAGGTCCGTCTAGTCAAGGCTATGATTTTTCCCGTGGTCATGTATGGATGTGAGAGTTGGACTGTGAAGAAAGCTGATCGCCGAAGAATTGATGCTTTTGAACTGTGGTGTTGGAGAAGACTCTTGAGAGTCCCTTGGACTGCAAGGAGATCCAACCAGTCCATTCTAAAGGAGATCAATCCTGGGTGTTCATTGGAAGGACTGATGCTAAAGCTGAAACTGCAATACTTTGGCCACCTCATGTGACGAGTTGACTCACTGGAAAAGACTCTGATGCTGGGAAAGGTTGGGGGCGGGAGGAGAAGGGGACGACCGAGAATGAGATGGCTGGATGGCATCACCGACTCTGTGGACATGAGTTTGAGTGAACTCCGGGAGTTGGTGATGGACAGGAAGGCCTGGCGTGCTGTGATTCATGGGGTCGCGGAGAGTTGGACACGACTGAGCGACTGAACTGAACTGAGAGCCAGTACATGAAGAAGGAATGATAGAATAAAACTATTTTGCAGTATCTGATGAATCAGTGAACTTAGAAAACACAACATCAGAGGTTGCTAATATCACAAAGAGAAATAAGAAGACATCGTATACCTCTCAATGGATGAACAGGGTTGTAGCCAATCTCTAATACAGCCCCCAATTATCCTTACTTCTTGGTATGCAAATTCTTGTGTAGTCCCCTCAAACAATGAATAAGGGTGACTGTGTAACTAAGAAAATATTACACAATGATAAAGTGCAACTTCCAAAATAGATCATAAAAGCCTCTACCTTGTTCTCCTAGATCAATTGCTCTGGGGCGAACAGTAGCTCTAAAGAGAGATCCATGCAGTAGGAAACAAAGACCTCCTCCCAAAAGGCCAGCACTACGTGTAGATGTGAGAGTTGAACCATAAAGGTGGCTGAGTAGCAAAGAATTGATGCTTTCTAATTGTAGTGCTGGAGAAAACTCTTGAGAGTCCCTTGGACCGCAAGGAGATCCAACTAGTCAATCCTAAAGGAAATCAACACTGAATATTCATTGGAATGGCTGATGCTGAAGCTGAAGCACCAATATTTTGTCCACCTCATGCAAAGAGCTGACTCATTGGAAAAGACCCTAATGCTCGGAAAGACTGAGGGTAGGAGGAGAAGAGGCAACAGAGGATGAGATGGTTGGATGGCATTATTGACTCAATGGACATGAGTTTGAGCAAACTCCAGGAGATAGTGGACAGGGAAACCTGGTGTGCTGCCCTTCATGGGGTCGCAAAGAGTCGGACAGGACTGAGCAACTAAACAACAAAAAAAATGTGTCAGTCACATATGTGAGCCACCTTGGAAGCAGTTCCTTCAGATGACAGGAGCATCAGCTGTTATCTCCACTGCAACCCCATGAGAGAACCTGAGCCATACCCACTCAGCTGAGTCATTCCCAAATACCCAACCAACAGACACTGTGCAGTTGTTTGCTTTAAACCACTACATTTTAGTGGCAATTTGTTATACAACAATAGATAATTAATACAAACATCAGCTATGAATCAGTCTTGTCCAAACTAATCAAACCTCAGTCTGATGAAGCATCAAGTCCAACTACCAATTTATAGCAAATACAGAAGAAAGCTGATTGCCGAAGAATTGATGCTTTTGAACTGTGGTGTTGGAGAAGACTCTTGAGAGTCCCTTGTACTGCAAGGAGATCCAACCAGTCCATTCTAAAGGAGATCAATCCTGGGTGTTCATTGGAAGGACTGATGCTAAAGCTGAAACTGCAATACTTTGGCTACCTCATGCAACGAGTTGACTCACTGGAAAAGACTCTGATGCTGGGAAAGGTTGGGGGCGGGAGGAGAAGGGGGCGACGGAGAATGAGATGGCTGGATGGCATCACCGACTCTGTGGACATGAGTTTGAGTGAACTCCGGGAGTTGGTGATGGACAGGAAGGCCTGGCGTGCTGTGATTCATGGGGTCGCAGAGAGTTGGACATGACTGAGCGAGTGAACTGAACTGAACAGTAGACAGAGAAATATTAACTACACCTTGGGAATACAATAAAAAAATCTAGACTGTGAAAACATGTATAGGACAAAAAACTCAGTTTCTTCAACAGATGATGTGCAAGGGGAAGAGAAAAAGAGGATATTCCCTGCTGGTCCAGTGATCAGGATTCCTCACTTCTGTTGCTGGCGGTCAGGTTTGACTCCTTTTTGAGGAACTAAGATCCTGCAAGCCACATGGCAGTTTAAAAACAAAGTGCAAGAAATAGAAGGGCCCACGGATTAGGAGTCATAAAGACATTTCAAAAGTAGGTGTAACTAAGGTGAGAACGTTACTTAGATCTTAATTCAAACAGAGGGGGGAAATTATGAAACAATTGGAAATTGGTAGACTGGATATTTGATAACTTTGGGATCAGGGACAGCTTAGGTATAATGGTATTGCTATTTAAGTCCTTATCTTGTAGATAAGGGGCTTCCCTGGTGGCTCAGACAGTAAAGAATCTGCCTACAATGCAGGAGACCTGGGTTCAATCCTTGGTCAGGAAGATCCCCTGGAGAATTAAATGGCAACTCACTCCAGTATTCTTGCCTGGACAATCCCATGGACAGAGGAGCCTGGTGGGCTATAGCCCATGGGGTCACAAAGAGTCGGACACGACTGAGTGACCACCACTTTCACTTTCACTTGTAGAATTACAAAATTAAATATTTAAGAAAGAAATGCTATGAAAGAAAGAAATGCTATATGGGATGCAACTTGCTCCCAAATAAAAGTAGAGGGCAGGAGATCTAGAGGAAACAATACTGACCACAAATAGGAATTGCTGAATCTGGATAACCATCCTTTTTCTGAAAAAATCCTAATACAGTTTTAACAAATGAGTCATTCATACCTAAAGACCATTTTGTTGCTTTAGCTATTGTCTTTCAGTGTGATGAAATTTAATAAACTGAGGGAAAGGATTACATCTTACCGTCAACGGTATGCTATCTGATGTAACCCAGAGGTCCAAAGGAATCACCCTGTCTTCTGAGACTCAAATAAACCTTACTCAATATCCTTCCCATAGATTGTGGGAGATTCATCAGGGTCTCAATCTTTCCAGGATTATTCTGCCAGGGTAGAGGGTAGTGAAATGGCATGGAGGGATGTGCATGTATTTTCCCCTTATCTTGGCCTGAGTTGCTTCCGCAGACTTATTTCACTGATGAATCATCACGATATCCTACGCATGCTGATCCTTTTCTAATCTTCGTCTCACTCCAGATCATGCCCTTGAGAAGACATCTTTCTCATGCAATCTTTTAAGCAACGACGCTGTTCTCTGAGGAATTATTCTGATACTAACAAAAATAGGTTTTTTCACTCCACTACACAGGAGACAAAATGACTGCACGTATACAGGACATTTAAAGAAACAGGGATGATGTACTCAAAACAAATTATGAGAAAAGTGACCCTCGAGAGAAAACTTTAAAATTTTAACAGTGCTGTTTTCTTCTATGTATCTAACGTTTGATAATGAGTATTTGATTATGGAATACCTTTTCATAGAAAGATATAAACCACATTAATTAAGACAGCAACACGTGTATACCTAGGTGACAGAGGACAGAAGAGCAGGCAGGCAGAGAAGTCCAAGCTGAGGACAGAGGTGGTGGCAGCCTGTTCATCTCTGAGAATACAGCCTGCCCTCTACTAGGGCTACAGGTTGGCTGATCCTAGGAGAGGGCAGGCACTAAATCTCAGAAATAACACTTTTCTACCTTAAGCTGTCTCCTATAACCTTCTAGCAACTTGACACTTGATCTTTCCAAGAAATAGTGATGTTCCTCCTGCTTCTCCATGCACTTCCCTCATATAGAAGGAAGTCATAAAAATTAGATTTACTATCGTAGCAGGTGATAGGAGGCCTTGGGTAGCTCTGTAGACTCGTGTTCACCTCCTTCTCATACACAGACAAGCCATAAAGATTAGATTAACTATCGTGGCTGCTACTGCTAAGTCGCTTCAGTCGTGTCCCACTCTGTGCGACCCCAAAGACGGCAGCCCACCAGGCTCCCCCGTCCCTGGGATTCTCCAGGCAAGAACACTGGAGTGGGTTGCCATTTCCTTCTCCAATGCGTGAAAGTGAAAAGTGAAAGTGAGGTCTCTCAGTCGTGTCCGACTGAGTGACCCCATGGACTCAGCCTACCAGGCTCCTCCATCCATGGGATTTTCTAGGCAAGAGTACTGGAGTGGCTTGCCAGTGCCTTCTCTGGAGATCAAGTGCAGAAAGCATTTATTCATGGGGCAGAGGGAGACCAGTGTGGTGGGCAGTGCTGAAACACAGTTACAAGGGCATTCACGTGCAGGCTAAAGGGGACTGATCAAGTAGGAAGTCCATCCACTGAGGACGATGGAAACCAGGCTTTTCCCTGCTAGAGGCGTAAGTTATAAATACAGAAAGAGAGAAAACTAGAATCATCAGAACCTTTGCAAAATAACCTGTTCTTTCAAGGCTCACCACTCAGGTAACAAGTGCTTGTGATTCTGAACCATCTGCCCAAATTCAATTTCAAATCCGGGTTCTGGGCAACAAACCCTGGACCTGAGATCCTGCAAGGGCAGGGTGGCAGACCTGAGCCCCTGGGTCACCTCCTGCAGTCACCGCCTGTGGCCTAGAAGCAGCTCCACAATCCTGTGCAACGTTGCCAGCTTGGTCATCTGTCGCTGCAGCATGCCAAAGGCCCACTCCATCTTCCTCCTCTCCTCTGCCAAGGCCCTTTTCATCACCTCCATTTCCCTCTCGAGGTCATTAACCTTGGTTTCCAGCTGGATCTATCAATGGCTATTACACAGCTTTATACAGACTGGGTGTTTCGTTCTTAACTGTGACTCTGGCAACTCACCCAGTACCCAATGCATTCTAGGCACATAATCAGCATCTACCAATCTAAATAACGATTTGAGGCCATTTGTTCCTGGCTGAAAATCCTTCACAAGAACCAACTTTCTTTCTACAATTAGAGGTAAAAATCTTAAAATGCCAACACTTGATAAGTTAGCATGAAGACTACTGTTTTATAAAAGGTACTATCCATCTGTATGGATGGGATCGTACCAAAGTAGACAGGATTTTCCCTATGGGGACAGTGTACCAAAGGAGAGTGCACGTGGAGACACAAGCAGAGCCGCTGAAGACAATCTCCTCAGGTTACCGTTTGCCTT